>NC_082712.1:38539164-38911664 GCF_030144855.1 Hypanus sabinus
AACTCATGTGAGGGAAGAGGACAATTATCGTTTTTTTAGGTTTTGGAGGGGTCAACAGTATCACTCGAATTCGAATGCCAAAGTAAGGGGAGTTTCAATTTTTATTGACTCCTCTATTGCATTTGTCCAACCTGATATCTTTTCGGATCCGAATGGTAGATTTTTGTTAATTACTGGCTTACTTTTAAACAAAAAGGTTGCTATGGTTAATGTTTATGCTCCAAATGTGGATTGTCCTGATCTTTTAAAGTCCTTATTTACTTCTCTACCTAATCTAAATGAATATAAGTTAATAATGGGTGCTGACTTTAATTGTTGTTTAAACCCTTTGATGGACAAATCTATATCTACTCAGACTTTACCCAATAAGTTGGCCACTTGTATTAACTCTTTTTTGACTGATAATGGAATTTTTGATATTTGGAGATTTCGGCATTCTAAGGACAAAGAGTTTTCTTTTTCTCACATGTTTATCATTCCTACTCGAGAATTGACTTTTTTTTAATTGACTTTTGTTTTATTCCATCGGTAATTGGTTGTAATTATGATATTATAGCCATCTCTGACCATGCTCCATTAAAACTTCCTATTAAATTTACGGATACAGCTTCTAATGCTAGACAATGGCGATTTGATTCTACCTTACTGCAAGATCCGGACTTTATTAAATTTATGAATGAACAGATCGATTTTTTTTTTTCAATTAATTCCACGGATGATATTTCTCGCTGAACACTTTGGGACACTTTTAAAGCATATATACGTGGACAGATTATCTCTTACTCTGTTGGTCTGAGAAAACGCATTAAGAAGGAAACTCTTCCATTGGTTGATAAAATTAAAGAGATTGACAAGAAATATTCGATCACTCCTAGTAAGGAGCTTTATAAACAAAGGGTTCAACTTCAAACGGAACATAGTTTATTACTTACATCTTCGATTGAAAATCAATTAATGAAAACCAGATCTGATTTTTATATACACAGTGATAAATTGGGTAAACTGTTGGCTAGTCAATTGAAGAATGCTTTGGTTAAACGTCAAATTACTAAGATCCGTCAGCAGAATGGGGATCTGACAGTTAACCATGATGAGATAAATAAATCATTTCAAGATTTTTATACCTCCCTGTATCATTCTGAATTCTCTCAAGATCGTAAGACCATGTGTGATTTTCTTGGGAAACTGAATTTTCCAAAATTATCATCAGATGATCTTTTAATATTAGAAACTCCTATTACGGATGCAGAAATTAAAGGGGTTATTTCCTCCATGAATCCTGGGAAAGCACCAGGTCCAGATGGGTATACAGTGGAATTTTTTAAATGTTTTTCCGCTATTCTTTCTCCTTGGTTATGCAGGGTTTTTGAAGAAGCAATTAGACTGGGCAATTTGCCACAATCTTTTTATAGAGTTTCCATTTCTTTAATATTGAAGAAAGATAAAGACCCTACTGAGTGTGCATCCTATAGACCAATATCCTTAATGAATGTAGACTCCAAGATCTTTTCCAAGTCACTGGCATCCAGGCTGGCATCCACCCCAAATTATTTTGGAAGATCAAACCAATTTTATTAAAAATTGCTATTCTTTTTTCAATGTTAGGAGATTATTGAATATTGTTTATACTCCTTCACATAGCACTTCAGAATGTGTTATTTCATTAGATGCGGAGAAAGCATCTGATAGAGTTGAATGGCCATACTTATTTAATGTGCTGGAGAAGTTTAATTTTAGTCCGACATTCATTTCCTGGATTAAACTGATATAGCTTCCAGTAGCCTCGGTGCTTACTAACAATCAAAGATCTCCCTTTTTTCGTTTATTTCGGGGCACTAGACAAGGCTGTCCTCTTAGTCCATTATTATTTGATATTGCCTTAGAACCCTTGGCAATTGCTATCAGAGAATCACAGAATATTCTTGGCATTAATCGTGGGACAGATATACATGTTATCATTATATGCAGATGATTTATTATTATTTATTTCTAATCCTGAGAAATCCATTCCTGCAGTTTTATCATTGCTGGCTCAATTTAGTGTTTTTTCCAGGTATAAATTAAATCTTAATAAGGGTGAATTGTTTCCTTTAAATAGACAGGTTCCAATTTATGGAAATTTACCTTTTAAGTTAGTTAATGACTCTTTTATTTACTTAGGGAATTAAAATCACAAAAAACTATAAAGACTTATTTAAGGTTAATTTTTTACCCTTAATCGATCAGATTAAATGCTTGTTTACTAAGTGGTCACCACTATCTTTATCTCTGATAGGTCGGATTAATAACTTGGGTTATTTTACCCAAGTTTTTATATATATTTCAAGCGGTACCAATTTTTATTCCGAAATCTTTTTTTGCTAATGTTGACTCAAAAATTTCCTCATATATATGGCAGAATAAAAATCCTAGGTTAGGTAAAATATATTTACAGAAGGCAAGGAAGGAAGGTGGATTGGCATTGCCTAATTTTAGATTTTATTATTGGGCAGTTAATATTCGATATTTGATATGTTGGTTAAAGGATTGGGATATATCTTTTAGCCCTCATTGGGTGAACTTGGAAATTAAATCTGTACAAGGATTTGCACTGGGTTCTATTTTAGGAACTTCTCTTCCCTTTGCTCTTTCTAAATTGCCGAAACGAATTGACAACCCGATAGTTAAACATACTTTACGTATATGGTTTCAATTTCAGAAATTTTTTGGGTTGACTCAGTTTGTTCTAAATATTCCTATTGTATCCAATTGTTTTTTTTTATCCTTCTATTATAGACCAAGCTTATTCAGCTTGGAAGACTAAAGGATTACTATGATTTTCCGACTTATTTTTGGATAATTGTTTTATGTCTTTTGAGCAATTATCTAATAAATATAATTTGCCTACATTTCTTTTTTTTAGATATTTACAGATTAGGAATTTCTTAAATACTGTACTTCTTACTTTTCCAAATTTTGTGTCTTCAGGCATTTTGGAGAATTTGTTTGAACTAAGCCCCTTTCAGAAAGGGCTAATATCAAAACTTTACAATATAATTATGAAGATACGTTCAGAGCCCTTTTACAAGACTAAAAATGATTGGGAAAGAGAACTTAACTTTACTATCCCTATTGAGAATTGGGATAAAATTCTTCAATTAGTTAATACATCATCTATATGTGCTAAACATTCACTAATACAGTTTAAAGTTGTGCACAGGGCTCATATGTCCAAGGATAAATTGGCTCATTTTTATTCCTATATAAATCCTATTTGTGATAGATGTCAGTCTGAGTTAGCGTCTTTAACTCATATGTTCTGGTCGTGTCCGCTTTTGGAAAAATATTGGAAAGATATTTTTGATATTATCTCTGCGGTATTGAACATTGATTTACAACCTCATCCTATTACTGCAATTTTTGGTTTACCAATGATGGACTCACTCCATTTATCCTCTTCCGCTTGTCGAATGATTGCATTTCTTACACTAATGGCTAGAAGATCTATTTTGTTGAATTGGAAAGAAATTAATCCTCCTACTGTATTTCATTTTTTTCTCAAACTATGTTATGTCTAAATTTAGAAAAAATTAGAAGTGGTGTATTTGATACTTCTATTAAATTTGAAAAGATATGGAGACCATTTATTCAATATTTTCATATGATGTAATATGACCCTGTTCCAGGCCAATTTGATTTTCCAGTTTTGATTCTATATATGTTGAGAGGATCGGAGTTGACGACATTGATGACATTGTATTTTTGTGAGATATTATAAACAGCCCTTTTTTTTTTCTTTTTCCATTTTTTCTTTTTTTTCTTGTTTTTTTTTCCTTATTAGTTACTAGATTATTAGATTAGTTTATTTGCATATTTTTTTCTCTTTTTTTTCTTTTTTGTTTTTTATTATATATTATGATATACATAGGTTTGCCTTGTATATTTGTATATTGTATCGTTTAAGATTTGGGAATATCCATTTATACTGTAATCATTGCTTAATTATTCTTTCATGTTCAGTTGAATTGTGTATGTTTGTAATCCCATTATCTATGTACCAATTTTATTTTGTTGATATTAATAATAATAATAAAAAGATTGAAAAAGAAAGTACTCCAAATTAGGCCTCACCAACTTCTCATACAACTTCAACATAACATCCCATCTCCTGTACACAATACTTTGATTTATGAAGGCCAATGTGCCAAAAGCTTTCTTTACGACTGTACCTACCCGTGCCACCACTTTTAGTGAATTATGGATTTGTATTCCCAGATCCCTTTGTTCTACAGCACTCCTCAGTGCATTACTGTTCACAATGTAATACCTAACCTAGTTGGTCCTACAAAAGTGCAACAAGTCACACTTGTCTGCATTAAGTTCCATTTTTAACCCATTTTTGCAGCTGGTCCAGGTCCCGCTGCAAGATATGATAGTCTTCCTCACTGTCCACTACACCCCCAATCTTGGTGTCATTCACAAATTTGCTGAATCAGTTAATCACATTATCATCCAGACCATTGATATAGATCATGTATTGTATTGTATTGCTGCTAAGTTAACAAATCTCATGATACATGCTGGTGATAACACACCTGATTGAACGGCAAACAACAATGGACCCGAAACTGATTTCTGTGGCACATCACTAGTCACAGGCCTCCAGTCAGAGAGGCCATTACCTACTACCACTCTCTGGCTCCTCCCACAAAGTCAATGTCTAATCTAATTTACTACCTACCTTGAATGCCGAGTGACTGAACCTTCTTGACCAAGAAGGGACCTTGTCAAATGCTTGCTAAAGTCCACGTAGACAACACCCCAACTCCACTGCCTTGCCCTCATCAACCTTGCTGCTAACTTCCTCAGCATGGAGGATCAGAGGGAGCTTGGGATCTGAGTCCATAAGACACTCAAAGCTGCTGTGTAGGTTGACTCCGTGGTTAAGAAAGCATATGGTGCATTGGCCTTCATCAATCATGGGACTGAGTTTGGGAGCTGAGAGGTAATGTTGCAGCTATACAGGACCCTGGTCAGATCCCACTTGGAGTGCTGTGCTCAGTTCTGATCACCTCACTACAGAAAGGATGTGGAAACCGTAGAAAGGGTGCAGAGGAGATTTACAAGGTTGTTGCCTGGATTGGGGAGCATGCCTTATGAGAATAGGTTGAGTGAATTCGGCCTTTTTTCCTTGGAGCGACGGAGGATGAGAGGTGACCTGATAGAGGTGTATAAGATGATGAGGGGCATTGGTCATGTGGATAGTCAGAGGCTTTTTCCGAGGGCTGAAAAGGCTGGCACAGTTTTAAGGTGCTTGAAAGTAGGTACAGAGGAGCTGTCGGGGTAAGTTTTTTTTAAGCAGTGAGTGCTGAGTGAGTGAAATGGGCTGCCAGCAATGGTGGTGGAGGCAGGTACGATGGGGTCTTTTAAGAGACTCCTGGATAGGTACATGGAGCTCAGAAAAATAGAGGGCTATGGGTAACCCTACATAATTTCTAAGGTAAGGACATGTTCGGCACAGCTTTGTGGGCTGAAGGGCCTGTATTGTGCTGTAGGTTTTCTATGTTCTAAAAACTCTATTAGGTTAGTTAGACACAACCTCCCGTGCACGAAGCCATGCTGACTATTGGTAATCAGTCCGTGTCTATCCAAATACTCATATATCCAGACCCTTAGAATACCTTCCAAAAACATTCTCACTACTAATGTCAGGTTCACCAGCCAATAATTTCTGGGTTTAGCTTTAGAGCCTTTCTTAAGCAGCAGAACAACATTGGCTATCCTCTAATCCTCTGGTACCTCACCTGTCACTAATGATGATATACAGTAAATATCTCTGCTAGGGCCCCTGCAATTTCTCCACTTGCCTGCCACAGGGTCCGAGGAAACACTTTCCAGGCCTTGGGGATTTATCCACCCTAAGTAGCTCAAGACAGCAAAGACCTCCTCCTCTGTAATCTGTACAAGGTCCACTTCTTTGCCTTATTTCTACAGACTCTGTGTCTATATCCTGAGTAAATACAGATGCAAAAATAAGTTAGTTCTTCCCCCATCTCTTTGGGCTCCACGCATGGATTCACATTCTGATCTTCCAGAGAACCAATTTTGTCCATTGCAATCCTATTGTTCTTAAAATATCTGTAGGTTATCCATAGGATTCTTCCTCACCATGTCTGCTGGGGCAACCTGATGCCTTCTTTTAGTTTCTTTCTTAAGTGTTCTCATGCATTTCTTATACTCTTCATGTACCTTACTTGTTCCTACTTTCCTATACCTGCTCTGCAACATCTCCTTTTTTCATAAATAGAGCCTCAATATCTCTTGAAAATCAAGGTTTCCCTAAACCTGTTAACTTTACTTTTTATTCTGACAGACACATACAAACTCTGTACTCTCAAGCTTTCACTTTTGAAGGCCTCTGACTTACTATGTACACCATTGCCAGAAAATAGCCTGTCCCAATCCACACATGCCAGGGCCTTTCTGATACCATCAAAATTGGCCTTTCTCAATTTAGAATCTCAACCCACCGACTAAACCTATCTTTTTCCACATTTACTTTGAAACTAATGGTATTATCATCACTCAATGCAAAATGTTCCCAACACAAACCTGTCAGCTGCCCTGTCTCATTCCCTAATAGCAGGTCAAGTATCACACACCCTCTCATTGGGACTTCTACGTACTCTTTAAGGAAACCTTCCTGAGCACATCTGACAAATTCTATCCCATCTAGTCCTTTTACAGTATGGTGGTCCCAGTCCATATGAGGAAAGTTACAGTCACGTATTTTAACAACCTTACGCTTCTTACCACAGTCTGTGATCTCTCTATGAATTTGTTCCTCAGGTGGTTTGTTATATAGTCTGATTAACATGGTCATATCTTTCTTATCCCTCAATTCCACCCATAATGCCTCACTAGACGAGTTCTCCAGTCCATCCTGATTGAGTACTGTCGTGACATTTTCCCTGACTTGTTATGCCACCCCTCCTCCTTTAATCCCTCCCACTCTGAAACAATATTGAGCTGCAAGTCTGCCCCTCCTGCAACCAAGTCTCAGTAATGACTACAATGCCTTAATTTCATGTATTGATGCATCCCCCGAGCTCATCTGCCTTTCCTTCGATACTTCTTGCATTGAAGTATAGACAGCTCAGCACATTAGCACACCATGCTCAACCTTTTGATTCTTGACTTTATCAACGTCTGTCTCCATAGCCTCTCCATTATCTGTTCTGGGACTCTGGTGCCGATCCCCCGTAACTCTAGTTAACCCACCTCCCATGCAGCACTAGCAAACCTTTCCACTAGGATATTAGTTCCCCTCCAGTTAGGGCGTAGGCCATCTCTTCTGGTACAGGTCCTACCTTCCCCGGAAGAGAGCCCAATGATCCAAAAATCAGACACCCACCCTTCTACACCAACTCCTTATCCACATGTTAAACTGTATGAACTTCCTATTTCTGGCCTCATGAGCATGTGGCACTGTTTGCAATCCTGAGATCACAACTCTGGAGGTCCTGCCTTTAACTTAGCTCCTAACTCTCCATTAATTGTTCTTCATTAAAGCAAATAATAGAATAAAGTTCCCCCACTGCTCTCAAACTTAGGAGACTTAAGAATATTAAAAGTTTCTTGCTCAGCATGCAATCTATTGGCCTTTGTTGTCTGTCAAAGAAATGAGTGGGCCTCTACTCCTTGGTTTGGTTGATTTATAGGAGACCACACATGACAAAATGAATGGGTTTCAAAAGAAATACAATTCCTTTTAAAAGGCCCAAAATTAATACACATTACTGAAACTGATTATGTGGAAATAAGGTTGCTCACCTATTTCCTTTGAAGTGCAGTCATGGGAAAATAGGTGTGTTGATCTTTCAGTAAGCTCTTGTATAACCCCTTGATTTAGGCAGATATCAACATGCCCGTTGAACAATGAAAGATCTGTTGTTTCTTGCCTAACGTTGCAAACTGGACATACCAGACCAGTTGGTTCTGCTGATTCAGAAGACAACCTTCCCTTTAATGACGTAGCATGCTTTACTGCCTGGGCTGACTGTTGCTGAGCACCCAGTTTTGACAGGTTGAGTTGTGCAAACGAAGGGGAATTTAACCTGCTCATATTAGATTTAGTTGAATCGAGCTGAACTGATTCCAGTGTTGAATGAATATCTTTACCAGACATAACTGACAAATTGCAGTGGTCTGAAGATTCTTCTTCTAAAATGCATTTATCTTTAATGAGTGTCAGAGATCTTACTGTGCTGTTAGATGGCTGCATGTGATCTTTAAGACAAGTCTGGTTACCAGATTGTACAATCGGATAGGTAATGTTTTTAACTAATGATTCGCCAGTAAAGCTGTTACTTTCAATCCCTCCGTGCAAATCTACATCCATAATTCTCGGACACATTTCTGAGCAGCTTTCCTGATGCTCTGTTCCTTTTTGTTCATTTGGATCCATTATTTTTTCATTTTTAAAATTAGTATCCAAGATACATGCATCCTTCATGATTGTGCAGCTTGCCTTTGCTTCCCCTACTGTTACACATAGGCAACAATCATTATGGTTCCTCAATTCTTCTGAAGTTGATATACCTAGTCTTTTTAAACATTTTGGGCACTTATCAGTAGCCTTTAATGCTAGAACCAGGCCATCATCCTTGGGCTGCACATCATCCACTGTGCAAGCTGGGGGCGTTATAGTAGATGTGCACTTTTCTTGCTGTTTGACTGCAAGAACCTGGCTATTTTGCTGTCGCTTTTTATTGAAGAAACTTTCTCTTTTGGATGTTTCTGCTAGTTGTATTGGGTTCTTCATGCCTACGCACTCAAGATCAGAACTGCAAATTGAGGTCTCAGATTTTCCAGTTTGGAGAAAATTGATGATGCTTTTCTGTGGAGGTTTTTTCTCATCCTGATGGACAAACCCAGAAATTCGTACACCTTACAGGAGAAACAATAATATATTAATTGAGCAATAGTGACAATTTAATAATACTGAGTGGTTCCCATGAGATTTAGAAAGAAAAATTCAATAGTTAAAAAAGTATGAAAAAGATAACATTCTAATTTCAAATAGCAGTGGAATGAATTAACATACTAGACCAAATATTTGTCAGGAATCCATGCAACAATGTGCAGCAGTCTCCAAACAGACCTCTTCTCCTCAAATAGAATTAAAAGCAAGGAAGCAAATTAGGCTAAGCTAAAGCCTCATTCTATCAACTGGTGAAATACTAATGGCTTGGTATGACCCAAGAAAAATGTGAAAGGGAGATTTCAGACTAACATCAGGAAGCATTTCTTTACACATCGAGTTGTGGACACATGGAACAAACTCCCTAGCTGTGTAGTTGAGAGTAGTACCTTGGAGACTTTCAAACCTAAACTTGATAGTTACTTCAACACACTGTATGAATAGGAATTCATACAGTATGAATGGCAAGCTGTAGGTCTGAATGACCTGTTCTTGTCAAAAACTTTCTAATGTTCTAATGATACAAAATATGCCAAATAAAATTTTTAAAAATTAAAACAAAGGTTGTGATTCTCTTTCAGTAAGATATAAAATCACAATCAACTTTTATAGCTTTATACATAAGAAAGGTAAATATACTCTGTTAATCCTTTCACCTCTCTCAGTAGCTGTCATTATACCAAAATTGTGTAACTTAGCCCTGGTATATTAACAGAAAGCTATTGGCTTGCTTTGTCTTGTTATCTTAAAAATGCTCATTTCATTCTATGATTCTTACTGCTTTCTTAACTGGTAAAGTAGAATAGGTTAAGCTGAATCCTCAAGGTCATTCATTAATGTTCTGTTTTTTTTAAACTTTTAGCAGTGCATTTTCTGTTCTGAATAAAAGTTTCACAGTCTTTCTTCTTTCTGCTGAAGCTAACCACTTTATATTTCAAATAGTTGTCTACTATTTAGATTTTACACAATTGTTATTTGCATTGTGTCCCCTTGTGTTTGCAATGTAGGTAATCTGCAACCAGTTGAATTTACAATTTCCTGATGACAGTCTACTTTTGCCATCTCATCAAAGGGAACAAAAGGGGAGTCTAGTCAAAATTAATGACAAGTGGCTATTGAACTAAAGAAACCTTTATCTGATATTTGGAAACTCCTGTTAAGTGTTACCCATAAGTCTGAGTCTCAGTGGCTGAGGATGTAGGTTCTCAAGCTCAGTCTTCAGTAATTCAGATGCAACAGCATAAATTTCTTCTTCCTTAGAAACTGCCGATGGAACTGTGCAGGCTCTTGTCTTCACTTCAAAGTTTATGTTCTTCAATTTTAGAGTTACAGTCTTCCCCTAAAATTTTAGAAGATTTATTTTACAAAGTCTTAAAAATCCTCTGTATACCGAACACAGTTTCAGGTAACATTCATTATTTTTGTGAAGTACACCATTAAACCTTTAAACTTTACAATGTTAAGAGGAAAAACACTTCAGGAATACTTTGACAAAATGAGAAAAGCTGTACCCTTAGTCCTTCCTTGTGGAGATCTTCCTCAAGATCATGACAAAGTTCACGGCATAAGCTGAACTGCTCCGATGCCTTATTGATTTCATTGAAAGTTCTAGAATTCAAAAATAAATTCTACTTCACACAGGTTCTAAAGTCAGAAAATACACTGTGAAAATAGCCAATAACTTGATGACAGTAAATGCCTGTAAGTCACATAAGTAAGAAAGCATGCTAAAGAGGGAACCCACACTAGTTTCCACTGAGGCTAGTGGGGGATGGTATTCAAACAAGCAAGATGTAAAGAATTTTGTATATTAGAATTATGAATCCTAAGTCATCACATACAAACTTAATTAGGTCCAACATCAAGCAAGCAAACAGTTTGCTTTATGACCTCTGTGTAGTACAATTTATCAGTGATCATTCTTTGAATGAGAACTCACTGAAAAATGAATTCATTGCAATGGAATTGATTTAGAGCACATATTCCCTGTGTGCAGTGGGTGGAATTTGGGGAAATACACTACACTTCCCAAAGGATGATAACATTATGCCATTAGAGGTGGGTATGATCACCTTGATGGAACAAATTCATCATCAGCAGCACCATTCACAAAGAATTCAACTACTGATTCCCTGTGGGACCTCTCAGTGCATTTGGGCTTAACTTACATTTGCAAGATAAAGTTTGCGAAACCTTTATAGTTATCTGTGAGGAAAAAGCGAGCCTGCAGAGAGACCTAGATAGTTTAGGGGAATGGCCAAAGAAGTGGCAAATGAAATACAATGTTGGAAAGTGTATGGTGATGCACTTTGGTGGAAGAAATAAACAGAAAGACTATTACTTAAGTGGGGAGAGAATTCAAAATGCAGAGATGCAAAGGGACTTGGGAGTCCTTGTGCAGGATACTCTAAAGGTTAACCTCTAGGTTGAGTCAGTGGTGAAGAAGGCGAATGCATTATTGGCATTCATTTCTAGAGGCATAGAATATAAGAGCAGGGATGTGATGTTAAGGCACTATAGGGCACTCATGAGACCACACTTGGATTATTGTGTGCAGTTTTGGGCTCCTTATTTTAGAAAGGATAAACTGAAATGGGAGAGGCTTCAGAGAAGATTCACGAGAATGATTCCAGGAATGAAAGGGTTACTGTATGAGTAACGTCTGGCAGCACTTGGGCTGTATTCCCTGGAGTTCAGGAGAATGAGGGGGGGATCTCATAAAAACATTCCAAATGTTAAAAGGCCTGAACAGATTAGATATGGCAAAGGCAACACGAGTGAATCTGCAGATGCTGGAAATAAATAAAAAACACAAAATGCTGGCAGAACTCAGCAGGCCAGACAGCATCTATGGTAGGAGGTAATAACGACGTTTCGGGCCAAAACCCTTCATCCCGAGTTCTGCCAGCATTTTGTGTTTTTTATTAGATATGGCAAAGTTACTTCCCATGGTAGGGGAGTCTAGGACAAGAAGGCACAACTTCAGGATTGAAGGACATCCATTTAGAACAGAGATGCAGAAAAATTACTTTAGTCAGAGGATCGTAAATCTGCGGAATCTGTTGCCACGAGCAACTGTGGAAGCCAAGTCATTGGGTGCATTGAAGGCAGAGATAGACAGGTTCTTGATTAGCCAGGGCATCAAAGGGTATGGGGAGAAGGTAGGGGAGTGGGGATGACTAGAAAAACTGGATCAGCACATGATTGAATGGCAGAGCAGGACTCAATGGGCCGAATGGCCTATATCTTATGGTCTTTTCTGGTTTTCTACATTAATTACTCATAAAATGTGGTCTGATCTACACCTAAGTCACAAAAATAAGCAAACATAATCTGCCGAAACTAATAACACATAAACAATTGTGATTTTCATGTGCTTATGGAACACATTGTTTAATCATTCACAGTCCAGGCTGAAACAGGTGTGTGAACACCTGTATTTAATAACTGGTAGAGCCTCCTTTAGCAGCAATAACTTCCACCAAATATTTCTTGTAGCTGCTGATCAAATCTGTATAATGACAAGAAGGAATTTCAGCCCACTCTTCCATACAAAACTGTTTCAGTTCATCATTTTTCTGGGATACCTTGCATATACAGCCCCTTTCAGGTCACGTAACACCATTTCAATTGGGTTAAGTTCTGGACTCTGACTTGGCCTTCCAAAACACATATTTTCTTCTTTTTAAACTATTCTGTTGTTTACTTACCCTTGTGTTTCAGATCATTGTTGCACCATCCAACTTTTTTTTATCATTAGGTGACGGACTGTTACCCTGACATTCTCCTGTAAAATGTCTTGATACAATTCTGAATTCATTATCCCCTCAATGACTATAAGTTGTCCAGCTCCTGAGGCAGCAAAGCAGCCCCAAACAATGATGCTCCTTCCACCATGCTTCACAGATGGGATGAGGTTTTGGTGTTGGTGTTCAGTGTCCTTTTTCCTCCAAACATAGTGGTGTGCATTTTTGCCAGAAAGTTCAACTTTTGTTTAATCTGTCCACAGATAATTGTCCCTGAAGCATTGTGGAACATCAAAGTGGTCTTCTGCAAACTTGAGACATGAGCAATGTTTTTTTTTTGGAGAGCAATGGTTTGCTCCATTGTGTCCTTCCATGAATATCATTCTTGTTCAGTTTTTTTCTTATAGTGGACAAATGAACAGAGACTTTAGCAAGTTCTAGAGATTTCTGCTGTTACCCTTGGGTTCTTTTTCAACTCCTTCAGCGTTGTACACCCTGCTTTTAGTCTGATCTTTGCAGGATGCCCACTCCTAGGGAGTGTAGCAACAGTACTGAGTTTCCTCCATTTGTAGACAATTTCTTTTACTGTGGACTGATGAACACTCAGGTCTTTAGAAATGCTCTTGTAGCTTTTTCCAGCTTCATGCATCTCTATATTTCTTCACCAAAGGCCCACTGAAAGTTGTTTTGATCAAGGCATGATGTACATGAACAGATCTTTCTTGAGAAGAGCAGGCTCTGTCAGTAACCTGACTTTGGATTTTTTTTTAAAATCACGCAGAGCACCTCAATAACTCACACTTCCAGTCTCATCTCATTGATTAGAACACCTGACTCCAAATAGCTTTAGCAGACGGCATTACCCCATAGGTATACACATGTTTTTGAACCTAGACTGTGATTATTTAAGTGGTGTGTTCAGTATTGATGAGAAGTACAATTGTTTGTGCGTTCTTAGTTTAGGTAGATAGTGTTTGTCTATTAATGTGACTTAGATGAAGATCAGACCACATGAGTAATTAATGCAGAAAACCAGGTAACTGCAAAGGATTCACAAACTTTTGCAACTGTATTCCTACATTTATCATTCACAGTGTTTTACTATAATACAATAACATAAATTTTGTGTGCCTCCACGCATAACTAAATTACATATTAAAATGATATGAATCAAAAAAGGCCAGAAATACATACAGAATTGCCATCAGTTATAATGACCAGCTTCCTCATAAAAATATTATTATATAACACCAGAGAATGTCTAGGCCTGTGACTTAATAAATAAAAACCCCTTAAAATACAATTTATTTTCTTCCATAGATATAATGTATAATATAAAATATATTGTGCTGCTTCTGAATTCCATTGCGGTGAAGATTTATTTATTGTGGTTTAAAAACTGATAAATATGTTGATGGATTCCTATACATAAGTGACACTACTGATGATGACCTTGCACAGAAGCATTTCCTGCTTTCTGCCTCCGCCATTTTGAAGATCTTTGCAGGAATACTCACTAAACAGCTTTAAACTTATCTCTGTCACAAGACTGGTCAAATTATTCAATCAAAAGGCAAAGTCACTCTGAGCAAAAAAAAAAATCCAGTATTGTGACTGATTAACCTTGTGTCTCCTTTTCAACGTCACCTTAATATTTTACCGTTTTGCCGTCTTTCACATCTGTTCACCAGATTTCACTACTGTTGAGAGTCATCAAAAAAAATATAAAATTTCTTCCACTCAAGCACAAGTAAAACCTGAGAGTCCCTAAGACTAAAAGACCACAAGACACAGGAGCAGATTTATGCCATTCGGCCCATCGAATTTCCATTAGCCAACACCACAATCCCTTCTACCTTGCCAATCCAGCTGAAAATAATTGTCCCTGAGATCAGTTGTAAACTTCAAACTGTAACTAATGTCAGTGCTGCCCAATTTCACTGCTTCAGTACAGTCCATTTCACCTCTGCTAAAACTTGTGTATTTATCTCCAAAGTCAATTTCACTGAATGTTTTGCTGGTGTCTCAAGCATCAATCTATCAAGGTCCAAATTATTCAAAACCCTGTCAGTAACATTATGCACTGTCCCTATCTTTGCTCATCTCCTGTGGATCTTCATCTCCCAAAAATCTTTTTATTCATGAATTTCTGTTTACCTTATTTTACCCTAATCCACAATCTCTTCCAGCCCCATAATCCCAGATAGTTTTTTTATGATGATCCTGCATTTTCTGTTCTACCAGTAGTAATGAGGCCTTCAGCCACATTTGCCCTAAACTCTCTACATTTCTTTCTAATTTTCTGCTTTCTACTTCCCATTATATACTTAGAATGACTTTGATCATTTTTCTTTGTTTGTAGCACTGCTCTGTGAAGCATTTTGACCACTACATAAAGACAAGTGTTCATAATTCAGGTTTTCACATAGGCTTTAACAAAGAGCTAAGCAATAGGAATCAGTAAGAGCAAAGCATACAGCCAAATCTGATGTGAATACTGAAGAGGACTCACCTTTCTGTGCTCATACTCTTCCGATCACCATCTCTACAACAATAAAAGTTATTATTGTTACCAATACAATTTTCTTCCAAATATATAAAGCTCACATGTGGAGATATTTTAAGAATGAAGTTTAAATCTCTCTTCAAACTAGGATGATTTTGTATTAATATACATATGCTCTTTTAATTGCAGCAAACATCATTTATGTATTTACATTTGTATTAGTGTTGATACAATCAATGTATATAGATTATGTACTCTGACATAATTGGTGGCTATCTGCAATGGTATATCAGAATAAACTTACAAACAAATAGAATTAAGTTTAAAAGGCATTTGGATAAAATTGCTATATTTCTTCACTATTCTTGGTTGGTGCGGCTGTAATGAAACCCAATTTCCCTTGGGATCAGTAAAGTATGTCTGTCTGTCTGTCTGATAAGTACTTAGATACAAATGGCATAGAGGGATATTGGCCTAAAGCAGGCAAATAGGGTTAGTGTAGATAGACAACACATTTAGCATGGACATGGTGTCCAAAAGAGCCCAAGTCTGTGATGTACGATTCTATGATTAGTCCTTTAGTACTGCATATGATTAGGCAGTGTACAAGACATCCAGTGCCATATATTTGGGTCCTTAATACACTTTCATGTTATAGTTTTGTTATATATGTCATTCACAGGTTTCAGAACAATTAAAAAGATATTTTCTAACACTGCATAATGAACTAAATTACTTCTCTTTTTTTAAGAATGCACACTTTCCATTTAACAACTAAATAAAGAACTGACATTTTGCATTTTGCTAGCGATTTTGCATTGCTTTATGTTTCAAATTTCACAGTTTTCCTTTACAATTTTAGCTTCAGTGCTATATAAATTTTCCACATAATTCAATAACTGCAGAGCTAGATGTATGAAGAGCTTCAGTTAAAAAAAAGGCTCTGGGCAAGCTTCCTTTTTAAAATAAATTAACTCAAGACAGGAATGGAAAGGCAGGTGATGCATTCCAACTGCAGTATTTAGGACCTGATTTAAACCATTTATGACCCATACCCAAAGAAAGTGTATGCAGTTGTATCACCTTCTGCACAAGAATTGAATAGGTGGCTCTCAGCTGGAATACACCAGGAAGGGGAAAAGTTACTTGAATATTTTATTCCATGGAGCAATCACACCCCTTTGACGAAGTACCGCAAAACTCATCAGTCAAGATGGATGCATGTGTGGGAAAGGTAGCTTTTCAGGAGTCTCAGTCCTTTTACTTGTCCAATAGATAATGCAATTTTTGCAGACTATGTGGGTAAGTGCAAAGCCTACAGGAAGAATAAGCAAATTGAACACAGCATCATGGTTCCTAATACATAATATCATTTTCCCTTCTACAACTATTAAACTACTTGGTTGTTTGTTGAGAGATTTGAAGTGACATCAGCAATTCTTTCATTACAGTTAACAAGCCTTCAACCTACTGTGAGAGAAGCTTTAGCAAAAGTCTTCCAGAGAGCAAATGATCGCACCATGACAAAAGCCATCACTGATATCAGTAACACAATTTTTTTTGCCTTTCAGTTCTTTTCAATCACCACTAAACATATGACATAGAATGTAGGACTCTGCTTTAGAGATTTATTGGCGTATAAAATTATGATGTGACCCAGAGCCTAACATGATTCAGCTAGGACAATCCAAACTTAACTCTTGATAATTTTTTCCCATATCTAACCATCACCATAAGTATAACAAACAATATCAGATATGCTATTCATCTAGTTTGGGATGAAACAACTAACAATGATCAAGAACAGGAAGGAAATGGGGTAATTATAAACAAATCATCCCTACCTGGTAAAATATTAATTTATTTGTCCAACAAGTCTGAGAGACACAAGTGGGAACAGGCAGGGAATAGAGGAATACGGACCTTGTGCAGGTAGATGGGATTAGTTCAGATTGTCATTGTGGTCAGTGGAGACATGGGGGCCAAATAGCCTGTTCTTGCACTGTCTGTTGTTTGCTCTATCACATAGTTCACATGAGATATACACCTGACCTCATTATGATCTTGCTCCATATTAAGTCCTCTGAGAATATACCTGACCAATGAGACTGTTACTTCTTTGTATTATAGCTATTCCAAATTATTCCCAAGATAGCATACTACTGTTTATTTGATCCTAAAGCCTGAAAAGTTTCGATATGGCTTTTATTTTTTTTTAAAAATCTATAGCTGACCTGTAAACCATAATTAAAAATAGCTACCTTCCCAACGGAAGGCTCTGAAGTAGTCTTGCTAGATATAAACATCCGCAGATCAGCTCACAATACTGTATACTGACTCAAAAACCTAAGTCATGTCACACCCTAGTTTCAAGTGTACTCCACAATACATTTTAATTTACTTTCTAGGTGGTGTTTTCATTTATTTGAATCAGTCTCATTCTTTGTATTTGCATTTGAAGCAAACCCATGCTGTGTCTTGTTGGATAATTTCCAGATTCCAAGTTAAATTTCCCAATCCACTCCAATCATTTAGACTGAATGTACAAATTCACAGCTAATACAAAAAAAACCCAGCTCAAAAATATCTGCAACTATTTAACCTTTTCCTCTTACTAAATGGCCATAAATTTCATGGAATCCTTGGACAAGATTCAAGATAAAAAGTAAATCTGATCCCCATACTCTCTAGCAACATCCATTTATAATCTATTTTCTCTAAGAATCTGAAATGTTTCAAATAGTTCTTCTTTCATTACCTATTTAAATCATTTCAGGCAGTTTCCACCCACCTTTGTCACTAGTAACATTCTTTAGCAAGGTGGTCCACATATGTAATTCTCTTGATTAACAGTGTAAGATTTTGTCTTCCTCTAACATGTGTCCTCAGTAATCAACCACTTTCACGCGATTCTTATTAAGTCTTAATTCCTCCTGAAATGGCACTTCAGGCTTCACCCTACTGCAGATCGCTCCTTTGTCCTATCCATTGCCGCAACTTAAAACTAACCTATATTCTTACTTTTGCAGTTCTATTAAGGATCCTTAGTTTGAAACTTTCTCTTTTTACAGCTGATGCCTGATCAGAGAGGTTAAGAGAAAACTTAACAAAGGTATTCAAAATGATGAGTAGCTTTAACAGAGAAGTTGGTAGAAACTGATATGCATTTACTGAAAATATGATTGAATCACTGGAATTCTGTCCTTACAAACTGCTATGATTTCTTGCCAGTTTCAAAATCCTTCTTGAGCCTAACTTTTCAAAACACATGAACAAAAAAAAAAATTGCTGGAAGAACCTGATGAGTGAAACAGCAACTGTGAAGATGGTTGACATTTTCAGCCATGACCGTGCATCAGGACAGAAGTTAGCCTGTATAAAGTGGTGAAAGGGAGAGGTGAGACAGAGGTTAGTAAGTGATAACTGGAAGGCAGTTGATTGCAGATAGAGCCAGGTGGGACAAGGGAGGGGGAAGGTAGAGGCTGGAAAGTGATCAATGAAGCTAGATAGGGGAGGGGTGATGGGCAGATGGGACCAGATGGTGGAGGATATAGAGACAACAGGCAAGAGGAGAAGAAACACAGATAGATAGGTGTGTAGGTTACAGCCAACTGTAAATGAGAAAGGTGAACAAAAGGAGGGAGAACCCTGGTGCACCAAAAGAAGTGGGAAAGGAACATAGGGTGCCTGAAATTGGGCAATTCAATATTCATACTATTGAGTTATATACTACCAAAATGGAATATGAAGTTACAAGACAAGTCCTTCTAATTTGCATTTGACCTTGCCTTGACAGCAGACAAGGCAGAGAACAGACAGGGATTAGGACAGGGAACTGAAGTGACATGCAACCAGAAAATCAAGATGGGCATTGTGGATAGAGTGCAAGTGATCTGCAAAATGGTTGCCAAATCTATTCTTGGTCTCACAAATGTAGAGGAAGCCATATCAAGAGCACCAAGTGCAATAGATGAGATTGGAGGGGTTGCACATGAATCACTCCACATAGGCATCCCTTATTTTTAAACATGTAATGATTTATTTATCACATGTATATTGAAACATACAGTGAAATGTGTTATTTGCAACACAGTCCCAGGATCTGGTGAGGGAAGCCTGCAAGGATTAACGTGCTTTCAGTGTCAATGTAGCATGCCTACAACTTACTAACCCTAGGACTGAAGCACCTGGAGAAAACCCATGTGGTCACGGATAGACAGTAAAAATTTCTTCCAGTGATCTTTGAACCCCAATTTTTCAGATCACTGGTGCTGTATAGGATTACACTTACATCTACCATGCTGCCCTTCAAACCTTATCACCTGTCACAACTTCAAATCTTTTCTTGTAGTCACTTTGCAATTTTACTTAGGTGAGATACAATACATTCCAAATGTATCCAACTTGTTGTTCAGGGGAATGACTTGTTAAAGTTCAGTTTAGCTGACTAATTATATTTGTAACAACTCACTATACCACACTACACTAACTTACAGAAGCAACTTATTTACCTTTCAAGGTGTGTCTCACTCAGACCAAGCGAGATCTGTAAAAAATGGTGCCAGGTACTCTCATGGAACAACAAGGATAGCAGGGCCCTCTGCTGGTACAGTTCAGTGCATGTTGTAATTCCTAATGCATTCAGCATTTTTTCTGTTACCTTTCCTATACCAGGTACCTACAGATAAAAGTAGCAAGCAGAACAAATATTTTATCTAAAGGGTAACAATATTCTCCAATACAGTACCTTTAATATGGTAAATCATCTCATCACAAGAGCATCATCAAGCAATATCTGACACAAAGCCATAGGTCAGCAAAACTAAGTTATTACCTTGGTTAGAGAGAAGCATTCTCAGAAGTGTCATAATGGGGAGAGGAGCTGAGAGATGAGAGAAAGAGACAGAGAGGATGAAGGATGGGGGTGGGGGACAGGGACACTCCACTTTTCTCTGGAGAATCTGGACAGTTAAGACAGCTACATTAAACTATTGCTTATTAATTACACGTGGTTAGACCAAGATACAGTATTGGTGATTTCTCTCTGAGGAACTGATATTTGAAAGCTTCAATTCCTAGTAGTGAACATCACCAATATCCTGTCTTGGTCTAACCACATTGATACCACTATCAAGAAAACACGCTAGAATCTCTACTTCCTCAGGAGGATAAAGAAATTTAACACGTCTCCTCTGACCAAATTTGTATTGATGTACTATAGAAAGCATCCTGTCTGAGTGCATTGCAGTTTGGTATGTCAACTGCTCTGCCTGAGATCGCAAGAAACTGCACAGATACGTGGACATAGCTCAGCTCATCTGGGAAAGCAGTCTCCTCTTCACGGACTCTGCTCTTCTCACTACTTCCAAGTAAAGCCACCAGCAAAATTAAATACTTCACTCGGACATTCTCTCTTCTTCTCCTCGTATCAGACTGAAAGCACATATAACCAAGATCAAGGACAGCTTCTATTCAGCTGTTATTAGACTACTGAACGGTCCCCTAGTACAATAATATGGACCACTGACTTCAGAATCCAACTCATCATGGTCTTGCACTTTATGGTTTAGCTGCACCACACTTTTTCTATAACTGTAACACTTTATTCTGCAGCCATCCACTGTTGTAATGAACTGATCTCTATGGCTGATATGGAAAACAGCCTTTCGCTGTCCTTTGTACATGTGGCAATAATAAACCAATTTACCAATTTCTCACTCCACTATTTTTAGCCAGCTTTTCTAGTAGATTTGTCAGCTCAGGTCTTCTCTAACAAATCTTGCAAGCTCACTCCATTTGTTGAAACTTTTCAAGAGAAAAGGTCACGCTTAGCTTTGAGAGAAAAGTTGACATAACTGCAAATATTTAATTTAAATAAAAAATGAACTTAAGGATCAAATTTTAAACATGTGAGAGTAAGTGTTTGGCACGAACTAGAAGGGCTGAGATGACCTGTTTTTGTGCTGTAATTGTTATATGTAAAACCAGATACAAAATTCACAGAAAATGTATGGGGATTAGGAACTAAAAAAAATTTGATCAAAAGTCAACATAAATTCCAACAAGTGGGAGATTAACCTGATATAGACAACAAAGGATAAATATTTTAAGGAATTTTAAGTCATGTAACAAGGTCCCACATGGGAGGTTGGTGAGGAAGGTTCAGCTGTTTCAGTCAAGATGAAGTAGTAAATTGGGTAAATTGGATTAGCCATTGGCTTTGTGGAAAATGCCAGAGAGTGGTAGTAGATGGTTGCCTCTCTAACTGGAAGCTCATGACTAGTGGAGTGCCACAGGGATCGATGCTGGGTCCGTTGTTGTTTGTCATCTGTACCAATGATCTGGATGATAATGTGGTTAACTGGATCAGCAAACTTGCAGATGACACCAAGATTGGGGGTATAGTGGACAGTGATGAAGGCTATCATGGCCTGCAGCAGGACTTGGACCAGCTGGAAAAATGGCAGATAGAATTTAATGAAGTGCAAGGTGTTGCACTCTGGTAGGACTAACCAGGGTAGGTCTTACACAGTGAACAGTAGGGCACTGAGGAGTGTGGTACAGTAAAGGGATCTGGAAACACAGGTTCACAATTCAAAGTGGTGGCACAGATAGAAAAGGTCATAAAGAAAGCTTTGCCACATTGGCCTCCATAAATCAAAAGTACTGAATACAGGAGATGGGATGTTATGTTCAAGTTGCATAAGACCTAATTTAGAATATTGTGTGCATTTTTGATCATCTACCCACAGGAAAGATGTAACTAAGGTTGAAAGAGTGCAGAGAAGATTTACAAGGATGTTGCTAGGACTGGAGGATCAGAGTTATAAGAAAAGACTGAACAGGTTACAACTTTATTCCTTGGAACATAGAAGACTGAGGGAAACTTTGATCAAGGTATACACAATTATGAGAGGTATAGATAGGGTATATGCAAGCAGGTCTTTTTCTATTGAGGGAGGTGGGACTACAACTAGAATTCATGGGTTAAGGGTGAAAGTTTAAATGGTTTCGCACAGACTAGGTGTGCCAAAGAGACTGTTTCTGTGCTGTACTTTTCTATGGCTCAATTCTATTACATGGAATCATCAGTGTCAGAGTGATTTGGTCACCTTGATGGATAAAATAGGAATTCCCCCTAAATTGCCCTGGGTTTTTAACCTGACTTTGTTGCACTATAGTATTAGCGATGGTGTAAGGAGATTAACCACTTCTCAAGTTGATGACTTTGACTGTGTATATGCAGAAACGATAAAATCTCAGCAACAGGTTACCTTTCTAATAGGCAGATTCTTTACGAAGTTCAGCATAGCACCACTGTCTGGTGGAATTTGATACTGACCATTTGGCTTGTTTACTTCACTGCACACTTTGGACAACATCATGTTTGGTGCAATTCCTAGAAAAATCAAGTTAAGCAGTAATGATTTGTTCAGCATCATCTTTTGTCCTTGGCCACTGAGCCAAGTGTACATATAGCAGCACATGTGAGTTGAACTCACTTCCAATAAAATCTGACCAAAATACAGTATACAGGGTGTTCAATGAAATAGACTACACTCTAGTTGACAGCTTGCTCCAGATTAACAGAATTGGGAAATTATTGAACATGTGAGAGAGAATAGACCGATAAGAGCGCTCTGAGAGCTGACAAAGACTGGATCTATGATATTATGAAATCCAACATGTGGCTTTTTTCCCCACTGTTGAAATCCTTTGAAACAAGTTACTTTCTCATTTGTTGACTAACAGTTTGGTGAATTCCTACAGTTGGGAGATGAACCTGATGTTAACCGTGACAGCTTCTACAAAAGCGCTGTATGATCCCCTAGGTGGGTGAAATAGGAATTTCATTGTAACAGTTTTTAAATCTGCTCTTTGCTTCTTTCGGGAGTTATACAGTAAACAATGTTGTACCAAAGAAAGCTGATGAACAGAGGGATGTTTGGGATTCAAGTCCCTTGTTCATTGATGATGGCAACACAGGTATTTAGGGTATGGAGAAAACATTTGATATGCTTGTCTTCATAGGTTGAGGCACAGAACATTATATGGCAACTTTACTAAATCCTGGTTAGGCCAGACTCGAAGTATTGTGTGTAGTTCTGGTCTCCACACTATACAAAGTTGCACAGTAGACAGTGCAGAGGAGATTTACCAGAATCTTGCCGGGCTTGGAGGACTGTAATTATAGGGAAAAATTGAACAGGCTGGACATGTTCAAGAAGGCTGACAGGTGACCTGACAGAAGTACATAAAATTATGATGGCACAGATAGGGTAGATAGTCAGAACGTTTTTTTTCCCATGGTAGGGAAAGACAATTGGACACAGTTTTAAGTTGAAAGGAAGGAATTTTAATGAGAATCTGAAGGGAAAGATTTTTTTAATACAGAGAGTGGTTAACATTTGAATGTGCTGCCATTAAAGGTACTGAAATAAGATGTAATCAATACATAACAGAGGAATTTAGAAATGCACTTGAAAAGACAAGGCACAGAAGGATACAAATCTAATGCAGACAGATGAGATTAATGTAGGTGAGCAAACAGGTTGGCATGAACATAATAGACCAAAAAGGCATATTTCTGTGCTGCATTAGACCATGAAAGATGAATCATATTTGGTATTTTACAGTTTTTACTTGCCTTATTAAATTAAAATCTTGTTTTAGTTTTAAGATGTGGAAAACCTTTAGCCCAAAAGCTTAATTCACAAAATGCCAAAGATTTTGAGAAGAATTAGAATGTAAATTAGCTGTAACTGATCTTCCAGAGACCAGCATGAGTTTTTACAGACCCAGTGGTGATCATGTTCATGAGACATTATCAGGTTATTAATCTTACCGTCAGCAGTGTTTCAGAGGGTACAGTTTGGCTTCTGAGAGCAAGCTTGGGTTCACATCCCACTCCAGGGTCTTGGGTACAAAGCTGCAGCTGACGCTGCCAGTACAGCCCTGTGTAAATGATATTCTATCAGAAGTCAAGGGTAGTACAGTGACACTGTTAGAGGTGCTGCTGTCTTACAGCTCCAGCAACCAGAGTTTAGAGTTTTTCCCTGTAACTGGAGCCCCACATCCCAAAGATATGCAGGCTCATAGATCAGTTGTCCATTATAATTTCCTCCAAGTTTATAGGTGAGCAGTAGAATCTGGGGGGGAGTTGATGATAATGTGGGGAAGGTACAAATAATAGGAGTAGTGTAGTAGGATTTCTGTCAATGTTTGGCATGGATACAATGCCCTAAAGGGCCTGTTACTGCTGTATTTTATTTTATAATCCTACAACGTTATTCTTTGGCTATTATTTCAATGTTAAGTTACTAAATGTTGTGCACTGGCATAATGCTTTATTGTTCACAGCTGTTTTATAAAACTACGCCCATGCCCAATGCTGAAACAGAAAAAAAATAAAGTTAAAGAAATTATAAAGGCACCATTACCGGCACTTGCTGTTAATTTTGTCTTCTGTTCAATTCTGAAGCGCAGTTCTTTAACAGCCTCCTCTGCTGTAATACCAAACACAATCGGCTCTTTCTCCTGCTGGTATGATTCTTTTTCATTGCTTTGCAAACTAGCATCTGTCTGTTGCACTGCACTGTGAACTGGTTCCTGCTGTGACAACATGGGAGGGCTATCCTTGAAAAGTATAGGTGAAATATCTCCCATATCTCCCACATCTTCATTGCATAGCTGTAAACTATCCATGTTTTCTTTTGCTGTATAAATAATTCAATTAAATTGTTAGTGTCAAAACATACAGAAATTGGATTATTTATTAAAATTGCACAGTTCCACTTCTATTAGAAATCTGCTTAGCAAAAATATTTCTTAGAATTTCTATAATTATTTGGTCTGATCTTTTTCTTTCATTCTATATTAAAACACTAGCATTGTTTTTAACATACAATGCAGTATAGACTCTAAATTGATTCCTGGAAGTTGGGGTGCTCCTTTGAGTAGACATTAAATACTGGCTACAAATTGCTGGAGTTTAAAAGAATGAGCAATGATGTTATTGAGAAATACCATATTTTGACTGACTGACAACATGATAAACTATTTCCTCAGACAAGAAAGTCTAGGAAAGGGCGGGGGAGTTGCATAATCTCAGAATAAGGGTTCCGATCTTCAGGACCTCAGGTGAGGAGAAAATTATTTATAAATATTCGATTGTACATATTTGGAATTCACTGCCCTGAGTGAGCTGTGAATGCCATCCTTATATGTATCTGCAGATGTAAATCAACCAATTTTTGGTTCTGAGGATTCTGAGGATAAGAGGTGAAACAAGAGACTGTAGATGCATGAATCTCGGTCAAATCTCAAACTGTTAGAGGAATACATTGTAAGTAAGGCAGTGTCTGTGGAGGGAAACAGATGTTTCATGTCCAGATAAAACAGTTCCAACCCAAAACATCCAGTGTCTATTTCCTTCTAAAGATACTGCCTGACCCACTGATTTCCTCCAGCAGTGAGCTCTTTTTATGCAGTGAAATGTGGAAAGCTGATCAGCCATCATAAAAAGCAGAAAGGGTATATGGGGTGTAATATTTTATGAAATAAAGAAGATTGAGGAAATGGAAATAATGCAATAATTCATTTTTTTAAAATACAAGATAGCTTCTAAATGACACCAAAAGAATGAACTCCAAAATATATGAATAATTTTAGTGACATTACTATTTTTCTTTAAACAATACTCATTATTGAACTTCAGTTAAGAAACTGCATTTTCAAGAGAAAAATGGGAAATAGTCATTTTCTTTCAGTTATTAGACATTACAATGCTAAAATTAAATGCTTCTAATGGCACCTGGATGGAAAAATACAAATTAATATTTCTGTTGTATAACCTTGATCAGTATTTGAGTATTTTGCCTCTGTGGAACTACTGTGTATTTCAAACATTTTCTCATTTTTACATAACCATAGTTTGGTTAGGATTGTATAGGATTTATTGTAGTTATATAACAATGTTTTACATGTATTTGGACATCCAACACAATTAATTAGTTAGCATAAATATCATAACAACATCCTGTTTTGTCAGTAAGTACAAGGGGCTCACAGTGGCATCCCTCAGTGAAGGCACTGGGCACTTGACAGTTCCATAATCTGAGAAAGCTACAATAAAGTTGCCCGCATTACCTAAGCCATAACAACGATGGCCAATACTAGATCGAAAGGTGCCTAATGTTTTCTGTTATGTCCACCAACTGAGTCCTGAGTTGGCAATGGCAGCTGAAATAATGCTGGAGGTAAATCAAAACCATATAGACTTCAAAGATCCCCAAATAAATCTCTTTTCATGTCAATTTCTCAAGGCCAACCAGGTCCAATGTAAGTAAAAAGGAATCATGCCTCATCTCACATCTAGACACACTGCAATCTGCAAGTCTCTATTAAATCTCAAGTAACTTATTCTGTTACTATCAGAATTGGCTGATTCTACAGTAAGAATATCTTTTTATAAAATGAACTCAGTATTTCTCTCTCCATAGACAGTCTAATCTGATGCCTATTTCCAATAGACTTCATTTGGTATCTGTACCCTGCAACAGCTCCAATCTACATTTACAAATTGTTAAATGTCTCTATTTGTTTTCTCTCTTTCTAAATGTCTCGCTTAATTTATTAAGCAAAGAGCCAAATAAAGAGCATATCAAAATATCAATCTAGCCTCACCCTATTGGAGATGTCCCCTCATTCTATCCACCTTTCCCTTCCCCTCTCTGCAACTTGAAACTAACACTTTTTCTCACCTTCCTCTTTTGAAGTTTTAACATAGGAACATAAGAACATAAGAAATAGGAGCAGGGGAATGCCATCTGTCCTTTTGAGCCTGCTCAGCAATTCAGTAAGATCGTGGCTGGCCTGACCATGGTCTCATCTCCACCTACCTGTCTTTTCCCCATAACCCTTAATTCCCCAACTATACAAAAATCTATCCAGCCTTGTCTTAAAAATATTTACTGAGGTAGCCTTCACTGCTTCATTGGGCAGAGAATTTCACATATTCACCACTCTCTGGAAAAAGCAGCTCCTCCTCATCTCCATCCTAAATCTATTCCCCTAAATCTTGAGGCCATGTCTCCTAGTTCTAGACTCACCTACCAGTGGAAACAACTTTCCTGTTCCTATCTTGTCAATCCCTTTCATAATTTTATGTCTCTATAGATCTCCTCTCATTCTTCTGAATTCCAGCGAGAACAGTCCCAGATGACTCAATCTCTCCTCATGGTCTAACCCCGTCATCTCTGCAATCAACCTGGTGAATCTCCTCTGCACTGCCTCCAAAGCCAAAATATCCTTCCTCAAGTAAGGAGACCAGAACTGCACATGGTACTCCAGGTGCAGCCTCACAAGTACCCTGTACAGTTGCATCATAACCTCCCTGTTCTTAAACTCAATCTCTCTAGCAATGAAGGCCAACATTCCATTTGCCTTCTTCATAGCCTGCTGTACCTGGAAACCAACATTTTGTGATTCATGCATAAGCACTCCCAAGGTACTCTGCACAGTAGCATACTGCAATTTTTTACTATTTAAATAATAATCTTCTCTTTCATTTTTCCTTCCAAAGTGGATGACCTTGCATTTACCAACATTGTACTCCATCTGTCAGATTCCTACCCACTCACTTAACCTATCTATATTTCTCTGCAGACTCTCCATATCCTCTGCACAACTCTGTTTCCACAGTTGCTGACTAATCTGTTAAATGTTTCCAGCATTTTCTGTTTTATTTTGGATTTCATGCATCTGCTGTGGTTGTTTTTATTTCCAACCCAGAAGACAAACCAGGTGAAAAGAGACATTAAATTTGGATTCCAATTGAGCACAGCAAGAATAAATAAATTTTGGAATTAAAGTGCATCAGTAATGTATACAACAAAACTATTGGATCTGCATTTAAAACCTGGTGTCCTACACAGCCTAGATGGGTCCACAACAATGTGGTTGACTCATTGGTGACCCAAGAAGTCACTCAATTCAAGGGCAATTATGGATGGGCAATAAATTCTGAATTTGTCAGTAATCCACATATCTATGACTTAAAATATTAGGATTAAAATGAGATAAATCTATTTTATAAAAGGATGCAATTATATTTCAAAGAAAATCCTGATTCTTTTTCATGAGGCTCACCTATGTCAAATGTCTGTTTCCTTCCAGCTCTGGTAAACACAATGTACAAACTGGGCAGAGGTACATCACCCTGATCATTTGCTTGATGAAATTTATCCATATCAAATGTTGTACTGCGTGAGATCTGAATGACTTTTATATGAGGAAGCAAAATTATTAATTTTTGAATTACCTTCTCCATGGCAGTAATATGTCCTTTTGTGTTCTGGCCAATTCTGTCTTTGTTCTAAATGCTCTGTTATATCCAGGTAGGCTTCATCAAGACTTACTGGTAGGAAATTGGGGTCATAGTCTACAATTATCTCTCGTACCTTTGCCAGAGAAGATATAAAAATATTACAAATTTTATAAAGGCACTGATGATCACATAACAATACATCACATTCTTCCATCAAAAAAGGAACAGAGGGTTTGTACTCTGCAATCTATCTGGCCATCAACCATCAGGTAATAACTAAAGAGAAGAAAAGAAATATTTTCACTACAAAAGACTTTCTGTGGCACACATAACCTTCTAAAGAATGCTATGACCTACTTGAGAGGATAGTATCAATTTAAAAACTATAGTTTACCATAAAATCTCCTGTTACTTCAGGGAAAAAAGGGTTTCACAAAACAGGCAGGTAAATACAGAAGTGAGGAACCACGCTGCAATATATAGTGGAAGTCATATTACATAACAATGTAAGATATTACGACTGAAGCCCATAACAAACAGATTATTACAATATATTGTATGTAGCACAGAGAGATCTTACCAGCAGTACAAGATCTGATACCTAGTCCAGAAAAAAATCTACATCATTTCTATTACATATTGTGCTGTTGTCTTTTCTGTTGTGTATTAAAACACTCTTTAATATGTGCTTTTAGTATTAAACATGCTTAGTCTTAACAAAAATGCCTGCTCATTGTCACTATTACATTGTAGTTGATAGAAATGTTCCCTACACTAGACAAATTTATAATGTACATGAATGTAGAGAAAATAATTTCAAGTCCATTTCACATTATAGTAAAATCTGTTGATAAATGCTTTAAATAAAGGAAGATGCTTTAAATAACTTCATTGTAATCGGTGTTATGCAAAGTCTGAAAGCTTTGACTTTTGGATAAGATTATATGGGAAACTAAATTTTGAATAGTTGGCAATTTGCCATTCAAATGTTTCAGCAAGTTTGGGTGAATTACTTATCTGAAAATATTTCAAATGAAAACCTTCCTATGAAAAATTAAGAATACTAATTACAATAGGTTTAAATAACTAAAGTAAACATGATATTAAGTATACCCTAAAAATCCCAAAATTTTGAACAAATAATTTCTGATGAAACAATTTATATTTCTAAAAGCAAATAGTATTTCATAATTTCTCTAATTTTAACTTTTTGACTACTTCATAAGAATGAAATAAAAAGTGATGCAGTAGTGAAAATGGATGCAGCGAGAGGTGCTCACATTTAAGGAAATACTAAAGGAGAGAAGTAGAAAGCCTACGAGAACTCTAGACCAGAGGAGTGAGGAATCTGTAGGTACAAGGCTTAGGGAGACACAAAATTAACTGGACTCAGTAAGGATATTCCAGGAGAAAAATTTTTGAATCTGGTACTGAAGCCCTGAAATATGTATTTATCTTCTTATCTTAAAAAGTTAATTTCTTCCTCATCTATTTCTCCCTTTTTACCATCCATAAGTTTGAAGTAATCAAAAACTCCTGTTTTAACTCACACCAGTTTACATTTAGCGAGTGACACTTGCTGAATTGCTGACTTTATCACAAATCCATATAAATTTTCCAGTATTCATCCCTGCCTATCCCTACAATATCTTCAGGCTTTACAACCTCAGAAGTATCAGCACTTCTTCCATCGAAGAAGATTTCTGATTTTACCTAGAAAATAGGAACTTAAAACAGTACAGCACAGGAACAGGTCCTTCTGTCTATGAAGTCAGTGCCAAGTGTGATACTAAATTAAACTAACCCCTTCTGCCTACACAGATCAATATCCCTCCATTCCCTTCAATAATGCTTCTGGAACACAACTACTTTATTTTAATCAATCTACTATTGACAGTCATTGTCTTTGAGAGTTCAAGGGTGGCACTACGGTGTAACTAGTGGGCCTGCTGCATCAAAGCTCCAGCTACTTGGGTTCAATCATGTTCTCTGGTATAGTGTCTGTGGAATTTGTACTTTCTAATAACCACACATTTTTCACTCACATCCCAAATACGTGTAAGCAGATATGTTAATTGATTGCTACCAATCGCTCCTAGTTTGTAGGTGACTAATAGAAACATGGGAGAAATTAGGTTAGTAATAGCTTAGTTGAATAATTGATAGTTGGTATGGACTCTGTGGGCTGAAAGGCTTTTGTCCTGCTTCATGACTGTAACATTATTGTGAGATTATTGTCCCTTATAGCAGGGGTCACCAACCTTTTTTGCACCGCAGACCGGTTTAATATTGACAATATTCTTGCAGACCGGCTGACTGGGGGGGGGAGGGGGCTAATCATGGTTGGAATATAGGTGATAAGTCAACTATAATTCACTTATAAGTGGCTAATACACTCAATTTTGTTTCTAAAAAGGTTTATCTAACAAATTTAATATTAAACACACAGCGCATATTTTCCTCGCATGAATATAGTGATAAGTCTATTATAAGTCAATAGCATCATAACATTTTAAGTAACGTTTGGATATTAAACACACAGCGTATATATTCCTCATATGAACATGTAAAATTATTGCAACACACCAATATCACTAAATCAGTAGGAGCCCTGGACTTGTTTCCCTGCAACAATATGGTCCCATCGAAGGCTGATGGGAGACAGCGATACTCAAAGGGAGTCCCTTATCCAGTCTATTCCACAATTTAGTCTTTGTTGCATTCATTGCAAAAAAACCCCGCTTTGCAGAAGTATGATGTTGAAAATAGAATCGACATTTTCAGTGCTTTCACGGCTATCTCAGGATATTCAGCCTTGACTTTCATCCAGAATGCCAGCAGAAATGTTAATGTCAAACATACTTTTCAGCTCACCGTCATCTGTAAGCTCGAGGAGTTGATCTTCTTCCCGCGCTGACATGGATGATTCACCAGGAACATTCACAAATGGGTCACGGATCCATTACTTTGCACGTCTTGGGTTATTTGTGGTTGGGAAGTAAATCTCAAATTCTGTCGACAGCGAAGATAGGTGATCGCGCACCAGGATGGTGCAGCCTCAGTCTCTCCCAAAATCCCAGCTAATGTTGGGAACATGTCAAATATGTCCCGGCCAACTCGCCGTCCCCACAGATGCAGTTTGGCTTTGAAAGCAGACACCTTATCTGCAACTTGAAGACAGTTGTCATTCTCCCCTGAAGTGACAAATTGAATTCATTGAGCAGGTAGAAGATGTGACACAGATAAGCAAGTTTTGTTATCCACTCCTTGTCACTGAAATGTGCTGCCAGTGGTGACTTTTTTCCTGAAAGAAATCTCTGTAGCGGCTCTCTTAACTCAAAAACCCTGGCCAGGGCTCTCCCCCTTAATAGCCAGACTTCAGTGTGTAAGAGAAGGCATTTGTGCTCTGCATCCATTTCCTCGTAAAGCTGCTCAAACAGACGTGAGTTAAGGGCTTTTGCTTTGAGGTGATTGATAACTTCAACAACGTCATTCAATACGCTGTTAAGATCAGGTAACATTTTTCGGCTAGCCAGCGTTTCCCTGTGTATGACACAGCGTGTAGACTGGCATTCAGGAGCAACCTCTTTGACTCGGGTAGTGAAACCAGAACAGCCTTCCAGTCATAGCTGCAGCCCTGTCTGTCCATATTCCAACACAGAATGATATGTCAGTTTGCCTGACATGTAGTCATTCAAAGACTTGAATTGTTCTGCCCCAGTTGTGTTGGTTGGCAGCGGCTTTGCACACAACATATCCTCGTGCACATCGTCTTGAAATATATATGTACAATGTCCTGTGTATGTTACTCAAAATTGGTTTTTTTGGTTTGTTAAGAGTAGGAGTGCTTCTTTGTCTGATAAGTGTTTCTCTCGCAGTTGTTTTGCGTTATACTTGTTGATTATGGTAATTGTATTCATTCGTTAACCAATGGGGAATGTTATTTTGTCTTGTGAGGCCGGGAACTTGGGGGAGAGTTTGCGGGCTTTTGGTAGAGAGCCGGGAGGAAGACGCCGAGGAAGGTGGACGTGCGCTGCACTGCTCAGAAGGCCACCGGGCGTGGTCCTAGGTGCGAAGACGTGGAGGTCGGAGGCAAGCGACGAGGGGTCGGATGGTTGATGGTTGAGCTCCAACGATGTGCACTAAACTGACTGAACTTTGATAAGTTGACGCCTTTTTGTTTTTTTTCCCTTGCATATATATTGTATTGCCTAATACTCTGTTAATTTTAGTAAACTCTTTAAAGTGTATTTCATAACGGTATTTGTTGTGGGTTTGATACTGTGGGCGGGCGTGAGGCATAAACTCGATTCTCACAGCACCTGCGTGTACGGGAGGTGGGGTTAGTGTGTGGCTGGATCTCCTTTTCCCCTAGACATATACCAGCCTGTTGGGCAAGTGTTACATATATCGCACATAAACCCGCAATATTGCCTTGTTGTCGACATTGGTAGACTCGTCCACCTGGATGGCCTACCATGGTGACTTGTTAAGCCGTTCCAACAGCTGTGCTTCGATGTCCTCTGCTACGTCATCGATTCTCCTTGAAACTGTGGTAGCTGAAAGAGAAACCTGTTCCATCTTGTTAGCTGCAGCTTCTCCCAACAGGTCACAGCACATGTCCTTGGCAGCAGGCAGAATCAATTCTTCACCAACAGTGAAAGGCTTCTTAGCCTTAGCAATACGGCTAGCCACTAAGTACGATGCTCTCAGAGCAGCAGCATTTGTGGAGATGGTGGCTCTCAGCACTTGCTTCTGTCCCGCTTGCTCACGTTTTTTCCGCTCAAAAATCTCAATGGGTGCTTGGACTCAAGGTGCCGAAGCAGTTTCGAGGGCTTCATTGCCTCATTAGACAGGTTGTCTCCACATATCACATTAAGAGGGCTTGGAGCGTGCGAGTCACTGATCGCATTAAAGCCATATTTTATGTACAACTGGTCGTATTTTCTGTTAAAGGAAAGTTTTCCTTTTTTTTGCAGTCTTGGCCTCAGCTGTCTCTGCATAATCGTCATCGTTCTGCCTTTTATGTCCCCCTACCATCTCTTACAAAGAAACTCTCAAGCAACATTTGTTTTTTACTCATCAAGTAGTTGTAGATAATTGACCGACTGATGACCTCGCATGGGTAATGACCTCGCGTGCGTTCAAGTTCAACAATGGCGTGATAGGGAACGAGGAAAGGTGCAGCTGACTCATATCATTTCATATCGCCAAATCATATCGTTTCCTTGCAGCCCGGTGGTTGGGGACCACCGCATAGAAATGAAAAAAACAAGGCTATGGAAAAATGTAGCGGAAGGGAGCTGGATGGAATACAGGCAGTCCCTGTTTTTTGAACGTTCGCTTTACAACAGCTCGCTGTTACGAAAGACCTACATTAGTCCAAATAACATATAACAATAACCTGTTTTCGCTAACCAGAGGAGTTTCGCTTTTACGAAAAAAAGACACCCGCTTTTTATGTGTGTTTACCCCGAGAAACACTACCATGACCGTGAAGCCTTGTACGGGCAGTTGTGTACGCATGCGTGTACGTGTACTTGCATGTACGTGCCAATTTTTTTTCTCCAAATCGATTTTGGCTTGCTGTTTTCCTGATTTTGATAAGTGAAACTACACTGTACCTACAATATTTCTACTTTATACAGGCTGTGTATTTATCAGATCATTTCTGTTTTTACTAGATGTTAGTGTTATTTTAGGTTTTATGTGTTATTTGGTAGGTTATTCTTTGCGTCTGGGAATGCTCAAAAATTTTTCCCATATAAATTAATGGTAATTGCTTCTTTGCTTTATGACATTTCGGCTTACAAACAGTTTCATAGGAACGCTCTACCTTCGGATAGTGGGGAAAACCTGTATTCTTAAATAGATCTGGTTTGGAATCAATGGAAATTTGATGGGAAACCTTGCTAAAACCCATGTAGACGATATCAAATATCCTACCTTCATTAGTCTTCCTCTAAGGAAATAGACAAACTTATTTTTTCTTCTTGCTCTACAGGACTAAATCCTTCTTCTTCTTCTTAAGCAGTCCTGTAGGGGTTGACAATAATTTTTCTGTGGAATTGGCTGATGAGGCTTATATCTCTGAATATACTCTACTGCCTTTGATACACATGATTTTTTAAAAATGAGCTTGATTACTTGAGTTTTGAATATTTTACCTCGATAGGTGATAGCCTATACTGGTGCACTTAGGTGATGTTGAATTTCATCATACATATCAGTGTTTTATTTTAATATTTGAAAAGTGGTCTGGGTATTCCAGGGTTTCTTTGTGAACCTTTATTGCTGGGGGAGCAGTATTGTGCAGGCAGATCGATGACCTTTGTTTGCAAATATTTAGTCCAAGGACCTGACATATGCTTCAGTAAACAAATCAGTGATACCTTCGAGCTCAGCTTCTAAATGTGCACCACTCAAGTGTCCTGTACTTTCTGCAGATTGATGACCAAAGTGGGAGGTTCTATAGTAGAAGTGGTGAGATTAAACAGTTCCCTATTTACTCCTAATAAATGGTTGAAAATGTGCCTAGAGCTTTGCAACAATTATTTGGATTTAGTACACAAAAAATAAAGCAAGATAGAAAAATATTACAAAGATACTTTACTGGGAATTTTTCATATTTTAGAACTACAATGAAAATATAAGTAAAATATCTTAAATTATGGGAAAATAATACAAGGAAAGCAATGGTAAATTTATAGTAAAGATATAGCAGGCAAATCTAGCAGAAACAGCAATAAACAAAACCATAGAATATTACCAGAAAATTAGACACACCTCTTTGCTTACTGCTCGATACTTATCAAAGTGTGCTGGAACAATAATTAAATTTGGACACAACTTCTTAGCAATAAACCCAGGCATAGCTGCACGTACTCCATATTTCCGAGCATGATAATTTGATGTTGACTAAAAGAATAAAAATTACTGGATTAGATAAACAACTCTCATAACTACAACAGCTATCTACCAAAATTAATAACTATCATAAAACTCTATAAAGCTAAAAGTGTATAGATTTTTAAAATAAACATTATCATTAAATTATTAAACACTTAGAATAGTTGGATACAACACTTTAAAGCATATTTAGAAAGCAATTGAACAGTGTGATGAATAATCATATCCAAATGACTAGAAATATATCTTTGGGTAAATTTAAAATGCAAATCTGCTGTGATACTGCTATTTAAGTAGAATAAGTGTGCAGTGTGCAAAGGCCTACAAACTGGAACAACTCCATAACTACAAGTCTATGGAGGTCTGCATTCTCACATATGCTTCTTGTGAGCAGTACCACTGTCAGGCATAGGAGTTCACAGTAAATTCACAGGTTCAATTCTCTGCTGTTGTCTGTATGAGTTTCTTCTGTGAAAATAGGGAAGCTGTCCGCATAGGCGCTATGGTAGCAAGTGGTTAGTGCAACACTATTACAGCTTGGAGGGTTGGAGTTTGGAGTTCAGTTCCAGTTACACTTGCAAGGAACTTATACGTTCTCCCCGTGACTGCATAGGTTTCTTCCAGATGTTCTGATTTCCTACTAGAGTCCAAAGATGCCATTGGTACGTTAAATGGTCATTATAAATTGTCCTGTGATTAGTGTAGGATTAAATAGGTGGGCTGCTGGGTGGTGTGGCATGTTGGGTCTGAAGGACCTGTTCCATGATTTATCTCTAAATAAATAAGTAAATAAATCTCAGTATTATAACCATGATTATGTTCTACAAAGTTGTGAAGTGAGAGACTGGGGAGGATATTATACTAATACAAGTCTGTTCCCTCTCGCTCAGTCCCGTGTTATAGTTGTCAGCACATGGTAATTTCAAATGCCTCCTTGCCACCTGCATGACCACAGGCACTCTGTACTGCCAAGTATATAGAGCCTCCAGTTTTCCAGCTTAAATATTGTACCTTGGAGTTTTGGCGCCTGCTGAATGCACTACAATGCATCTACAAAGCTACTCGGTTAGCACATTTTTTTCAGAAAATGAATATATGACACAGAGGAAAAGAAGCAGACAGGTCATCAGAGAAATGTCAAACAAATACAGTGGGAGTGAATGCATCTCTGTGGAATGCAACCAGAACCGAGGAAACAATACGTCAGTGCCTCAGCTACACAAGAGGGAGGAGCAAGAATCCAAGTGCAAAAGTATTGAATTTGATAGGGAGGGGAATAGGTGGGGACTGGTGTTTCTGCTAATGTAAATACAAGACCAGGATGGTATGTTGCCTCCTGGGAAATTGGGTTAAAATGTCACAGAATGACTTGAAGACATTCTCAAGGGGAAGTGTAAACAACAGAAGATTGTTATTCACATTGACACTAACAACATAGCTTGAAAACAAAAGGGGATGAGATGCTTTAACATGAATTTAGAGAGCAGACTAAAATGCCATACCTCTCAAGTTACTTCCAGTCCCATGTGCTATCAAATACAGTACTGTATAGGAACTGGTATTTGGATAACAAGGTACGAGTTTGCATAAGGGGATGTACCAAAGGAGGGTTTTAGATTTCTGGATCACCAGTACTGCTTCGGGGGAAGACAGTATGTGTACACACTGTAATCCTGTATATACAGGATGGTGTGCTAGTACTTTTGTGGAAAGTTTAAACTAATTAGATAGAGCATATGTACAGTTGAGGAGAGATCCAAATATAGAAGGAAAATTAATCCACTCTAGTTGACTGAGCATACAGTAACATTGGAGTAACAATGCATATGGGAGTTGTACTAGATTAAATTCATCTACCTTGATGCAAGAAGTCTGACTATTAAGGAAAATTAACCAAGAGCATTGATTAGCACATGAGAATACAAGAAAACTCCAGATGCTGGAATGGGAGCAACACATAAAAATGCTGGAGGAAATCAGTAGATCAGATAGCATAAATGGAAAGAAATAAACAGTTGACATTTTGGGCTGAAACCCTTCATAAGAATGAAAGAGAGGGCAAAACTCAAAATAAAGGGGGTGGGGAAGGGGAAGAGCACAATCTGGAATGTTACAGGTGAGTCCAAGTGAGAGGGGAACGTAGGTAAGTGTGGAAGGCAGTTGAAAGGGATTGATGTGAAAAGCTGAGAGGGGATAGATGGAAGAGGCAAAGGGTTGAAAAGAATGCAATCTGATACAAGAGGGCAGTAGACCATGGAATGAAAAGGAGGAGGTGGAGAAACAGAAGAGGGAAAGTGTAGTGATAGCAGGTTGTGCAGATGGGAGGGAAAGGAGAAGGGGTAATGGGTTAGAAGATTAAGGGAAAAGAAAGTTGGGCAGGGGCAGGTAGGAAAGCAGAGGGGAGTGGTTACTGGAATCCAAGAAATTAATACTGGTGCTGTCAAGTTGAAGGCTACCAAGATGGAATAAGGGGCGCTTCTAGCCTCAATTTGGCAGTAGAGGAAGCCCGAAGCAGACACACCAGTGTGGGAATGGGAGGTAGAATAAAAAAGTTGGCCACCAGGAAGTCCTGGATGTTACAGATGACAGATCGAAGATGCTTCACAAAGTGATCCCTCAATCAGCATCAGGTCTCACCAATGCAGAAGAAGCCACAGAAGGAGCACCAGATGCAATAAATGACATGGAAGGACTGTTTATGGTCCTGAATTGTGGTGAGGGAGGAGGTATAGTTCCAGCTATAACATTTGGGATGGTGAAAGGGATAAGTGCCTGAAAGGAAATCAGAGGGGAGAGACTAGTGGACAAGGGAACAAGAGATTCATGGAGAGAATGATCTCTGCGGAAAGCAGAGGGGGAAGATGTGGTGATGGGGTGTCAGATGCACAAAATGGCAGAGCTGACATTGAAATATTAATTAAGAAGTTCAATTACTGCAGAAATGAGGGAGAACATCCTAGAAGACTTTAAATGAGGCCATATGTTCAGAAACAAAAACAAAGATGAGGGTTGGGCATCACTTTGCTACAGCCTCCCATTAGCCCCAGGAGATTAAGGAGCAGAAATTTAGATAACTCACAAAAATATTTGAGAATAACAGACTATAATAAGAAGTAATTTTAACTTCCCCAATATCAACTGGGATATCTTAGTGTTAAAGGCCTAGACAGAATGGGATTTTTAAAGTGCATCCAGAAGAGCAATTTGACTAGTACATGGTTAGCCTTTCTAGAGAAGGGGCAGTTGCTCTGACTTGTATTCTTTTGCAGAATTCCTCAAATCTGTGACTTTTATCACTTATTAGGATTAAGGTCTAATGAATTGCCTTTGACCTTAAATGTTAACCATGTTTCTCTTTCCAAAGATGCTGCCTAACCTGTTAAGTGTTTCCAACATTTTCTGTTTTTATTTCAGATTTCCAAAACTCATACTCAATCTGCTCTACGTCAGTAAGTCTGTCAACAAGGAGTGAACAAAATATAAAATCAATGATCATGGGTTTAGCTGTACTTGATTTTCCATTGCCACTGATGTATTTTTATTTAACTTCAATCACTTAGTGCACAAAAATATGGTGTAATATAAAGGCAACACTGATAAATCTTAAACTCTAATTCCCTGCATTTATGTGGAGAAACCCAGTATAGCTTCACCAACTAAATTATACAAATATGAAGAATTTTGAATTGTCTTAGGTTTTCCTAGTTTAGCTTTAGAGATAAACAACTGATATGGAGTTACAAAGGACAGCTCAACTCTTGTAATTTTTAAACAAAACAACATGCTATTATGATTCTTCATGGTTTAATTATGGTCTTCATCTAAAATTAGATGAATAATATATATATTATATATATAATATATTATATTATATAATATAGTATATATAATAATATATATTATACATACTAATATATAATAATATATATATATAATATATAATAAAACATATCTGGTCAAACAGCAGCTATAGAGAGAAAAACTGACTTAATGATTCAAGTCACAAACACAAAATGCTGGAGGAACTCAGAAGTCCAGGCAGCATCTTTGGCAGGGACATAGCCCGAAACTTCGACTGTACTTTTTTTCCATAGGTGCTGCCTGGCCTGCTGAGTTCCTCCAGCATTTTGTGTGTGTTGTTCGGATTTCCAGCATCTGCAGATTTTCTCTCGTTAATGATTCAAGTCTATGACATTTCTTGAAAACCTGAAATGTCATGCTTATCAGGTACGCTTACATGCTGGAGTCGGTGCTGTCTAATACTTGCTCAGCAGAAGACAAGCTATATTGTGCTCGACTGCAGGCTGCTGCAACATTTATGGACTCAGGGACAGACTATATATTTTACTGCTGTCTTATACAGTATGCGCAACGTATGACTGTTGGTATTGTGTTTTACACCTTGGTCCCAGAGTATTGGGGCTGTGTTTGGCTGCACTCATGGGTACTCATGCATGTTTGAATGACAATTAAATTTGAACTTGGTGTAATCCAATTCTCTTTGCCTATGTACTCACTGCATATTAATCAAAGTTTATCACAATATTTCATTATCTCTGTGGTGGGAAAAACCTCATCCATGCAATTAAAAACAAAGTGGTAATATACACGGAAGAAGATTTAAAAACAGAATAAAAAGTACATTGGTACAAGAAACAGCATTCTCTGTAACTACAAGAGGTAGTGTAAGTTGACTTTTGTTTCACATAGTACAATAACCACTTTGTCAATTCAATGCAGTAACACAAATACCATTCATTGTTCCAGTTTTGGCAAACTACTAAACTTACAAACTTAATATTAATGTGGATCCATTTAAACTTACCATCCAAATAATACTGCACTGTATATTGATATTGTAAGCTATTAGATATTTTAATACCTTTCATTCAGATATTAAACACATAATCTACATATATAGTTAAAACACAATAATTTGATGCTACTCCAAAATATAGGAATCTAAGCATTATTATTTTATTATTATCCATACCAGCATACTCATTGATCCAACAGCCATGGGTTTGTCTTTCAGTTCGGGGTTATCCTTCATCTCCACAGCAGCGTAAAAAGCATCCATGTCAATATGTACAATTGTGCGACTAAGATCACGGTTCTTCTTTAATTCAATCACAATTCGATCCACCTGGATAATTAGGTGAAGTCAAATATTACATTCATTTTAGACAAAATAATGAAGTTCTTGGTTATGCAATCTAGGCTCTAAATACATATATTTGTACTAAGTTTTTGTTTGTTTGTCATAGCTCCCACACACAGGATTAGAATGGTACCTGCAAAGAGAAACCAATCATGTGAAAAAACCACAGAATTTAGGGTGGTTTTCATTGAAGGACAGAAAACTGGAGACATTAACAGAAGTCAAAATTTTGAAAAAGGTCAGAACATTGAAGAGTACAACACAGGAACAAACCTTCAGCAGACAATGTTTGTGCTAACCAGGGTGCCAACCTAAACTAACCCCATTCACTAGCACTTGGTTTGTATGCTTCTATTCCTAGTTTGTCTAAATGCCTTTTAAATATTGCTATCATATCTGCTTCTACCTTCTCCCTGGCATTTACCACTTCCTGTCAAAAAAAAAGCTTGCCTTGCAAACTTCCTTTGAACTTTCTCCCTCCCACTTTAAACTTATGCCCTTGAGTATTTGATATTTCCACCCTGGAGTGAACACCATCTACCATGCCTACACACACAAAATCCTGAAGGATCTCAGCAGGCTGGATAGCATCTATGGAAAAGAGAAAAGTCGATGTATGGGCTGAGACCCTTCATCAGGACTGAAGAAACAAAAGATGAGGAGTCAGTGCTAGAGGGTGGGGGAAGGGTAGGAAGAAACTCAAGGTGACAGGTGAAACCGGGAGGGGGAAAGGGGTGAAGTAAAGAGCTGGGAAGTTGATTGGTGAAAGAGTTACAGGCTGGAGAAGAGGGTATCTAATGGGAGAGGACAGAAGGCCATGGAAGATAGAAAAAGGGAAAGAGCATCAGAGTGAGGTGATGGGCAGATAAGGAGATGAGTGAGATGGAAAAGGGAGTGAGTAATTGCAAAGGGGGGGGGGGTGCCTTACCGAAAGTTGGAGAAATCGATTTTGATACCATCAGGTTGGAGGTTACCCAGATGGAATATAAGATGTTGTTCCTCCAACCTGAGTATGGTCTCTTCATGACAGTACAGGCCATGGACTGACATGTTGGAAGGGAAATGGGAATGGGAAGTATAATTAAAATGGGTGGCCACTGGGAGATCCTTCGTTTTTTGGAGTGTGGGTGCTTGGTGAAGTGGTCTCCCAATCTAAGTCAGATCTCACCAATATACAGCAGGCCAAACCAGGAGCACCCAACAAACTCACAGGAGAAGTGTTACGTCACTTGAAGGACTGTTTCCGGCCCCTGAATGGTAGTGAGGGAGGAGGTGAAGAGATAGGTGTAGCACTTGTTCCGCTTGCAAGGTTAAGTGCCAGGAGGGAGATCGGAGGGGGTGGGGGGAGAGACAAATTGCACATATCCTTGCATGATCTCCCTCCTGTCCCTTATTCTTGGACATTCATCCCTCCTCACTGATCTCCCTCCTGGATGAACTCACAGCCTTCTGGTACAGCATTCCAAAGATGTACCACCATTTTAGTAATAAACTCTCCTCTTTGTAACCCTAAATAACATGCCCTTTATTTTTAAACTACAGTTCCTCAGATGAGGAAAACATCTTCCCTGCATTCGCCCTGCCGAATCCTGTAAGAAATCTCAATGGTTTTTTTTATGAGAGGATTTGAATGTCCAACAGTGAAAGACTTAGCTAGAATGGGCAAGACGAACAGTTTATAACATATGTCTATCAATCTCCTTTCATGGCAATCCTGACTCTTAAATTGGTATTTCACCAAATGATCAATTTTCAAGCTTCCTCTTAATGCTATTCTACCAGAAAACCTAATATTTCAGTCCCTTTAGATTTCTTATCTGCACAGCATTTTGCAGTGCACAAATATCAGTTTAATTATTTACTATGCATCACCCATTACAAATCTTGAATGCTAATCTTAGGTTTGGTTCTTCTCTGATAAATATTGATAATATTATTTTCTGATGATACTTGAAGCAGTATCCAAGGGACAGTTTCAGAAAACTGTCAACTCTAAGCCACATGCCATAAACAGGGACATAAAAACTTGCTTATGATTCAAATTATTACAGATCACCAATTCATCAAATTCTAGTCAGCAACTGGGGTTTCTACAAATAACTTCTGAAACCCTAAAATAAGGAGGAGGGGAAATGAAAATGTTTCCAAATGCTTTCAAGTTGCTTTATAATAACTTTTGAATGGACAAGGTCTAGACTGATTGAAATATATTTCAGGGCTACATAACTTTCCATTATACACAAATGATTCACGAAGGAAACTAGTTCTCACTAATCATGCCAGACTATCTATCTTGAGCTGGTTCCTCCAGAACATAGAAAAAATGGAATTAGTTTTTTAAAATTAACTTCAAATTTAAAAAAAACAAGCATTCATACTATAATGAACAGTTAAGGATAAAATAATCATAAGAATTTGACACAAGATTTAATCTTTAATCTGACTTTATTCCTCAAGGTTCCAGAATCCAATAATAATAATCAATTAATCATAAGATACAATTTCTATCAAATGCTATTTTAATACCAGAATAAATCAACTTATTTTTCAATTCTTTAACACAACTATTTTAATATATGCTTAAAAAACATGGCAGTCACATAATCCACTGCTGTTGGTCCTTTTCCAAAACAAAATAAACTGTTCATTTATATTTCAGAAAAAAAGTATTGCCAAAGATAAATGAAGACATATTAAAGACCAAACTTGATTATATTTTTGATCCTGCTTAACTTGTGACAATCTGGCAAAAACTCAGATCAAGTTTTAAAAATAATGAAGTCCACTATGAGCTTTGACTAGTTCTTTTACCACAGGGTTTCAAATACTACAATTAATATTGGAATGAAAGAACTGTGTGTTACCATGTGAATGATTTTGGAACATCATGCCCCTTGGATGCTCACTGCAAATTCCTCAAAGTTGAAACACATGATCTACTTCATGCCACGAGGGTATGACTAATCAAAGTTTTCTCGCTCACTTAGTTGGCAAGGAATTCACTATAAAATCTATTTAATCATTTCTTAGAGACACTACCAAGAACTACAGTTCATTTGAAGCCATTATGCATTACTTCAGAAAAATAATGTCATACTTTTCAGAAAAAGGTAACATAATGAGACACCGCATACAGCAGATTGACAGAATACACAAAACCAATCAGGACCAAGAACAATGTAAACAAAAGAAAATCTAATGGAATTGCTGCCGCTATTAAAAGAATTCAGGTGCTCCTACATTATGGACATTTGAGTTAAGGACATTATCCCTCATGGAATTCATAAATATCCCCAGAAATCCAAAATAAGGAAAGTTCACTCATGGAATTTGCATGGGGAAAAATAGGGCATCCGTAAAATTAAATGAATAATCTGGGATTTGAAAAAAAAATCTAGTTTTCATTATGGTGACTGTAGAAACTACTCGGTCATCATAAAAATCTGGTTCACTGATGTGTTCCTTCCACCCTTAATTGTTTTGAACTAAGTGGCTTTCTGCTTGATAAAATGGTGGTCTTGCTGATGAAACTTCGATCACTTGCAAAAAATGAACAAATTTAATTTGATTTTTTAAATTAGGAGCAAGTTTAAAGAAAAGCTTATGCTAACTTTCTTTTACATGTGTACAGGAAATCTGAAATAAGAGCTGAAAACAGAGACCGAGGTAGCGTGCAATAGGTGGAGGGGGCTCTGGAGGATGCAGATTGGGATCAGGGAATACAGACGCACGGGCAAAATCACTGAAGACTAATAGGTGGGGTAATCTATTTTGCCGAGAAAATAGAAAGGCAGATTTTTTTTAAATGATGACAAATTGTTTGGTGTCTAGATACACTTGGATGATAATATCTAGATTCAGCAATCAACTAGAAACGCTATAATGGAAGTGTAAAATATTGCATTTTGGGAAGTCAAGTAGGGGACATATATAAAAAATGGCTGGATTTTCAGGAAAGTTGATGAATAGAGGGGCAATGGAGTTCAAGTCCATAGTTCCCTGAAAATGGCAACAGAGGTAGAGGGGGAGTAAAGAAGGCAAATGGCATGCTTGTCTTCATAGGTCATGACAGAAAATAAAAGTTCGAAGGCTATGCTGCAACTTTACCAAATACTAATTAGGCAAATCTGGAGTATTGTGTGTAGTTCTCATCACCACTCTAAAGGAAAGAAGTTGTGTCAGAGAGAGCGTAATATTCATCAGGATATTGCCTGAATTGGAGGACTTCAGTTCTGGGGTCAGATTGGATACACAAGGTTTGTTTTCTCAGGAACAAAATAAGCTGAGTGGTGACCTGATAAAGGTCTATGAACTTATAAGAGGCATCGATATCATAGTAAGTCCGAATCATTTTCCCTTGGTAGAAATATCAAAAAAAAACAAGAGGATGTAGGTTTAAAGTAAGATGTAAGAGCTTTAGAAGACATTTGAGGGTAAGTTTTACTTTATTACACAGAAAGTAATAAATGCCTGGAACATACTACTGAGCAGGCTGTGATACAACCACTATGTCTAAGAGAGATTTGGTCAGGCACCTGGACAGGTAAGGCAGAGAATGATGCAGACCTAATGGGATGAGTGTAGATGGGTTAAATGGTTATATCAGATGTGGTTGGCCAAAGAGCCGATTCTGTGGTATACAACTCTGTATGTCTTGATCCTGCATATAAGGGTACAGATGAATTCCTCTAATTATGCAGAACTGGAATACAGCTGGCTTCCCTACCTAAGGAATCATATATCTGGGATGGAGGGAATACAGTGAAGGATCTCCAGATTAATTATTTGGAATGGCAGGTGTGTCATTATAGGCAAGATGAAACTGAATATGCCTGTGTTTAAGTTTACAAGAATAGAGTTTCCAATGGAACAGACAAAATTCTTATGAAACTGCAGGATAAAAGCAATGGTAATGTTTTCCCTGGCTGGGGAGTATAGAATTAGGAGTCACATTCTCCAAATAAGAGGCAGTGATGAAATGAATTTCTTCATTAGAGGATGATGAATCTTTGAAATTCACTGCCCAATAGGGCTGTGGATGTTCAGTTGCTCAGTATATTACAAGCAGAGATAGATATTTAAATACCTAAGGAGTCAAGGGATGTGGGGTTAATGCAGAGAGGTGCAGGATCAGCTATGACCCTATTTAAACTGACAAAGGGGCACAAGAGGCCTGCTGATGCTTCTATATTTTTACATTCCAATGTCTGTCATAGGGTAGAGACCGAAAGAGACAGATGGCAGTAATGCTGACAGAGAAAGTTACGAAAGCTTATTAACCATTGCTGATCTGTCAAAAGGAACTATAAATAGAAAGTGTGAATGAGAAAAAAAATGTTGAAAACGTGAAATATAACCACTGGAGATCAGAAGCAAATATGTGCTTATTTCTACTTTCTTCCTTGCCAATTACCTGCTGCTGACGCTTCTTCAGCTGATGCTCTGTAATCTGCACTTTCTGCTGCAACATTTTCTCAATACGTTGATTCACCTGTTGTTCCTTCTTTTGTTCATTTTCATAGAATCTTGATCCCTAGGACCAAAAAGAAATTACAACTAAATTTAGAGTTAAAAAGAAAACAAATATGCTGGCTATCTAATTACTAACAAAACAATTTTAAGGTTTCATTTTTTGACAAAGATAATCAGATTATAATTAATACAAAATTATGTAAGACGAGCTGCTGGTTCTCAAAGACAATGCTCACTCAAGAAAGGTAAGTGAATTTTTCAAATGCTGAAAAACCTCGTAATTATGGAAGAGCAGACAATCAAGAGTCCATGCATTGAAAGTAGTAAAAGCCGACAGATACAAAAAAAAATTTAAAAGTTCTCCCAATGATTGGAATATAAATAAGGGGAATGTTTATGTTTCCAATACTGGAAATACTTTAGTCACCTGAACCCAAAATAAAAATCACAGTGGCAAGCAATCAGCACAGATATGTAACTATATGTCAAATGTCGCTAATTTTACCATAATTCCTCATGAAAGGCATTAGCAAAGAGGAGATAATCAGATTCCATAACAAATTTCAATCTGAAAAATACCACCTTTTTTAAAATTCAGATTTATTTGTTACTTATACATCAAAACATACAATGGAATATGTCAATTTTGTTAAAATCAACACACTTAAGGAAGTGCTAGGGCAGTCCACAAGTGTCACCATACATTCCAGTGTCAACCTAGCATGCCTAGAATGTACACAATGTAAGAGAAAACTAATATAACATAAAATAGAGAGAAGAAAGGGAGGAGTAAATCCAGATAAGTGAAAGTAAAATAGTCAATTGATGATCAACTAGTCTAAATCTGTGATTCCACATAGTGAATTCTTTGTTAGTTAAACTATAGAGGTTAAAAATACCTACTTAATAACCCTAATAAATCCAGAAGTACAGAGAGCATATTATACATGTTATCCATTAAGCACATTACCATATGATACAATTAGCCCATCTTTCCTGATCAATATACATGAATCACATAATAACCCAGGGTTCAAACATTCAGTCCAAGTGAAGCAGTGATTCACTTGCATGCGGTCTAATCCAGTGTACTGCATTTGGGATTCAAAGCATGGGCTCCACTACAATGGAGAAACTAAATGTAGAGTAGATGATCACCTTATGGAACACCTTAAGACCACAAGACATGGGAGCAGAATTCGCCATTCTATCATGGCTGAATTATTATCCGTCTCAACCCTATTCTTCTGCCTTCTACTCATAACCTCTGATGCCCTTACTAATCAAGAACCCATCAACCGCCATTTTAAATATAGCCAATGATTTGGCCCCTACAGTCACCTGTGGCAATGTATTCCACAGGTTCACCATTCTTTGGCTAAAGAAATTCTTCCTCATCTCTGTTCTAAAGGGACTTTGTTCTATTCTAAGGCTGTTCTCTCTGGTCCTAGACTCACCCATAATAGGAAACATCCTCTCTACATCCATTCTTTCTAGGTGTTTTGATGGGTTTAAATGAGGTCCCCTTCATTCTTCTAAACACCAGCAAGTAGAGGCTCAGAGCCAACAAACACTCATACATTAACGTTTTCGTTAGCGGAATTACTGTCATGAAACTTCTCTGGACCCTCTCCAATGCCAGCACATTTTTTCTTTGATAGGAGGGCTAAAGTTGCTCACAATACTCCAAGTATGATCTGACCAATGCCTTATAAAGCCTCAGCATTACATCCTTGCCTTTATATTCTAGTCCTCTTGAAATGAATGCTAATATTGTTGTTACCTTCCTTACCACCAACTCAACCGGCAAGTTAACCTTTCAGGAATCCTGCATGAGGATTCCCAAGTTCCTTTGCACCTTTGATTTTGGAATTTTCTCCATTTAGAAAAGTCTATACCTTTATTCCTTCTACTATAGTGCATGAACATACACTTCCCTACACTATATGTCAGCTGCCACTTCTTTGCCCATTCTCCTAATCTGTCTAAGTCCTTCTGCAAATTCCCTACTTCTTCAACACTACCTAACCCCTCCATCTACCTATCTTCATAACATCCACAAACCTGGCCACAAAGCCACCAATTACGTCATCCAAATCATTTACATATAACGTGAAAAGAAGCGGTCCCAACACTGACCCCTACAGAACACCACTAGTCACTGGGAGCCAATCAGAAAAGGCCCCCTTTATTCCCACTGTTTGCTATCTTCTATCCATGCTAGTATCTTTCCTGTAATACCATGGACTCTGATTTTATTTTGACGCTTCATGGGCAGTACCTTGTCAAAGGCCTTCTGAAAATCAAAGTGAACAACACCCACTGACTCTCCTTTGTCTATCCTGCCTGGTATTTCCTCAAAGAATTCCAACAGATTTGTAGGGCAAGATTTCCCCTTCAGGAAACTATTGCTGACTTTGCACTATTTTAGCTTGTGATTCCAAGTACCCTGAAACTTCATCCTTAATAAAGGACTCAAACACCTTCCCAACGCTGAAGTCAAGCTAACTGGCCTATAATTTCCTGTCTATTGCCTCAAACTCTTCTTAAAGAGTGGAGTGACATTTGCAATTTTCCACTCTTCTGGAACCATTCCATAGTTTAGTGATTCTTGAAAGATCGCTAGTAATGCATCCACAATCTCTTCAGCTACCTCTTTCAGAACCCTGGGGTAAAGTCCATTTGGTCTGGGTAATTTACCCGCCATCAGACCTTTCAGTTTCCCAAGCACCTTTGCCATTGTAATAGCAACTACACTGACTTGTGCCCGTAGACACTCTTGAATTTCTAATGGTGCCATCTACAGTGAAGATTTTCACATTCAGTTAGAAGAGCAGTGGTGATCCAAAAACGTCCCGTTGTGTGTCACTTTAATTCACAATCTTGTTTCTCTTCTGACCTGTCCACCTGCAACCTCCACCTCTGCTTAGTTGAGATTCAACATGAACTTGGAAAAAATCTCATGATCTATATAGTCATGCTGTTTCCTTAAAATGTCTTGTTAACTGCCAGTACTCATGCTGTTCATCACCTCATCTAGCTTAACCTATCCCCATAGTTCCTCACTAGTCCTGCCAGCTCTGCTTTGAAAACAACAAACTCTCCACTGCCCACAGTTCTGAGGCTGGGTCATTGACCCAAAATGTTAACTGGTTTCCCTTTCCACATAAGCAGCTTGACTAAGAACTCTTCCAGCTTTCAGTTGTTGACTCATAATTTCCACAAACCAATCAGATCCCAATGATCAATTTGTAAGTCAGAGGCAATGACACTTTCGTTCAATTTAAAAAGAACATTTTCAGTATTACTTTTCCATTTTTAAAATTATTTTTAGAGTTCTAATAAAACTCTCTGGCTAGGCACGAGGTAAATCTCTTCCTAGTTGGTGTAAAAAGGCAGTATTTTTCCAGAGCAAAACAATGATGAGAGTAAATTGTACTTGTTAGGCCAAAATTCAGGTCTCTGCTAAAATGCAATTGTCATGTGTTGGATTCCAAATATTCTGTTAATCCTCATAGTGAGTATAATTAGATTTTCTTTTACAGAAAAGCATATTTTGTGCAGTAATTCAGGGTGGAAACGCTGATCAATTTATTAATGCAGATGAAAAGAGGGTTTAATTACAAAAACAGTATTTCTAAAGAGTGTCCAAACTGTAAGTAATCAGTTTGATCCAAAATAACACCAGGTCAACCTTGTAAAAGGCAACATTCCTAGGTGTAATTTAGATGAAAAGCACATGTTTTTACATCATAGCAAAAGAGAAGAAAAATAAAATTTGTGATATTATTAAAGGCAATTTAAAAATAAATCACTGTACAGGTGAAGTCAACTTGTTGATCATATAACTCGAGATATCAATGCCCTATAACAAGCAAGTTCCAGTGCTGCTGAATGGATTTCCAAGTATATTTATCAAAACATTTTTTCCAGTGGCTTTGCAAAGTCATATACATGAATAAATTAATATTTTTGAGGTTTGACAATTCAAGAAAAATGTTGGAACGCCTATTTGGGATCATTTGTGAGATAATCATGGATCATCAGAGTGTTTTTCCCAAGACTGAAATGGCTAACACAAGAGGTTCCAGTTTTAAGGTGCTTGGAAGTAGGTACAGAGGAGATGTCAGGGGTAAGTTTTTTATGCAGAGAGTGGTGAATGCGTGGAGTGGGCTGCCAGTAACAATGGTGGAGGCGAATACCATAGTCTTTTAAGAGACTCTTGGATAGGTACATGGAGCTTAGAAAAATAGAGGCTATGGGTAACCCTACATAATTTCTAAAGAAAGTACATGTTCGGCACAGCATCATGGGTCAAAGGGCCTGTATTATGCTGTAAGTTCTCTATGTTTCTATAATACAAGATAGTAAAGCTTTAAATGAGTTGAAACTTGGAGGGCAGAGCTTGGAAGGTCAGCCAGGCATACAAGTTATTAGTGGCAATCAGGATGCATTAAGAACGCAGGCTCACAAGAATCTGGGTCATACAGTGCTTCAGTAGGAAGAATACAGTGGTGAATTACTCATTAGTTCATGCAATGGTTTTATGATTGGGTGTCACATGTGCATTTCTGATAAATATTACCTGCTGAGCCTATTTTAACAACAGCAGGGAAGGAGAAAATCTATTCCATTCATCACTCATAACCTTCCTAGGCAGATACTTAAATCAGTAGGGTTAGATTTAACATCTAAACACAACTTAGCTCACAAATTAGAAAAGCATGAAAAATGGTTAGCTTTGCTTTGGTTGCTAAGATCTGTTTTAACTAACCTTAGAAGCTTCCATTATTATTTTGTTAATTTTTTCTTTATCCAAACCTCCCATTCCAGCTTTGTTATCATTAAGTCCTATTCTGGACAGAATTCCAGCATCATTAGCAGTGGTGCTATCTTCGTTTTCTTTTGCAGTGCGTTCCATGATAGCTTCTGTTTTTCAATTTGTTTGTACCTTGATCTCTTCTTCTATATCCTAGTCCTAAATAAATAACAAGAAACAAAAAAAAAGTCTGATCAATTCTCAAAAAATTAAACAAGTTGACTCATTTTAAAATTGTTGACCAGCTAAGCTCTACCATTCCTGCTTTTGATTCAGAACCCAACATCAGCAGTTCTACTTGTTTTCTACTGTTATGTCGTAGTATTAAGATTTACTATGACAGCATTATTAAGGTCATTCAGTGTAAAAAAAATGTTTGAGGAAGGACTTAATGATTATGCTTTCAGATAGGTATCCACTTTCCTACACTACACTACAATTGAACCTCCATCCACTACAACCCCTGGCAATGCATTTCAGCACGTAAGCATTATATATATATAAAAAAAATTTTTTTGTTCTTTTGTCAAACACATGTCTATTTTAATTCGTGGAGCCTTCACCAGTAAAAAAAATGTTTCTCAGTCTATTCTGCCTACACCTCAATATTCCCCATGGCCCTAACATTCAGTAAGTACTGTATATCAATACTCCTAAAGTGCTTCACCTTGCACTTAGCAGGATTAAATTCTAACTGCCATTACTCTGCCCATCTGGGTGTCAACATCTCTGAAGATCTACCCTGCGCCCAACATATTAATGCAATTACAAAGAAGGGACAGCAGTGGCTATATTTCATTAGGAGTTTGAGGAGACTTGGTATGTCAGCAAATACTCTTGCAAATTTCTAAAGACATACCATGGAGAGAAAGCATTCTAAATGGTTTCAGTACTGTCAGTGGAGGGGTTACTACAGGGTCAGAAAAATGCGGCAGGAAGTTACAAATTCAGCCAGCTCGCTCCATCGTGAGCACTAGCCTTCCCCGCATTGAGGATATCGTCAAAAGGCAGCACCTGTCACCTGGGTGACCCCCCCCCCCCACCCCCCGTTATCTAGGACATGTCCTCTTCTCATTGTTGCCATCAAGGAGGAGGAACAGGAGCTGTGCAAAAGTCTTAGGCATATATATAGCTAGAGCACCCAAGAGTACTCTATTTGGCAATGTGGAGTGGACAGTGAATTTGTAAGTCTGGTGGGAGCAAAGGATGTTGGAAATGGCGAGGGTGGAGCACCACAGGAGAGATGTGGGACAGGTGGCAAAGGAGAACCGTTTCGGGGGTGGCACAAGTGCAGAAACACCCAGCCCTAAGGCACCAGGCAAGGTCATATGATTCTAAAATAAAATTGGTTTATTTATTATTGCAGCATGTCTCTCTGATGTCTCCCGCTGCCCCCCTTCCCCTTTTCCCAACCATGATTCCCCTCTTCTTGTCCCCTTCCCACTCTCAGTCCACAATAGACACTCATATCAGAATCAGATTTATCATCAAACTTTTTTTTTGCAGCAACAGTACTATGCAATACATAAAATTACTACAGTACCGTGCAAAAGTCTTAAGCACTCTAACCATATACAGGCATTCCCTGAATTACGAACGTCAACTTACAAACAACTCGTACTTATGAACAGCCTGCCATAAAGCTTATTTATTATATTAAAAATTTGTCCACTCAAGGAATGAGAACGCCGCCTGCCATTTTAAGTTGAATCACATTGCCGATAACACTGTGTTGAGTGTGCAACTTTGTATTTAGCTTAAATTTTGCTTAGCAAGATTCACCCTGACCCCCCTTTTCCAGTCAGCACTGCCCCTACCTGTCCCATTTAACCTGTCTCAGTGTGGGTGGACTTTAGAATCCAAGGGAGCTCAGGACCCTCCACCTACAGCTGCTGCTGAATCAACAGTGTTTCTGTTCCATTGACGGAAAACGATCACGATTGAAAATAAAGTGGAAATACTAAAGCCATCGGAAAGAGGTGAAACACCATCAGTCATCGGAAAAGGGTTAGCTATAATCGGTCAATGATTGCGACAATTTTAAAGGATAAAGTAAGAATAATGGAACATGTGAAAGGCCCTGCCCCAATGAAAGCTACAATTATTACTAAGCAACACAGTGGTTTAATGATTGAAAGACATGCGTTTCTTATGTGTTTTATATGCATAGAAAGGTAAAGTATATACTCAGACAAATGTTTGACTAACTGACGCTAAATAATACGAGAGAGAGAGAGAGAGAGAGAGAGAGAGAGAGAGAGAGAGAGAGAGAGAGAGAGAGAGAGAGAGAGAGAGAGAGAGTACTTCTTACTGTCATCTAGAGGTTTTTTTTAAATGTATTGCTGCCACAAAACAACATACTTCAGGGCACATGGCAGTGATATTTTAATCCGGATTCTGGTTCTGATTTCCAATTAATCATAATCACCTTCCTACCTTTGACTTCCTTAGTTTCAGCAACAATATACTGAATGCCTAGATCTCTGTTATTATACAACTTTCAGAATTGTGTTTGCTAGCTTATATTGTCACTTGCCAATCAAAATGTAATACTTCACATACTGTATGTTCTGTATTTTTCATTGGTGGTGTTCCTGCATTAAATTTCATCTGTCATGTATCTGGCTTGCCTCCTGCAATTCCATTACAATCCTCATAGTTTAATAAACTTCCATATTTATACTACCTCTTCTCATTCTATCAAAATGTAATACTTCACATTTTATCTTCTGCATTTTTGCTTGGTGTCTTTTCTATAATTCTTATCTCCTATCAGCTTCTCTTTGAAATCTCCAACAATCAGCCAAATTCACTACACCAAGTTTTGTTTTGTCATTTGTAAATTGTGGTTTGCACTCAAAACCCACAATTTTAAAGATGTCACAGCAAGCCAAAACAAACAATCCCAGGCTGGCTTTCACTAACTGTATGTTGTTCTAATCAAAGTCTTGAATGTTCTTCGGACAATCCATTTAAATTGTGCTTTGGGATGTACAGTTTTTTTGAGACTTTGTAGTTGCATAGTTTTGCTGAACAAAGGAGTATTTCAAGATCCAGCTTTATTCTGTCTCCTGACTTCATATCTCATCAGTAGTTATCCGTGAGTGAACACAACAAATTAGCAATGAGGTGCTGTATTATATCGACATGGCAAGTTCAGCAGAAGACTTGTGCACAAGTCTACAACAGCAGCAAATTCAATGGCAGCCCAGCTGAAGTTAATCGAAACTTTGACCAGCAGTGAGTTAGTCATCAGCTGGACCACAGTGAGTCAGTGTCAAAAACTGAACAGAACTCATGTGAGTCAGTTGTACCCATTACCAACTTCCAGTTCGATGTCACTTTGGGAGTTACATTTGAATCATACCTTAAACGTTATAAAGATTTACTCTGGGTCGAGTTCACCAGTAAACTCCGCTTGTAGAAGACATGCACTTTGCTCCGCAAATGGAGTACTGCTGAACATGAGCATTATTTCAACATCATTCTGCTCAAGAACCCATGTGACCTATCATTTAACATTTAACACAACTGTCCAACAGCTAACAAGCATTTTTGGAGGGCAGTCATTTCTGTTCAGTGTTTGCTATCAATGCCTGAAACTCATTAAATATGACACCAATTGACTTCAACACATATGCCAGTGTCATCAATCACAAATGTAAAAAGTTCAAGCTAGGTAACATGACTGAATCACAGTTTAAATGTCCGATTTTTATTTGTAGACTTCAGGCACTTGGCGAAGCAGAGATTTGCAAACGGATCCTGGCCAAACTGGAGCAAGACCCTGATATGACTTTACAAGCTGTCACTCAAGAATGTCAGTGTTTGATCAACCTGAAACATGATTCCAACCTGGTTGAACAGCCCAAACATCAACACTCAGCAGATCTCCAAGTGACCAAACACAGCTTGTTGGAACTGTGGTGCATGGCATTACACAAGAATCTGCCAATACAGTACAAGAAACTTATTTATAGCAAATGCCAACACCATAGTCACAAAGAAGATTTTTGCCATCTTTCAATCACTTCTGGGCAAGAAGGACAAAAGCCATGAAAATCTATGAAGAGTTCAATAGTCACATTCAAATTTGACTTTACCCCCAGGAGATGGTACGTCAACATACTTATCAACAATGAGCTGGTCAAGCTATAACAGCGTCAGACATGACCATAATCTCCAAACGCATGTGCCGGGCACTTGGCTCCCCACCAGTTAAATTAACTTATCATTCTGCCTGCAATGCATCAGGTGGAACCCTCCAGCTGATCGGCGAATTGCACTGCATGTTGAAGCTGAATTGTAACCAATGGTGCGTGTTACCTAACAAACCAGACAAATCCGAATGTTCTTAGCATTGACTGGATGAACAAGCTTGATATCTGGAGACCCCGCTGAATGAGGCCTGTACAAAGAAACTAGTCGTTCAAATCACAGCAGTCGACACAATACTACCATCAGTGAGACCGTGCAACAACAACTGCAACAGCAGCATGCAGCAGTGTTTCATCCTGGTGTATACAGCTAACCATCCACAAAAGTGGGCAACGATTTAATTAGCCTACTGATTTTGAAATCAAGTACACATCAAACCAGTGCGCTCTCCAGACTTATGACTCAGCAGATTGCTGAAAACAAAGACAGTTGTGGCTGCAATTATAGTGGATTCCAAAGTCCACTGGGAAGTATGGGATGCTGCTGAATGTCCTCTGGTCACGGTCCACAAGATCTGAGCAGAAATGGCTGTAGATCTTCTTCTTCAGCACATCAGCAGATACCTCATCAATGGATGGTCAGTTAAGGTGAGGAAGATGTCGTACTCTTTTACCATGTCATACATCACACCCAACTGTGACCTAATATTTGGAGAGAGCGTAGTGACTCCACGAACACTTTGACCAAAGGTATTGAAACCATTCCACTAAGGTCACTCGGGTATCAATTGAATGAAAGCACTGGCAAGAAGCCATATATACTGGCCAGTCATAGATAAAGATTAGGATGCAAGCAGTGAACTCAGTGCTCTATGGCAGCAAAGAATCCAAGTCGAGCAAATCCACAACCTGAAGGAAGGAACATTATGTAAATTTGCCAATGATACAAAAGTAGGTGGAAGGGCATATTGTGATAAGGAGACTGCGATTGTGCAACAGGATATAGGCAGATTGTATAAGTGGGCAAAAGGTTGCCAAATTAAGTTTATGGTGGGAAAGTATGATGTCATGCACTTTAGTAAGTAAAATCAAAAGGCAGATTATTATCTAAACAAAGATCAAGATGTTCCAGTACATGAGTCAAAACAGGTCCAACAAGTAGTTAAGGCAGCAAACACCATTTTGGTCTTCATTACAAAGGGACTGGAGTCTGAAAACAGGGAGGCTTTGTTCAATTGTACATGGTGTTGGTGAGGTCTCATCTGGAATACAGTATATAGTTTTCATCCATTCACTTAAAAGCAATATATAGTAGCACTGGTGAGGCTATAAAGGATAATTCCTGAGATGCGAGATTCTTGTCCTACAAAGAAAGTCAAAATAGTTTGGGCTATGTTCCTTGAAGTTTTTAAGAATGAGTTGTTAAGAATAAGTTTTTAAGAAGCTTATAGAGGAATAAAATACCTTAAGTGGGCTGGACATGATAGATGTTGGGATGTTTTTGCTAGTGGAAGAACCTTGGACTACAGAACATAAACAAGGTAAGGGTCCATTCATTTAAACTAAGTACAAAGAAATCTGATCTTGCAGAGGGCAGTGAGTATCTGGAACTTTCTGCCCCAGTGGGTGATGGAAGCTGAATCATTAGCTGTACTAACAGTGGAGGAGATAAATATTTGATATTTCAAGCATGTAAAATTGACAAAGAAAAATTAAGATCAGAGATCAACCATGATCATATTAGATGGTGAAAAAGGCTTGAAGGGTCTGATAGCTCACTCCTCTTCTATATCCTTGTGCTCCTATATAAAACTGTACAATCCCAATTAAATTATTGCTGACCCCTTACCACTTATCAGTCTTCAATTTACTTTTCAGCAATTAGATTGTGAATGGTCATAATGGGAAGACTTTGGCAATATTGTTAGCTGATATATTTCTATACTTCCTTCTGATATAGGAGACTATTTTGACCCACTGAATCTATACTAAACATCAGAATAACCCAACCTATCATTATTATTTTTGTAACCTATTCTTCCTACATTTCCTATCAACTTCCCCAGAATTCAATACCCACCTACAGCAGGGGCAATCTGCAGGGGCTAATAAACCTTTGTCACATGGGCGGAAATCTGAACACTTGGAGGAAACCTACGTGATAACGGAGAATGTAGATTCCGTAAAGGCAGCACCCATTGTCAGCACGAAACTCTGGTCATGGGAGCTGTGATACAGTAACTTTATTAGCTGTGCCCAATGCACTTTAGTCGGGTGACTCTTGACCATCCAGATGGTACAGGGAAATGAGATTATATTGGTCCAAATTATGCTGGAATGGACTTTGTATAGAATGCAGCACCAGTGTGACATGTTCCCCTGCTGGAAAGAAAGATTTCCCAGACATAGAAACACGGAAAATGCCAAACATATCCTTACCTTAGAACTACCTAGGCTTACCCATAACCCTCTATTTTTCTAAGCTCCACATATCTATCCAGGAGTCTCTTAAAAGACCCTATCGTTTCCACCTCCGCCATCACTACTCTGTACCTATTGCCAAACACCTTAAAACTATGCCCTCTCACTCTAGCCAGTCTGCCCTGGGAAACAGCCTCTGACTATCCACACGATCAATCTTGTACACCTCTATCAGATCACCTCTCATCCTCCGTCGTTCCAAGGAGAAAAGGCCAAGTTCATTCAACCTATTCTCATAAGGTATGCTCCCCAATCCAAGCAGCAGCCTTGTAAATCTCCTCTGCACCCTTTTTATGTCCTTCCTGTAGTGAAACGACCAGAATTGAGCTCAGTACTCCAAGCGGGGTCTGACCAGGGTCCTATATAGCTTGGCTCTTAAACACAATCCCATGAATGATGAAGTGAATGAAAAGTTCAGTTCCTTAACTGAGAAAATTTGAGATTGAGAAAGAGGCAGGAATGATAAGACAAGTAAGTCAGATGAATTAGTCAAATCAGAAACAGAAATAGGAAATGGGGAAACAAAGGCTGTTATATCAAAGAGAAAGAGACAGGAAAATAAGAGAGAAAGCAACATTTCTCAATTTCTGTCTGAAACTTGAAGCTCCTCAATTAAACTAACCTCTTTTAGATTTACTGTACATTCTTCCAAAGTCACTTAATATCTTAGCTGAGACTATTTTATATTGTAAAGTTTCATCTTACTGTTGTAATGAATTTGTTCTTTAATGTAAGCACACAATACTCTAATTACAGTGAGGATGACTTATTTTAACAAGTCCAACCTCAGAGTATCACACCATCTATCATCTTCTGTGGTTTAGTTTATAGAAAAATAATGTGCACATTTTGTTTTAGCATTTTTACTGCACCGAGATCAAATTCAAATTGCATTTAAATATCTGTAAAAGTGCCACAGGAGGTCTTGATGCACGCTGAAATTGTAGTTCATAAGATAAATAATACCATATCTGAGTAAATTTTAACAGTTTCCATGTATATACATCTTAAACATAGCAAAACACTGAGGCACTTCAGAGGAGGATTATCAAACTAAAATTAAAACCATCCTGCATGGGAAATATCAGGGTGTATTTTGAGAACACTTTAAGGTTTAAGGAGAAAATTCCAAATAGTAGGGCCATGGCTACCAATGTTCCAGTTTTTCAATTTGGAAAGAGGTAATAGACAAGAATTATAAGACAACATATAAACGAAGAGTGGTGTTACAGCACATATATTTGAATAAAAAGTGAGAAATCTTATTTTTAAAAAAGTGTTATTTAAATAGAATGAGATGTGAGTCAGCAAGTACAGATGTGAAAAATGAGGGTGGCTTTTTGCCAAGTCAAAGACGAGAAATAGTATTTTGGCAACCTCAAGTTCACATAGGCTGATCAGGACCAGTAGGAGTTGAAGATCCATGAAGGTTTTAGCAACAGATAATCTGAAACACGGAAGAGTGCGACCAACAGCAAAGAAGTGGAAATAAGCCCTCTTAGTGAGGTCGGAATGTAGTCTAAATTACATTGAAAATGTGAATATTTGTGTAAGATTACTTTTTTCCCCCCGGAAAGAGGTTAAATTAACGGATAACGATAGCGATCTTCTCTCCGGGACCATCACTAAAATTCTCTCAACCCAGGCATCACTGGGGCTTCTTAAGGAGCCGAGCCACTGATTTGCAACAAGTGAACCATTTACAGTTTAGCGACAGGACGCAGACTTTGTGAATTACCGCCTAACGCTATGTGAAATACTTCAGCATCAAGTCCCATAACTTGCACAACTTCCGGTGCTGGGAACTGAACGATGCCCTTAAAGAGAAATCCGAGCAAATCCCCCACCATGAAGTTCATGTGGCGAAATAACACCAGCTTTACCAGAAACGTTACCGCGCTCTTGCTAAATGTAGCTTTTTAAAGACACTCATCTCACCACCAGCTGCCACTTTATCATTAGGGCGACCGTGACTGCGTCACTTCCGCACAACCAGGGATCCACATCCGAGTGACGGGTGGGATGTTGCAATCCTTCTGTCTCCGCTCTGAGAATGAAACTTTAATTCCGTTTCGGGAGAGTATTTCACCATTCATTCAGTTTCGTACATGTGCTGCCCCGTTCTGTCATCGCACCTTGACAAATGACATAAGAGATTTTGCAGATGCTGAAAATCTTGAGCAATACACACAAAATGCTGGAGGAAATTGGCAGGCGGCATCTATGGGGGGAACAGACAGTCAACGTTTCGGGCTGAGACTATCAATCAGGATTGGAAAGGAAGAGGGCAGGAACGAGAATTTTAGAAAAAAGGTAGGAGAGGAGCACAAGCTGGCAGGTGGTGGTAAGTCCAGGTGAGAGAGGGGAGGGGAAAATGAAAGGAATAATGTGAGAGGGTGATAGGTGGACGAGGCAAACGGTTGAAGGAGGAATCTTAAAAGAAGGTTGTAGGCATTGGAATAAAGGAGAGAAAGTGGGGAACCATAGGAAGGTAATGGGTCGGTTGTGATGGCATTATTGGGGGGGGGGTCCACTTCATTACACACCTTCACTGCATCTGCTGCAACAGCCAGGATCTACCGATGGCCACCCATTTCAAATGCACTTCCTATTCCCACACTGACATGTCCACTACAGCCTCCACTGCCATGTTGAGACCTGACGAAGACTGGTGGAGCAATTGTATTCCACCTGGTTATCTCTAGTCTGATGACACTAACATTGATTTCTCTAACTTCCCATAACCACTCCAGTCTGTTCCTCCCACCCCCCCCCCACCTTTGTTTCCCTCCTTCCTGTGCCCGACACCCCTTCTCCTTCCTCATCTTCACGACATGACTATCATCTCCCTCTGGTTCCCACCTTTCCTTTATTCCATGATCTACTGTCCTCTCCTTTCAGATTCCTTCTTGAGCCCTTTGCCTCTTCTACCCATCACCTAGCTTCTCACATTCCCTTTCATCCCCATTCACCTACCTTCTCCCCCTTACCTGGACTCGTCTATAACTACCCCTACCTTTTTATTTTGGTTTCTGCCCTCTTCCTTTCCAGTCATGATAAAGATTCTTAGTCAGGGTCACCAATTGTTCATTTTCCTCCAGATGCTGCCTGACCTGCTGAGTTCCTCCTGCATTTTATGTGTGTTTCCACAGTACTGTGTGCATTTCTGACTGCAGCACTTCGAGAAAAAGATATAATCCAATTTGCTAAATTCTGGGATTTGATTAACCCAAGAGAGACCAACTCAGTAAGGATACTTTAATCAAAGTCTCTGCAACATTAACACTGTATTAACCAACTGTCTTTCAATATTCATTTTGTCATTTTGAGTGCATTATCTTCCATATCTTATTTCATAAACAACTCTATTCATCACAACACTCTCAAAATGCTGGAGGAACTCACAAGGCCAGGCAGCATCCATGGAAATGAAGTTAATGAATCGGGCTAAGACCCTTCTTCAATACTGGAAGGGAAGGAGAATTATACAAGAATAAAAAGGTGGGGGGTAGGGGCAGAAGGGTAACTAGAAGGTGATAGATGAAGTTAGGAAAAGTAAAGGGTTGAGAAGAAGGAATCTGATAGGAGATGAGAGTGGACTATAGGAGAAAGGGAAGGAGAAGCGGCACCAGGGGAAAGTGATATGCGGTTGAGAAGAGGTAAGAGACCAGAGTGGGAAATAGAGGAGGGATTTTTTTAACTGGAAGGAGAAATCAATATTTGCACTATCAGGTTGGAGGCTACCCAGACGGAATGTAAGTTGTTGCTCCTCCACCCTGTGGATGGCCTCATCGTGGCACAAGAGCAAAACTTAGACTGACATGTCGGAATGGGAATGGAAATCAGAATTTAAATATTTGTGCACCAGGAAGTTCCGCTTTTGGCAGTTGGAGTGGAGGTGGTTCTAGAAGCGATCCCCCAATTTACAATGGATCTCACCTTAGTAGAAGAGGCTGCATCATGAGCACCTGACACAATAGACCAATGTAGAGATGTCTATACATGATTATGTTTCCTCCAACTCCATGTATTCAAATTTGTATGATTTTTTTTAAACAGCAGTAAACTGACATTCATAACTCCTGTCTTTTCCAAAATGCTTAACCAGCAACTAAAAGTAAGGAATTTTTACTCCCTGTATGCCATGCACAGAATGTACTCATCTTTTCTGAGATTTTCACAAATGAAATATTGTACACATTTGAATTAATTCAGCAACTAACATTCCTTGCTCACGCTATAAATAATATTATCTATGATCTTAAATCCATAAAATGTTAGAAATCGAACATTTTTATTTTTCAGAAAAGGAATGGGCAGATCTAAGAGATGTGTGTGACAGAAGCCTGGAGAGACTGAAAGAGCAAGTGCTGGTGATGCCAGATGAGTGAAGATGATGAAGGTTGTTCATTAAGATGCTCCAATCACAAACAAGACAAAATCTGCTGATGCTGGAAATCCAAGCAACACACACAAAATGCTGGAGGAATTCAGCAGGCCAGATGCTGTCTATCGTTTTGAGCATTTCCAACATCTTCTGATTTTATATCAGATTTCCAGCTTTCTTTAGGTAGCTTTACTTCACTGGATGAGAATACATGTTGGCCAAACAATAGTACTGTTTTTCGTTAAATAGCTCTAAAAGATTATTTAAGTATGCATATATCATCAGATCAATATTTAATACCTCCTCAGGATAATGGTACATTTGTTGCTGTGCTGCTCACAGTTATGTATTCAGTTCTCATTGAAATTGAGACCAATGTTTGATATTTCTGGAATGAGAATTACGATGTGAGGCAGAGGATTTCATAGATTTTGTCTATGATCTCATAGAGATATCATTTTCAGGTGCACAATGAGTTGGACTACAGGGAACACATTTTATACATCCGGAAGGTCCAATACTATGCAAAACAGTTTCCCAATATAATTGGGTCAGATATTAATGATTGAGATGAGGAGATATTTCTTCATTCTAAAAAAAAAGGTGTGAATATTTGGGATTCTTTCCCCCAACTGACAGTGGACACTTGGTAATTGAATATATTTAAAACTATTGGGAAACTAGGGGGAAAAATTTGTTAACATTGTTGGAATTTACATCGGACATAGAATATTAATTATGATCTTATTGAATGTCAGGCAGTCTTCTTCAGAGAACTTTTGTAATGTTGCAAAAGTATTTCCCGACTTTCCTGAACCTTAACTGTTCAAGTAGTTTAACTTCCTTTCTTGCCCCCTTCCCTCCCCTCTCCACCACACCTAGAATTTACATACAAGTAAGATGCTAGTCTGAACTGGAAATTGCTTACAACATGTTTACAGAATGCCACCAGTGACAGGCAGTCTGCAGCGGTCAGAGAAGGCTGCTTTATGTACTCAAATCAGATTAGAGATGGAAGACTGGCCTTTCTTGTTCTTCCTGCTCAGAATAATGTAATTATTTGAAAACTTAAATCTGGTCTTGAGAAAACAGTTCCACTAATTCGATTCATAGTTTTCCATTTATGCAAGTAAAAGCTGGCTTTACTTAATCATTGGAGAAACCCGGTGTCTTGTTCCGGGAGAAGGTGTGCACAACTTGTGGGGTTGCAATTAGTGGTGGTGGGTGTGGAAAACAGCAGCACAGCCACTCTCCTTTAATAATCTTTCCAAAATACATGTGATTATGAACAAGCACACACACATTTACCCTAAAATGTTAAGGACTTGCACAAGTGCTCCTTCAGTAGCTGGAAAACTTAATTACCCATTAATATGCCCCATTCTACTTTAAATCCAAATTGGGAGAAGCATGTAACAAAGACATTGTGCAATGAATTGCAATGCAGAGTTGTGTTTAAACTTACTTAGGAGGATGAAGAAATATGTCTTCATTGTGTCAGCTTCTGTTAAATGAAACTTAAGACTATTGTCTACAATGTTGCAATAGTTAAACATGTGACACAGCTTCATAAGGAAAAATTACCTCACAAAATCTTGTATCTACACTTTTCACATTAATATATCTCATATACTGTATGCAAGTATTTATTATGTGATTCTTTTTATGTAGTGAAAAACAGGGGATTCTAGATTCTTTGCTTCCAATATAAATCTTTTTCTCCAAATTGCTACGGTTCACAATGGCAAATGTTGAATTTTAATTTTTTTAAAGTTTTAAAGTATCCAGGAGATACTAAGTGTTTTACTGTCCAAATCAAGAAATAGAAAAATAGCTGTTTTCAGTGTACTGTATATAATAATCATAAAAGGGATTCATTGTTTAATCTCGTCATGGTAACTTGATACTTTGTATGTATAATCAAGTTTTGGGTCATAAAACTGAATCGGTTCTATTTATACACAGTATGCCAGAACTGTAAAGGGATGACCTAATACATATTTTTCTCTCTGCTAGATTATGTACTGCATTGAACTGCTTCTGCTAAGTTAACTAATTTCATGTCACATGCCAGTAATAATAAACCTGATTCTGATTCTAATAAAAGGTACAGTACAATACAAATGAGAAAATCTGCAGAAGCTGGAAATCCTGAGTAACACACGGGATCAATGGAAAAGAGTAAACAGTCGATGTTTCAAGCCAAGACCCTTCAGGACAGAGAGGGAAGGGGCGAGATGCCCAAATTAAAAGGTGAGGGAGAGGGGAAAGAGCTTGGCTGATAGGTGAAGCCAGCTGAGTGGGAAAGGGCAAGGACTAGAGAAGAAAGAATCTGATAGAACAGGAGAATGGATAATAGAAGGAAGTAGAGTAATAGTTTATACAGGGTCAGACTTTATCCTGACACAAATGCAAATCTAAGCCACACACACTGTAGAGAATTCAGTGTTTACTTGCGATTGAGACACTCACAGATAGAGAGTTACAGACCCATCGACCAGTTTTGGGAATTCTTCATGCTTACCAGGCTCGTAGCCATTATCTACTTGTAGTTCTATTTGGAGCCACATGATTCTGTATTTTATTTATTTATTGAGATGCAGTATGGAGTAGGCCCTTCCGGGCCTTCAAGCCATGCCACCCAGCAACCCTCCATTTAACCCTAGCCTAATCACAGGGCAAGTTATAAACAACAGGTCTTGGAACTGTGGGAAGAAACCCGCACAGTCACAAAGAGAATGTATAAACTCCTTACAGGCAGCAGCAGAAATCGATCCCAGCTACTGGTACCGTAAAGCGTTGTGCTAACCTCTACGCTGGCATGCCGCACAATTTAGAAGGATGGCAACTAGTCATCTTTGTCCATCTATACAGACCTTTTGTACTTGTTGTAGGAGAATTGTGTTCAATGTGTGATCTTGCATTCTGGGCATACAAACATACGATTTGGAAGCAGGAGTAAGCCACCCAGTCTCCTGAGCCAAGCCAAGCTCTTCTCCCTCCTGCCGTCTGGGAAAAGGCTCCGAAGCATTCGGGCTCTTACTACCAGACTCCTCAATCCCCGAAGCCCGGACTGACAGCTTACCCTACTGTCCTGTTTATTATTTATTGTAACGTCTGCACTGTTTTTGTGCACTTTATGCAGTCCAGTGTAGGTCTGTAGTATAGCTTTTTCTGGGGGGTTTTTTATTACGTAGTTCAGTCTAGTTTTTTTGTACTGTGCCATGTAAACCATGGTCCTGAAAAACGTTGTCTCATTTTTACTATGCACTGTACCAGCAGATATAGTCGAAATGACAATAAAAGTTGACTTTTCTTGACTTATGTTGTTATTTATAATCTTTCAACTCAAGTAAATGAAAATCAGGCGTAAGAATTTTTGGTCTCTCAACATTTATTAAATCCCTGGATCATACTTTGTACACCCATTAGTAATTCAGTTCCTGCCCATTATAAATGTCAATAGCCTTAGTACAGACTTCCCTTCCAGCAATTGCACAACTCCCCTCAAAACTCTGGTTTAAATAGATGTATGGTACCTTTCTAAATAGCACTTTCTATAACTTATTTGGTGATTTTTTTTCCCACAACTGTGCATCTATGAACCAGCTTTTTATATTTCTCTTCATTACTGGAGTTACATAAATGCAAACTGTATGTAAATGACAACAAGAAATGGCTGGAGCTGACAGGAAGTTTTATGGAATTTGTAAACAGATGACCTCAATTAACCTAAATTAATGTGGGATTGGAAAACAGTTTGGGGTCAAATAACCAGTTAACCGGTTCAGCATTTGACAGTGACGGAAATGATGGAATCAAAGGCAAAGGTACAAAGTTTTACGCTGATGCCTAGCTAGGAGGAAATGCAAATCCTGTAAAACTGCATGAATGTCAAGCAGATTGACAAAACAAAATGTATATTGCCCCAAAACTGGGTGACAGCACATAAGACTAAATAGAGAATTTAAAAAGCAGGATGGAATGACTGAAAGATTAGTAGGAAAGGGAAAAAAAATCAGATGTATATTGGGTATTAAAACACAGAATGAAGTGCAGGAAAATTATAACTGGAAGGGTAGTGGCGCGAAGAAATTTTTTTGGAGCCCTGGGGTGATAATGACTTCACCCCAGGATCCTAAAAGTGATAGGATAGTTAATGTGTTCAGTTTAGATTTATAGAAGTTTCTATTAGATTGTAAAATATAAAATTTAACCCTATCATTTGAAGAAATCAGGAAATAATAGGGAATGTTGAGATGAACAAAGGTCACACCAATAGATGACTATGCAAATTGTGCTTGTATGCTTGTTAATTCAAGGCCAACCTCAAAGTCATGATCAACCCATTCACTTAAACATATGGAAGCATATGCCTCACACTTAACACCTTCAAAGCAAAGTTCTCCAGCAACCTGCCCTGCTGTATTAAACATTCAATAATAAAGGTCCATGATAAAATCATGGAAAATACTGACTTTTTTCTGTTTCTGGAGATTTCTCTCACTAAAGATACACTTCGCTGAAGAATATTCACCATGTCTAAATGTGTACTAATACTGCATTTGCGAACTACTGCCAAGGAAAAAGGTGCTTGAATATCAAAACCTGAAACCCAGTACAATACTTATGGTCTACCAGGTCTGCCCACTACATCCCGGGTAAAGCCCTTCCAACCATTGAGCACATCTACATGAAGCTTGCTGTAGAAAAGCAGCAACATTCCCTGCTGCCATCAGACAGAAGGTACAAGTGCATCAGAACTCACATTACCAGGTTCACTAAGTTACTACCCCTCAACCATCAGGCTCTTGAACAAAAAGGATAACTACATTCCTTTTCCAGTGTTTCCACAACCAATGTTCTCATTTTAGGACTATCTTATTTCATACTCGTTATTTATTACTATTTATTTATGTTTGCAACTGCATAGTTTGTTGTTCATTGATCCTGTTTACAGCACTGTTATATAGATTTGCTAAGTACGCCCGCAGGGTTATATGAGGTGACATGTATGAACTCTGACAATAAATTTTACTTTGAAATTGTGATTGTGCCCTCCCATATGCTTGTGACACTTGGACTATCTACAGAAGGCCTTTCATGGGACTTGACACATAGCACCAATGCTGTCTTTCAAAATCCTCCAAATCCACTGCCAGATAAGTGGCAGTGTGCTTTCCCACTACAAAGACCATAATTACATAAAGTCAACACCCTTGGCCAAGCCATATCATTCTCACACCTGACACTAGATTCACAAAGCGCATACTCTACTGCTAGTACAGTAGACAGGTTATCAGATGATAAGGATTTGGATGTTCACCCTGGCTTCAGTTGGGGAAAAATGCCATTTTTCCACCAACCAAGTAGGATTCCTGGCCCCTGAATACTTATTTCAGATGATATTGAGAACTTAAGAGTCCATTTAAGGAGCCCAGCATAAATGATGGCTGGTATATGTAACCTCACAAACTACTCATCTGCCTATCCTGTCAGGAATGTCCTCCACTTCTATACGGGGATCGGCAAAGGAATGGTTTTCATGCAGAGGTTAGCTGGATTCAGGAATGTGTTGCCTGAAGATGTAATGAAGTAGACGTTTTCACAACATTTAAGAAGAATCTTGACAAGTACTTGAATCACCAAGGCATAAAAGACTACAGACCAAATGCAAGTAAATGGGATTAGTGTATATACATATGGACATGATGGGCAGAAGGGCTCATTTCGGTGTTGTATAACTCTAAAACCATCTGTACTGCCTGTGCAGATTGATGCTCCTTTCCCCATTTTCCAGTTGGGTGTACTACACTCCTCAGGAGTTAATATTGAGTTGAACAATTTCAAATAAATCTCGACTGGCAATGGCTACCATTGTTTCATTTAGCCTCTGCATCGTTTTGTTCTGAGTGCGTTTTTTGAAAAGTATTTGTTACCTGCACAAAATGAATCAGTGTTCCACATCAGATTATTTATTAGACTGTTCTTTCCAGGTCAGTCCTGTTTCTCAGCTCACTGATGTGGCCTGACCTTTTGAGTGCTCCTTCACTTTTTCTTTCAGACTTCCACCATCTTCAATACTTCAAGTAACCTAGACACCCATTAACAATCCAGGCACCCACTTTCAAATACCAGTGTGACAGCTGTATAATTTTAAATAATTAAATAATCTGGATTTTACAACAAGACTAGTCTTAGTAACGCAGACCTAAAAATAAAACTGCTGTTAAATTCCCTCCCGGCTCATTAGTGTTCTCCAGGGAAGGAACTCTGCCATTCTGACTTACCTTGTGTGGAATTCATATATGTTAATTAAAGAAATAATAAACTACTGTACCAACAAAACAAGGCCTACTTTACTTAGATAGGTAGCATTCAATTTACAGCAGTGCACTGATAATATTACTGCATGGTATGCTGTTCTTCAATTATACTCACAGTCATATATACTATAATGTTGGAGGGAAGTTTTCGGGTTCTTTGTGACTCGGGGGAAACTGCAGGGTTGGAGAGTAGAGACATGGGGGCAATTAATTTAGCTTCATATTTTCCCCTCGTTTGGCGGCTGTTCACGACGCTGACCGGCCGGAGACGCGACGCGACGCCACGCGACGCCTCGAACCTTGGCCCAGAGCGGGGTTCCACGTCACGAGCAGCCAGCGCCCTGCGCGCGCGCGCGCCCGCGCCCGGCCCACCTCACGGGTGATGTCACAAACATGGTGGCGATTTGAGTCCCGGTGCGAGGAGGAACCAGAGCGGCGAGAAAAAGCAGCAGACGCGGCTGCCGTGGCCCGACTCCGCCTGCCCTCTCTCCCTGCCTTGTCCTCGGTTCGCCTGACCCCCTCTCAATGTCGGACAATCAGAGCTGGAATTCTTCCTCCGAAGAGGATCTGGACACCGAGTCGGGGCCGCCTGTTGAGCTGTGCGGGGTATTGAGCAAGGTGAGTCCACCGAACTGCCCGAGGACGGGTCGGTGCTCCCGTCCCTCCTCTCCTGTTGCTCGGGATCTCCTCACGGCTTCCCCGCTTTTCCAGTGCGCCAGGCAGAAGAAGCAGAGCCAAGACCGGAGCAGTCACTCTGGTGCAGACACTATTCCACCTCTGCTTAAATCTTCGACTACCTCAAGCTGTCTCCCCGGTAACGGAGAGGTTCTGACTCTGAGCTCCGAGGCCTGTCAGTTGCTCCCAACAACCATGAGCGAAATGGGAGTCGCTTGTTGGTAGTGATTTCAAACGGCTGTGTAGTAAACTAAAAGTCACTGATGGTGGGCCGAGTTTCTCTTTGATTTTTGTAAATAAACAACAGGTAAAACCCGTTAAATTTTGTTTTCAGTAATAGTTACAACTTGGTCTTTTTGACCGCGAATCACAAGTTTGTGTACCCGTGCTGGCTGATGTACTCCTCGCTTTTAAACTTTCATATGAAGTCGGGTGTGTTCGTGTTCCCGCAACACTGGCAGGAGTGAGTAATGCGCCCATCTCTCCTTGCCGTCTTGAACTAGAGTCCGAATTGTTTTATTTCGGCATATGTTTTCCCGTGGTTTGAGAGTATTCTAGCCAATCGACGTCGAAGAATGATAAAATTCTTGTGATAAGACATCTTTAAATATAAGCCGAATCAAACGTTTTCTTGCATATTATGTTTTCAGTGGACCAACTATATCCATGGCTGGCAGGACCGATGGGTGGTTTTAAAAACCAATACCCTAAGTTACTACAAATCCGAGGATGAAACAGAGTACGGTTGTAGAGGTTCAATCTGTCTGAGCAAGGCTGTCATTACTGTAAGTTTTTTATGGTTTTATTGATGTTAGTGATCTTACACTTTGAGTAATAATTAATACATTTGTTCTATTCACATTTGCCTGGTTAGTTCAGGGTTTAATGTTGTCAATTCAGGTGCATTGTTGAGTGTTAATCATTGAACCCTCTTAATATATTTAAACACTTCCTTTGTGGCTCTACAATCTGATTGGATTGCCTTCCTTCTTTTCTGTCGTGAGCTGTATTGAACTTGAAGAGATGCCCTATTGGCAACTGTAGGCAACCTTTGTCCAAATATTCTGTACTTCAACATTGCACACAGAACGCTTCAGTCCAAATGTCAAATCAGTGTTTGATCAGTTGTAACTTATTAGTTTTGTTCTTGTTTCCAGTCTTCTTTGTTTCTCATTGTTGAAGTACAATTTATTTAGCCCTAGTCATAAACTTAAGGATGTCTGAATGTTTTACTGCCAATTAAATACTTTTGAAATAAGCTTGCTTTGGAATATAAAAAAATCTAAAGTGTTGGAAATGAATTTCTACTCCACTATTAATACTAATATATTTAGTCTTGAAATCAAATGATGGATATGGATATTTATGGTTTTTCAGAAGTTGCTGAAAGATTAAGCAAGACCAGTGTAGTGGATATTAGTTTCTCTCCCTCTCTTTAGGGAATTTCATGCCATTTATTTGGCAGGCCTTGAGTGTAAAGCTGATTAGAATTGCATTCTGGGAGTCATTGCTATTTTTTCATTTTAGTATTGCACTGCAGCATGGCTAATGTGAAGTGATTTTAAAATTTGTAATGATCTTTGGACAATTCAAGGCCTACAATAAATATTAAATGATCTAATGTAAAATATTAGCAGGCATCTTATTATCTATTCAACAGGGTCACTTGTGTTTACATTAGCTTTTGATGAATACTTGAGGAAAGAGGTGGCCACAAAGGATCTTTTCTGAATCTGAGTTTGTGCCCTGGTAGATTTGTTCATTGATGAGTGTTTTGAGTATTAAACTGAGTGGGGAAAACAATACCACCAGTTGTTTGAATTTGGCATTTGCATACATGTTAAAATGCACTTTTTGCAAGTAGTATCTGTTATAACACGAACATGCAACAAGTTCTACAAATAACCACATGATAATCATCAGTTGACAATTTTTAAAGATGTTGGATGTGGGACAAATATTAAAATCTGGTAAAAGCTATTCCTATTAATGGGGTAACTTGTGGCTAGTGGAGAGGGCAGATATGGTGCTAGATTCAGATCACTCAGGAAGGAGATCACCTATGACAGTACCGAGGAAATTCTGTGCAGGGCACAAATGTCAAACTAGGTTTTGCTGATTCTGAAAAGTGATTTCAAATAAACACAGGAGATTCTACGGATGCTGGAAATCTGGAGTAACATAAATTCTGGAGAAACTCTTAGCATGTCAGGCAGCATTTATGGAAACAAATAAAGAGTCAATGTTTCGGGTAGTGACCCTTCATGTCATGATCCTGAGTCCTTCCAGCATTTTGTGTGTTACTAGGGATTTCAACCAACTGTCTTCTGATGTGGTTTCATTACCCATGACTGATGCATTCTTAGGAGTGCTTGCTATACCAGTCTGCTATGTACCAGGTTACATAGTTTTCAAATAAAAGGAGTTTCTCCCTCCTATTTATGACATATGAGCATTTGTTGGCACTCAAGTGATTTGTTCATATGATTATATAGCAAGAGAGCTGAAATGGTGACTGCATTTCAGTCATGGAGAGACTCGATATGCAGTTGTTTCCTTAAGTGATTATTAGTCAAGGATCTGGAATGACAAAATGTTCTCTCCATTTTCATCCTTGCCTGAATGCAAATTTATTTATAACTGGTGTACAAGATGACTTAGTGCATCAAAGTATGTCCTAATAGCGATGGGATGTATTAGTTCTGGCTCAAACTTTGTTCCAATGGATTAAGAGTATGGACTATGTCATTGGTGCATGGTGCATCTGGTTGAATACGTTCCCTGATAAGTCTTTACCATATTTGTTTTGGAAGGTAGATATGTTTATAAGAATAATTAAAATGACAATAAACATTCGTTATGGCATCACTAATTGTATAAATACAATGGTTGTTAAACAGAATACATTCCTGAGGTTCTTAATTCCCATTTTAATCTTTTCCTATCATATATTAACAATGAGATAGATGCATGCAGCTTGGGTGCATATTGGAACATTCTAATGAAATGCACAATTTACATAAAAGGAATTAGATACCTGATTACTAGGTAAGTGTACTGGAATGATCTATCACCCAGAGTGATTTCAGTCATACCTGATCACTTAGTCAAATTCACAAGGCTGTCTTTCTTTTTTTTGTTGGCCCTTAACTCCCTTGAGTGCTAAGTTGGGACTTGGTTGAGGCACTAACAAGGAGTACTGTCTTCCTAATGCCGCTTCCCCCCCCCCCCCCCCCCACGCACCACAATCCTGGCCAAAAGGGTACACAGCGGGGATAAAGTTATGTTGCTGTTAAGAATTTGTATTACTTTTTTTAATGTTCAGAGGCATTTTAAAGTATTACAATTGAAGTAAATAAGAAATTATAAATCAAAATGGGGATTCAGTAAATTATCAACTTTAGTTATCAAGGGAAATTAAAAGAGTTACCTTTTTATCAGAACATGGAAGGTAGAGACTTCTCTTTGGAATGGTTCTTGTTGGTGCATCCGTCCTGCCCCTCCCCCACCACCATTGAACTCTCCACTGAGTTGAGAGGATAAGGGTTAAATCTGAAGCTGGAATATTTTTTTAAGCAGAAAGGCATTAAGGCACAATATTTTGACAGAAATTGTACAGAAACAGAATCCATACTTTTTGATTGGGAGTTGCATTATTTTTGTGGAGGGGTGTGGTTGGAGATTAAACAAATTATCTGGAATTTGAGGCTATATGGTTAGCTCCTTCAGATAAATGATAGTATAGTGGCTCAAATTACCAATAGGAAATGGTGCTTTGACCTGCGTACGATCAGTTATGCTATTGGCTGAATGGGGAGAAGTTTTCAAAGACACCATTGCACAATATTGTGCTCAAAGTATCTTAGTAGAATTTGCTACAATTGTATAATCCAATCATGTTAAATATATCTGACACTGAATATATGAGCTGTTCCTGGTGTGAAAGTCAGATTTAGTGGGATTAAAACTCTAAACTGCTCCAGCATTTAAAGTGTTTTGTACTGTAGTGTATTTCAAATGTTCTTGAGTATTTCTCAAAGGAGAAATAGTGGTACAGGTAAAGACTTCCTGCCTCAAACATTGATTTCTATCTTGTATGTACGTGTTTTTTTTTAAAAAACAACCATGACTTTCCCCATTACTGAGTATTCTGTTCTCGCAATCTGGAACTTTCCATTTCCTGCAGTAGGTTTCCTGAGACTTATTATCTTGATAAATCATTTAATCATTAAGCTCGTATTGTAGCCACATGGACATAAGTTGTGGAAGCAAGAGCAGGTTGTTAGAATTATTCCTTAATATCTAAAGTCTATTATTCTGTTTCAATTACGATTGAGCCTCCACAGCACCCTTGAGAGAATTTCAAAGATTTGCCACCTTCAAGTGAAGGAATTTCTGTTTGCCTATGCTGAATAGCTAAGCCTTTATTTTGAGATTATGACCACTGGCTCCATACACTCTTGATGGGGAAATGTTAAGGGCTTGATAGGGAGAGACATTATTAAAGAATCTGTTGCTTTTAATCACAATCATCTCATTTTCCTAAACTAATTAGGCCTGTACTTTTTAAAAATAATATAATTAGGAACAGAAGGAAGCCCCGTACCATCTTAAGAAAACATGGTTCAGTGTGTTTCATCTCTCGTTGTGTGTCTCCTTTAGTTCGGGTGGTGACACAGTGACATCAGCGCCGGACTCTGGAATGGAGGTTCCCGGGTTCAAATCCAGTCAGGCCATTCCAGAGTACGCTTTCCATCTATGCTGGGTTGAGTGTTGAGCTCGCAACTCGACCTCATAAAATAAAGAAAAATACTGAGAAATGTCTGTATGAGTCTTTCATTCTGCACCTTGTAAGGCATGAGAATGCCCAACACTGGCCTCTCAGGCCTGAGGCAATGTCGTTATCATCATAGTCATGTGTGTCAGACCTGCCATCCTAGCCTTCTACCTGATGACCCACTGCACTCGTTTATATTTGCCTTTGGTCTGTATTCCAAAAGCAATTTCACAAAGAGCCTATATTTTATTTCTTGTTCTTGCAATAAAAGCCAATATGCTGTTTGTCTTCATAATTGCTTGTGTCCTTGAATGTTAATTTTGATAAATGTACACATTCACCCAGTTCCTTCTCAATGCTAACAGCGTTCAAATTCTCAGTACAATGTATTCTGGTTAATTAGGACAAATTGGGACCAATACATTTTAGCTAGTTAAGCGCTTGCCCAATTAGCTGAAGTTTCATGGAAATATTTTTTAAAAAAGACAAACTGAGTAACAAATCATGTATTTAAACAAAATGTAGAACAATTTGGAACACTAATGTCCCTCAATGTCGCAAAAACAAAGGAGCTGGTTGTAGACTACAGGAGGAATGGAGACAGGTTAACCCCTATTGACACCAATGGATCTGGGGTTGAGAGGGTGAACAACTTTAAGTTCTTTGGTATACACATCAAGGTTCTCACGTGGTGTGCCTTTTTCACCTCAGACAGTTGAGGAAGTTTCGTATGGGCCCCCAAATCCTAAGGACTTTCTGTAGGGCCACAATTGAGAGTATCCTAACTGGCTGCATCACTGCCTGGCATGAGAACTGTACTTCCCTCAATCACAGGACTCTGCAAAGAGTGGTACGGACAGCCCAGCACATCTGTAGATGTGAACTTCCCATGATTGAGGGCAATTACAGAGACAGGTGTGTAAAGGGGCCCGAAGGAGCATTGAGGACCCAAGTCACCCCAACCACAAACTTTTGCAGGTGCTACCATCCAGGAAACAGTACCACAGCATAAAAGCCAGGACTATTGGGCTCTGGGACAGCTTGGCATCAGACTGATTATTTCACACTGATACAACTGCATTTCTATGCTATATTGACTGTCCTGTTGTATATACTATTTATTACAAATTACTATAAATTTAGATGGAGATGCAATGTAAAGATTTTTACTAATATATGTGAAGGATCTAAGAAATAAATCAATTCAATTCAATACTACCGATAGCACTACAGTACTGTAAAATTGTATTAGTCTCTAATAGTTATCAATGGTGGAATCTATTCCGTGTACATAATGAACAATATCAGTGCAAACATGTAGAGCAGGTAATGGACTGCCTTCATATAATGCTATTGATAATTGCATCCACTAAATCTTAATTTTAATTACAACATTAATGATTACTTAAATTCTTTGCATTTCCTAGCTTGTTGAAATAGTGAAATCGTTTCATTTTCACTCCTGACCATTTCTAGCATCATCAAGCCTGAATGTTTGAAACCACAGAAAGCAGGACAGTTCTGAATTGTTTTACTGCTTATTTCCGCCAACTAGTGACAAAAATCACTGCTGTTTGAATGCAAACATATGCAACTGAAGCTATTGAAAAACTGTTTAAATATGCAAGTGCGTGCAATTGACACAAGTTAGAACCCGTTCAGCAAAAGTCTGCTACCCCAATTAAGCGGCATATTGTCCCAAATAAACAAAGGGAATCACAGCAATTCTCTTGAATGGTTTTTTGTTCTATAAGAGTTGTCCCAAATAACAGCTACCTTGATTAACTGATTGTCCAATTAACTGGAATCCACTGTATTAAAAACAAAACCATTCTATTTTATTTAAAAATTTTAACCATCAATTTTTTTCGCATTACTTTTCCTCGGCCATTTTCTTGCCAATTCACTTAACCTATCTGTATCTTCCTGATGTCTAAGAATGACTTTGGAATTAGTTTAACTAAAAAAAAGGGATGTTTGAAAGATGTAGAAGTAATTATTAAAAAGTAGATTAGAGTTTGTTCTTCATCTTTAGAATAATTCATTGATTTTATGGGTTTTATTTACAAATCTTTGCTGTATATTTTAAATATCTAAGTTCATTACAATGAATTCAGTGCCCCTCTCTACATGGAGAAATGCAACATACCAAAATGCCATGATACATTTGTCTAACCTTTTAAAATTGTACGTAACAAAACACCTTCCAGGAATGTATCAATTTAAAAAAAGGTGAATAGTCTCTGCTGTTTTAATCCAAGGTTCTTTCAGAAGCCAGGAAAGAGGCACATAACTTGTTCCTTCGTGATTATTTCATTAAGAGTTGATAGAACATGAAAGATAGACTTCTGTCCATTAGTAAAGAGAAAGCTATGATTAAGAATGTGCTGCACTATTCTATTAATAGTTACCTTAAACAAGTAAAAAAAATGTAAGTTATGACAAGATATTAGTACTCATAGTAATTAAGCAAAATTGACAAAAATGTAACTAATGTTAGAATAAACTTCATAATGTTCAGTAATTGTTAACTTGCTTGAAGTCTTCTGGCTACTTAGTGATTTTCTCACTGTAGCCAAGAGGTTACTAGCACATTAACCTTGTTGTTGTCCTTGCTGACAGTATCTTCTGCTTTCAATGCGGAGTTGGTAATTAATAGCACTTGATAAGGGCCTTCCCATCCAGCTCCCAGTGTTTCCTTGTGCAGTTTCTTAATCAGGACCCACTCATGTGGAAATAGGTTGTGTCCTCCTTTTAGTGGGTCTTCCCATGTGGCAGATACCTGTTGAGAAGCAGACTGGACAGCTTGGGTTAATTTCACACAGCCTCCCTGAGATCAAGGTCTGCCAGCAATGACATAGGATCCCCATTACCACCTTGAATAGACTTGATTCAATTTTCTTGTTTGGATTTGCTCTGATGCTACATAAGACCATAGGAAGAGCTGTAGGCCATGGTACGCCTTCCTCATGATACTTATAGTCAATCATTGTTTGGTTCCATTCAATCTGTTCAATTTGTCCTGATGATTCTGGGTGATTGGTATTTTCATTGTCCACCTTCATCACTCGACATAATTCCTGATAAACACTCCCAATGAAATGTGTTCCCTGGTCAGAGTTGGATATAGCATGACAATCTCCATCTAGAAATATAGTCCTGGATAAGAATTCTTGCTGTGTGTATGGCAGTAGCTTTTCTTGCTGGAATAGCTTCCACCCATCTTGAAAACCTGTCCACTATTACCAGTGCATATGAATATTCTTCACACTTTGGTGAAGAAATGCAGTCCACTTGTAAGTGTAAAAATAGATCGAGCTTGGGCAGGAGTATTTAATTGTGGCAGCTTTTTTGCAGCTCTAGGATTCATTTTTTTGATATGTCATGCATCTTTCAAATGTTTGTCGAGCTTGTGCCTTGAACTTCTGATTCCACCACCATCTGCAGAACCAGTTGATCATCTTTCACACTCTAGTGGGGGTTATCAGTCTATGACTCCATCACTGTTTAACTTCCTACCATTGTCCACCCAGAACCACTTTCTGTGAAGAGTGAGCTTGCTTCTTCTGAGTATCTTGTATGTTCATCTGTGATAGTGTTCAACTTAGTTAATATATTACTGCTGTTGGGTCCACTGCACATGTTCTTTTACACCTTTCATTCCTTCCTATGCTGCCTTATTTTTTCAATTTCATCTGTGAATGCATTTCCACGGCTTTCCATTGTAGTCATTTTGGAGTGGTTTTTACATTTTAATATGGCAACTTCTGCCAACGGTTGTGGGGTATCTTTAAGTTCTTGTACTAGTTGGCCATTCTTGATTGGGGTTCCTACAGCTATAAGAAATCCTCTGTCTCCATAAGCTTCCAAAATCATGAACAACTCCAAAAGCGTCTCAAGATTCAGTGCAGATATTAGCTTATCTTTCTTATGCCAATTTGGAGGCTTCAATCAAAGCTTTTAATTCTGCCTGTTGTTTAGAGGTACCATATAAATTTCTCTGTCAATCGTTCAGAAGCCATCAGTCTACAGAATAAGATCTCTGGCAGAGTAATATCTTTGGTGCTGTTGGTCTCCATGTTCTTGAATCAATCAGGTTTAATATTACCTGTATCTGTCATGGAATTTATTACTTTGTGGCAGCAATACAATGCACCACATGATAATAGAGAAAAAAATGAAGTACAGTAAATGTGTATGTAAAATGTATATTATAAAATTAATCTAGTGCAAAAAAGAAATAAAAAAAGAAATTAGTGAGATAGTGTTCATGAGTTTAATGTCCATTCAGAAATCAGATGGCAAAGGTGAAAAAGCTGTTCCTGAATCATTGAGTGTGTCTCTTCAGGCTTCTGTACCTCCTTCCTGATGATAGCAATGAGAAGGGGGCATGTCCTGGGTGATGGGGTTCCTTGATGCTGAACATCACCTTCCTAAGGCCACTTCCCTGAAGATGTCCTGGATACTTCAGAAGGTAGTGCCCTTGGAGCTGACTAATTTTACAACTCTCTGCAGCTTGCACTGATCCTGTGCAGTTGCCCCCACCCACTCCCAAACCGGACGGTGATGCAGACAGTTAGAATGCTGTCCACATCTGTCAATCTTTTTTTTTGGGTGATATACAAAATCTCTTCAAACTCCTATTGAAATATAGCCACTGTCATGTAGCTGCATCGATATGTTGGGTCTTCAGTTAAGACTGCCATCATGTGTTTTCATTTACATACAGACAGACATACTTTATTGATCCCGAGAGAAATTGGGTTTCGTTACAGTCTCACCAAGAATAGAGAAGAGATATAGCAATATAAAACCATAAATAATTAAATAATAGTAAGTTAATCATGCCAAGTGGAAATAAGTCCAGGACCAGCCTATTGGCTCAGGGTGTCTGACACTCCGAGGGAGGAGTTGTAAAGTTTGATCGCCACAGGCAGGAATGACTTCCTATAACACTCAGCGTTAACATCTCGGTGGAATGAATCTCTGGCTGAATGTACTCCTGTGCCTAACCAGTACATTATGGGGTGGATGGGAGTCATTGTCCAAGATGGCATGCAACTTGGACAGCATCCTCTTTTCAGACACCACCGTCAGAGAGTCCAGTTCCACCCCCACAACATCACTGGCCTTACGAATGAATTTGTTGATTCTGTTGGTGTCTGCGACCCTCAGCCTGCTGCCATAGCACACAACAGCAAACATGATAGCACTGGCCACCACAGCCTGGTAGAACATCCTCAGCATCGCCCGGCAGATGTTAAAGGACCTCAGTCTCCTCAGGAAATAGAGACGGCTCTAATAGTTTACCTGTACCAGGGATTCTTAATGTAGGTGCAATACACAATGTCATTTTGAAACACTTTCACTTGTTCTTCATTAAGAATCACAGGGTTGTCTGAGCATTTAGTGTCCTGAAGCCGATCGTTGAATGGTTGATGAATCTGCCACTAGGTTGTCAATACATTGATTAACAATGGATTTATCTTCAGTCCTGAGTCTTCATTTCCTTGATCTTTATTGGAACAAGCTGTGACATTGCTGTTAGTCTTATTGTTTCATCACTGTCGTCCTCACTTAAAAAGTCACTAGGAGCTGCTGTAGAATACATGTCATGTAATTCCTCAGAGTTCAGATGGTGTCATTTAATTGGGAGACAGTCCACCGTAGACTAATTCTTTGGAGTTTGGATAGTGTTGCTGTCTCGGAGATCTGTCTGATGTAGGCTGTAATTCTCTCAGTGGAGTTTCAGAAGTGGGTTTTTCCCAGGGCGAAGCACCAGCAGTAGTAGTGACACTATCAGGACCACTCATTTGAAGTCATGGCTGTGCTTTTCCGTTTTGTTTTAGTTCGTGAGCTCTGCACAGTGCACTTCAATTGAATTATCATGCCATTCTTTCACTTATTACAAGTTTTGCATTTCTTTTGACTGGTAAAAGACTTTACACATTACATTAACTCTAAATTGCTCACGCAGTTGATCAAACTGACCAAGAGGTTATATCCTGATATTCATTTTCTTATGGGAATACTCAATTAATCTATAATAGGATAATAATCATAATAGAATCGATGAGACTGTACCAACTTGGGCATTCAACCAGTGTGCAAAAGACAACAAGCTATGAAAATACAAAAAGAAATAAGTGATAATAATAAGTTGTAAGTATTGAGAGCATGAGAGGAGTCGTCTTGAGAGTTAGTCCAAAGGTCATAGAAACATTTCAATGATGGGGCAAGTGAAGTTAACCCCTTTGGTTCAAGAGCCTGATGGCTGCAGGGTAATAACTGTTTCTGAATCTGGTGGTGTGAGTCCTGAAGCTCCTGATGGCAGCAGTGAGAAGAGGGCATATTCTGGGTGGTGGAGGTGTCTGATGATGGATGCTACTTTCCTGCGACATTGTTTCGTGTAGATGTGCTCAATGGTAAGGAGGGCTTTACCTGCGATGAAAGGTATCCACTACATCTTTTTGTAGTATTTTCCATTCAAGTGTATTGGTGTTTCTATACCAGGCTGTGATGCAGCCTGTCAATTTTCGTGTTGTGATGGAAAATAACTGGTTCTTTGAGTCTGAACAGTAGAGGCCTGGACACACACAGTTTTAATAATAAGGAATTTATTTACAAGGGGTAGTCAGGTCAACACAAGCAACTACAATAAACAGGAAGCAGTGTGGGGACTGGGTACAGTTACACAAACAAAGAACGAGGGAAAAGCACTACAACAGCTATCCCCCTTGGCCTTGGGTAGCTGCGGCTCCCTTACCAGGACAAACAATAGACCTTCCCAAGCATAAATCAATGCACTTACCTCCAATGTGGTGGTCTATAAGAGAGAGCTAGCCAAGGGCAAGTCTCACCTTTTAAAGCATGGGGCTGGGCGAGATAATCCAATTAAGGTGACCAATAATTTAGGTGTGCATTGATTAGTTGGGAGGGACCAAATGTTGATTGGCATGTGGTGTGTCCTCCGACCAGCCAGGTGGCAGTGCATCTGTCGCATGGCCGGTATCTCTGGATACAATATGTTCCACTACGCGTTCATATGTCAAAATTTTAGATATCATGCTGAATCTTCATACATACTTTAATCACTTTGACCACAATCTCAAAATATTAATGGATTGTAACCAAATTGCTCATCCAAGCAAATAGATTGCAACCAAATGAGTTGATCTTACAACCATAGATTGATCCAGCAACCAAGCAGGTTGCAATGCCAATATTTTTCCCAGGTACCAAAGTAGTTCATCATGTGAACATATTAATGTTAATATGTTAATATTTGGTTATTAATTGTAACCAAATAGGTTGCAGCAACGATGTCTTTACAAGGTGCCAATATAGATTGTAACTAAGTAGGCTGCAACCATATATTTTCAGTTGTTTTTCCTTTTAAATAACAATGAAGCATCCTCAATCCTAATTTCCAACTGATATTTGAAACCAGACCTTTTTTCTCTCGTACAACAGAAGAACAAAGGAGGTTTTTGCCCCTTTTGTGTGCACTTAAAAAGTCCACTTATGTCTTCAATTGTTCGAAATTCTAACTTCAGAATATCCTCTGTGGACTACTTCATTTACTGGTATTTTGATCTTTTAATCCAAGGATAAGAGGCAATAACCTTGTTGCTATACAATTGTTTTATTAAGAACAGAGGAAAGCTGACTGTGATAGAGGTCTACAAGTCAAAGGAAAATTTCAATTAAAGAGTAAGATGGCGCCTCTTTTTGTTTCTCTATTTATACCCATAGAGATGATGAAAATTTAATTTGGATTGACTCGTATCTACAAATGAGAAAGTACTCATTTGAAGTACTGCAGAACCAAGTTAACCAATGAGAAAGCACTTAATGCAGAACAAATAAGCTTCAAGAGCTTTCCAAAATTATACTTTGTAAGCCTCTTTGTGTAGAGGCTATACATATTAAATTGTTATATGCATACAAGATCTAAAATACAAGCAGATAATTATTAACTGTAAAGAAAATGCAATTTAAAAAGTCTAATCTAAGAATTAAATGGGTTAATCCAACAGTGGCAATCGGTGAGCATTTTAAGTAAGACTTCAGGATAATAACACCTTTTTCCCCTTTGGTTTTGTGTGTTCTGAGGTAGCTAATGAAGCCAATATCAGAAGTGGTTAATGGGTAGGCAGTTGGGTAGTTTGTGATGTAATCTATCTACATAAAGCTTCAGTGTGCTCTTAAAGTGTAGCCTCAAGGTTCTCAACACCACCCTGATGTGCATACAAGGAGCAGCAAACCTGTTTCAGGAGATTCCCTAGAGTCAGTTGGGAAGGTACATTCGTCAAGAAATCATATATTCTAGGGTATTTTCCTGTCTGGATTAGATTGGAGTACCTGTTTTGGGAAATTGGCAATGGAATGCAAAAAATGTGGTTTGCCCAGTGTATTTGAATAAGTTAGGAGGGTCTTAAACGTTGGGGATATTGACTGAGGAAAGGACGTAGGTGTGGTTTGCTTGTCCTTCCAGTGAATTTGGGGTGCTTTGTGGAGCTGGCTGGTAGCTGGGCCTGAGGACTTATTCTTTACATACCTTTTTTTTTCTCACTTGTGGAAAGCTGTACTGGCATTTTGAAGGTGACAGTGAATATGAGAGCAATCTTTCCAGTCCAGCCTTCATGGATCATAAAGAAGTCTATTCCCAAGGATAATAAAGTCTTGTGAGCAGACATTGTCGTCACTAAAAGAGTTTCAGACACATCCACGGTTCTTAAGAGGAGGATGTTCCAAGGATCTTTGTGCTGTAATCATAATCGTCTTCAAGAAAGGAGACAGGCCCAACTGTGGGGTCTTACAGCCACAGGGAAAGCCATGAAAAGGGTCCTGCTCAGCTGTTTCCTCCCAGAATTGGTTAGATTTGTTTAACTGGGGGCATAGTTGACATGATCTTCACTGCATGACGGCTCCAGGAAAATGCCAAAAATGGCATTGGCTACTAATTTGCCTCAGACTCAGGAGAGACTAAGGAACATCTTCCTCAGATTCAGCTTCTCCATCTTCTATTTACTAGAAATCGGTGTGCAATCTGTGATAATCAAAGGCTCTGTAATAGAAAACTGGTATTAAACAATAATGCCCAATGCTTTCATCAACCTGCTGCAATGTGGTGTCTAACACCCAACAAATATTCTGCAGTGAAGTTAATCTTAAACTAATGGAAGTTTGTAACAAATATATTCCAGAATTTGGTTTCCCAATCTTTCGTAGCTGTAATATTCAGATTCATGTTCACAAACACTCGAGGTAAAGTAATTTATTACAATTGATTACAGCATCACTGGATCAAAAAGGGTAAATAAGTCACTGTTCCTTTCATCATTCCTATTCCAACTGTAGATGGAGGTTTGTATGTGTGAATGCTGAAAAGATTTATCATGCAACACTGTCTCAAGCAATTGTGCAACACATTTGTTTCTGCATATGTAATAGTCACTTGGGAAAGGTATTGTAGGATGACTGCTTTTGAAACTATCCATACAACTGATCTCAACGGTATAAGATGACAGTTTGTAGTTGTGAATTTACTACTTAGAAACTAGCCATTAGGTGTGGAACATTCTGATACTGTGCCACTGTAACCACACAGAGGAAGACAATACATGTACCTGTTAAGCAATCCTTATTGAAGTAGTTTTGTTTCTGACCTGAGCAAAAATTGGTTTATGAACAGTTCTCATCAGCAAAACCTGTGCATAACATGGGGAAGGCCTATAAATTTCTAGGTTAATTACTGATGTTAATTCTATGTTTTAAAATTGCTAAGCCCCTTTTTTTTTTGCTTGAAATAAAATGTTTTTTGTAGTTAATACTGCATCTTTTAAGTTTAGTTATAAGCTATTGTGTGTATCATTCTGGCAACAACACATTCTTCAGAAGTACCTTTATCATTGCATGTTGTTTTGAACTACAGAGTGAATGAAATTCTATTATCGTAGATGGCAATGCAACCGGGTTTTGCAACACCTAGTTTTATAATAGCTTTTAAATCTTGAAGTGCTTGGTGTACGTTGTCCCATTATTATACATCTTAACTTTCTTCCAAAGAACATTTTAAGCACAGTACCACGTTACTATTGTTTCATTCTCACTAAGCATTGAAAACTGGGACTGGATGTCCTAGTTATTGCTACAAACTAACTCCAACCTCAAAATAATTGAGGAGTCGTGACAATCTGAACATGGAACAGAACAGCACAGTACTGGCCTTTCAGCCCTCAATGTTGTGCTGGCCTAAATGGACCTACTCCACAATAAAGCTAATCCTTCTGTCCAGCACAGGCCATGACCCTCCATTTTTCTTATATCCATGTGACTATCTGCAGTGTGTTTTAGAAATGTACCACTCTCTGTGTAAATGTTTTTTAAAAAACTACCTTTTGACATCTCCCCTTTTCTTCCCTCCACTCACCTTAAATGGTTGTCCTCTGATATTGGCCATTGCTGCCCTAGGGAAAAGATGCTGGCTGTCAAACAGGAATTAGCTAAGCATCAAAGGAGGGAAAACATTAGAAGCCATTTAATTCCACTACATCAGGGACATAAAATTCAAGTGAAAGTTAACGTGGTTTTATGAATGTGGAAAACCATTTATTGGAGATTTTTTTTTAAAGCAACATGCTATGGAGAAAGGGGAACTGGTGTTCTTGAATAGCAGAAGGCATCGGTTTGTTGCAGAAAATGAAGGTTCAAAGTGTTTAAGGTTGAATGGTTCTCAAAAAAGATTAGTAGATGTTAATAGGTTATTTTCTGCTTGACCAAATATAACTGGTATGCTGCTGCATTCATTCTTTATATAAAGTAAATGACTTGGAAGAAGGCACAGGTGGTATAGTTGCTAAATTTGCTCTTCACTTAAGGATGTGTAAGATAGTAAATTGGGAAGAGGACATAAGGAGAGAAATGTAGAAGGGTTAAATGAATGGATAGATCTGGTAGTGAAATATAATGTAGGAAAATATAACATTGTCCATTTTGGTAATAAAAGCAAAGGAAGGTTATCAAAATGACAACATTTGCAGAGCCACACACAGCCAGCCAGGCAGCATCTATGGAAAAGAATAAAGTTGATGTTTCGGGAAATGACTGTACTCTTTTCCCTAAATGCTGCCTGGCCTGCTGAGTTCCTTCAGCATTTTGTGTGTGTGTTGCTAAGATTTCCAGCATCTGCAAATCTCAAACAAGAGAAAATCTGCAGAGGTCTGTGATGCAGAGAAATCGTAGTGTTATTAGCGATTTTAAATCATGCAATATATGTAGATGAAGCAACTGGAAAATCTACCATTTGCTGCAAAGAAATAGTCTGTAATATTCAGAATTATGTGATGGTGAGTTCCCATTTAGATCTTGTAGAATATTGATCTCATCAAAAAGAGACTATGATTACTGCTTTTATTAAGTGGAGGTTGACTAGAGGAATAACTAGAAAGAAAATTGAATTGCTAGGTTTGCATCGGTTGCAATTTGGACAAATGTGGGAAATCCTGATCAAAACGTATAAAAAGCTGAAGAATGACAAGATGAATGTGGAGAGATTGGCTGCTCTTGTGCCTGAATACTGAACTAGGAAGAAAATGCTTAAAAATAACAGCTGATTCCAGACCAATAAGGATTTTTTACATGCAGTTCAAAAGATACAGGACCACACCAGGTTGCAAATTCCCAGCTATGGACATCCTGTAGATACAAACAAGCATTTGGGAGATCAGTGAAATGGATTTCTTGTCTGCTGCAGGGCTGTAAGCTGTTCTTTCCACTTCTGTTCCTGCTTCTATGATCCTTTTCCACACATTATTTTTATTCATTTCCAACTTATGAACTATTCAGGTTACAAGCAGTTTTCAAGAATGAAACCCTGGGTCTGCCTGTGTATGTTTATCAAGAGTTTGAAATGCTTCTGTGTATAGATGGAAAAATGGATTTGAGTTTACAGTCCAATTAGCCACAATCATACTGAATAGTGGAAAAGGAGACCAGCCTTGTGGTCTCCTAGAGTTTTAAAATCATATGTTCATATTGGATAAAGTGATAAGCATGAATTTGCAGAACAATTTAAAAATATGTAAATCGTATCTGGCTGATCTTGATTCTGTAAAAAGGCAGAAACTTTCCTTGGTTTGTTTGTGCTGTGGGATGCTAACTTGGGTGGTTAAAAACCAGTATGGGGCAAAAAAAGTCAAGTCTGTCTTTTAATGCAGAATGACATTGTTTCTTTAAAGTGCTTTCTTGAAGTGTATTAATAGAAATTGTAACCAGAATGCTGACTGTCCTATTGTAATAGACAACTTGGACATAAGCATTATCTCTTAGTTTTCTGAAAAGACAATTTTGTATCCACTGAAGTTTCTACACTTAAAGTGAAGCAACATTGCAGATGCTGGTATCTGGAGCAAAATGTTTTAGGTTTCTTTCTAGTACATCTTTTTTACCTCACAAGAGAAAATCTGCAGACGCTGGAAATCTGAGCAACACACAAAATGCTGGAGGAACTCGGGCCAGGCAGCATCTATGGGGGGGAGAAGAAAGTACAGTCGACGTTTCAGGCCGAAACCCTTCGGTAGGACTGGAGAAAAAAAGCTAAGGAGTAGATTTGAAAGGGGGGAGTGGGGTGAGAGAGAGAAACACCAGGCAATAGGTGAAACTTGGAGGGGGAAGGGATGAAGCATAGAGCTAGGAAGTTGATTGGTGAAAGAGACGCAGGCCATGGAAGTAAGAAAAAGGAGAGGAGGGAGGAGCACCAGAAGGAAGTGATGGGCAGGGAAGGAGGTACCATGAGAGAGGGACAAGGGGATGGGAAATAGTAAAGTGGTGGGGGGGGGGGCATTACTGGAAATTTGAGAAATCAATGTTCATGCCTTCAGGTTGGAAGCTACGCAAATGGAATGTAAGGTGTTGTTCCTCCGGTCTAAGTGTAGCCTTGTCCCAACGGTGGAGGAGGACGTGGATGGACATATCGGAATGGGAAGTGGAATTAAAATGTGTGGCCACTTGGAGATTCCACTTGTTCTGGCGGATGGAGCATAGATGCTCGGCGAGGCTGTCTCTCAATCTAAGTCAGATCTCACCGAAATACAAGAGACCACACCATGAGCACCGAACACAGTACAGACTCACAGGTGAAGTGTCGCCTCACCTGGAAGGACTGTTTGAGGCCTTGAATAGTAGTGAGGGAGGAGGTGTAGGGGCAAGTGTAGCACTGTTCCATTTACAAGGATAGGTGCCAGGAGGAAGATCAGTGGGGAGGGATGAATGGACAAAGGAGTCACATAGGGAGCGATCCCTGCTGAAAGTAGGGGGGGGGGGGGGAAGATGTGTTTGGTAGTGGGATCCAGTTGGAGGTAGCAGAACTTGGCCTCATTCAAAATAATTTCTCCTTTGTGTATTCTCCCACTTCCTTCAAACAAAGGGGTAGCCATGGGCACTTGCATGGTTCCCAGCTATGTCTGCCTGTTTGTCAGCTATGTGAAACAGTCTATGTTCCAAGCCTACACTGGTGACTGTCCTGCAATTTTCTTGCGCTACCTCGATGACTGCATTGGTCCTACTTCCTGCACCCATGCTGAACTTGTCGATTTCATCCACCTTGCCTCCAATTTCCACCCTGCCCTCAAATTCAGCTGGTCCATTTCCGACACTTCCTTTCCCTTTCTCGATCTCACTGTCTCCGGAGACAGCTTATCTAATAATGTCTGTCTATTATAAACCAATACTCTCACAGCTACTTGGACTATACGTTGTCCCACCCTGCTACTTGTAAAAATGTCATCCCCTTCTCTCAGTTCCTCCACCTCCATTGCATCTGCTCTCAGGATTCAATTTAGAATGAAGGAGATGTCCTCCTTTCTCAAAGAAAGGGGCTTCCCTTCCTCCACCATCAACACTGCCCTCAACTGAATCTCTACACGTCTCCTTTTAACCTGTCCTCCAGCCACACTACCAGGGATAGGGTTCCTCATCCTCACCTACCAGCCTCCGCGTCCAGCACATAATTCTCCAAAACTTCCGTCACCTCCAACTGGATTCCACCACCAAGCTCGTCTTTCCCTCTCCCCCCCCCCACTCCCCTAACTTTCTGCTTTCCCACAGGGATAGCTTCCTACGTGACTCCCTTGTCCATTCGTCTCTCCCATTGATCTCTCTCTGGCACTTATCCTTGCAAGTGGAACAAGTACTACACCTACCATGCCCCTACACCACCTCCCTCATTACCATTAAGGGACCCAAACAGTCCTTCCAGGTGAGTCTTTTGAGGTCATGTACTGTGTACATGTACATGGCCCAATATGGCCTCCTGTATATCAGTGAGCCCTGATGTAGATTGGGAGACAACCAAACATCTACACTCCATCCGCCAGAACAAGCGGGATTTCCCAGTGGCCACCCACTTTCAATCCACTTCCCATTCCAATATGTCCATCCATGGTCTCCTCCACTGTCGGGATAAGGCCACACTTAGGTTGAAGGAACAGCACCTTGCATTTCATTCGTTTAGCCTCCAACCTGAAGGCAAGGCATGAACATTGATTTCTCAAACTTCAGTAATGCCCCCCCACTTTACCATTTCCCATCCCCTTGTCCCTCTTTCATTGCTTCCCTCTCTTATTCCTCCCTTCCCCCACTTCTTCCACAGCCTTTCACCAACTAACTTCCTAGCTCTTTGCTGCATCCCTCCCGTTCCCAGTTTCACCTATCACCTGGCGTTTCTCTCTCCCCTGCCTCCACCTTTCAAATCCACTCCTCAGCTTTTTTTCTCCAGTCCTGCCGAAGGGTTTCGGCCCAAAACGTTAACTGTACTTTTTTTCTCCCCCATGGATACTGCCTGGCCTGCTGAGTTCCTCCAGCATTTTGTGTGTTGCTCATCTTTTTCACCTGTCTGTTTTTCTACTGGTATTCTAATATATTACAAGTCCATTATACTTCCCTGCTGCTTCATCAATTATTTATTCATTTATTTTGGAAATTTTCTCAAACTTTCTGGTTTATATTAACTTTTAGATTGTAGAATCAATTCAAACTCGATCTTCACTTATTGAATTGTTTTCACCCAAATGCTAAAATTGTCATGTGGTTGGAAGAATGCCATTAGTATTTGGGGTAAATTTTCACTTAGATTATTAACCATTTTTTCTGCACAAATGTTACCCGACTCATGCATTTCTTAGATTTTTTTTTTGTTAATTGCATATAACTTGAAGCAGATTGATTTTTAAGTTTATTGAATTATATGTATGAGCTGTAGTTTATAGAGTAAAAAACCGCCAATAGGTGTAGATAAGAATCAATTGTTCTTGTATTCACAATTTCTGAGTCTGCATAATTAAATTCGTCTCAAATCTAATGAAAAACATTGCCATTTTTTATTTACCTTTGTGTTGATCTCAGAACATTTACTTCCAATCAATAAGTAAATTTATTTTTGCCCATCTTAGTTTAATGACATGTTCTACTAATTAAGTTATACAAATTTTGTGCCACATAGCACAATATGTGCCCATAAACATCATTGGTGAGCTATATTATTCATTACAATCTAAGCTAAAAAGCCTGAAAGTGTTTAATTGGGCTGAATGGCCTAATTTAGCTCTTGTGTCCTATGGCCTTGTAAGCAATTCCCTGAATTTTGCATATATTACAAGAGATAATAATCTAGAGCAGAATTCCAGATATACTTCCCATGAATTTTAATTTCAAAGGAATCAAGTTATTTTAAATGATTTGGTTGGCAGTGAAGATGCTCCGAAACTAAATGCATATTAAAGTATGTGGATCGAGTAACTGGAAGTGCATTTTTGTGGTAGGGTGATATGATGCACTTAGATTGACATTGTAATTTAAAATGGCAAAGATTGGGAGTTTAAAAACTTTGAAAGAACTTGCCAAATCTGTTGCATGGTTTCAGCAACCCTTTTTTACTTCCACTTTCCAGCCTGTTGAATTTTATTTGCTGTGTTACATACCCCGTAACTGGGTGTCGTACCAGCAAAGATAGAAGGGTCCATTGGAGTCTGGTACTATTTTCCAAACAGTGTTTATTAGTAAAATATACAAATCAATATCAACAATGCAAATACGTAGATAATACACGTTAGCAATACTAAACCCAAAAGTGTGGGTATAATAATAATCAATAATAAACAAGCTCTGTCGATGTCTAGGGGATAATGAACTGTCGTATGTGAATATAAAGTTCAGTTCAGTTCATACAGGCTGAGGTGGTTGTTGGTCGATGTGTTATAATTGTTGGAGAGAGAGAGAGCGAACAGTGACAGCCAGTCAAACCTTCCTTTACGTTCTTGATCCGTCAAAGTGTTGTTGTGGCCATTCAGGTATGACCCCTCTGTCCTTTAGCTAGACTGTCCTTCTATGGTGGACTCGTCACCCAGGCAAGGGTGGACACATACACAAGCCCCCACCGGCCTCGCTATAAACACTGAGTTAAAATTGACCGATCCTTCATTCGGTCTCCGATGCCCCACACTTTCTCGTGGGTTCCAACACTTAAGCAGTGCTCACCAGTGTGTCTCTTAGTGCGTCTGAGGGGTGTCTCCCTCGACCTCAGTTTTATCCCTACTCACGGGGTCTCAGGTGTCAATCAGTTTTGAATGGCTTAGCCCATCAAACCAGCCCTCTCCGGAGCCGTAAGTCTTACAGGAGTCATAATATGGTGGAACAACAAGTCTCTTCCTCCCTGTGTTATCTCTCCCTTATCTGAAGCAAATGTTCCAGTCCAAGTATGTTTTTGTTCCATCTCTTTCTCTCTCATTAGCAGCCTGGCAACAGTAACGGTTTGTAATTCTCCCAGGGGAGGGGGACATGGGCAAACTTCCACCCTTCTGCCCATCAGAGCTGTTCATCCTTCATAACAGCTGTAATCTTACTAAGCAGTGGTGACTTAGTAGTTATGGACTGGTAGTGGTTACTTTAAAAGAGTTGAAGTCTTCAAGAAGTAAAGTTAGGTGAGGTTTTTATCAATAAGATAAAGATTTTGCCTCCCTTAATCATTTATTTCCATGGTACTTTGAAGTAGTGTTAGTAAGTGTGTTCTCTTACTACTTCAGAGAACACAATCACTTTGATTTTAAACATATTGCAAAACTCACTTAAAAACAAAACTGTAACGAACTCTTCATGAATCCCCTCAGATTCTACCATTCACCAATAGCCAAAGGTTGATTTATAGTACTACACGTCTGTGGGATTTAGAAGGAAACAAACCCACACAATCACAGGGAGAATGTGCAGACCTCATACAGATACACCAGATGTCAGGACTGAGCGTAAGTCTTGAGTCTTTGAGGCAATAATTCTAATGTCTGTGCAGCTGTCCTGTGTAGGAGTAGAGTTTGGAAATTCCACCATCATTATTTAACTATTATAATGCTCTTCTCTGGATTTTCAGCACTCATTTTGTCAAGTGTTGATCTTTGACCTTGTGATAGCACACTTCTAAATCAAAATATTACGAATCCTGCCCTGTCATTATGGTAATGAGAGCGTTGTATTGCTAAAGTGTTAAATTGATGTGTATTGACTCCTTAAATGGATGTAAGTAAATTTATCTAGATTTGTCATTTATATTATCTTGGCTGTAACTTTCACTAAAAGCTAATTATAGTATGTTTCAATATTATAATAGCCATGTTTTGCTATCGGATTTTTTTCTATCATTTATTTAACTTTTTAGATGTCTTCTGTACCTAATGATTCAAGCATTCTAATTTCTCGTTCCCTTCCAATACTCATAATATTAAAAGATCTGTATCTTTCATAAGATAGGAAATTATGTTCAGATAGAACTATTAATTGTCCATGCTATGTTTGTCAATATGTACTGAGTGAAGCCAGTTATTGCCTACTCATGAGTTTCAGGAAACATTTTACCTCATTTGGAAATTGGGGCCTTAATGCAATTGCACTTTGAGTTTTCTTTTCTCAACTCATGAATAACTGCCTTGTTTAACAAAATGGGAGAATTCCTTCACTCTGTGAATACAGGCAGTCCCTGATTACGTAAGGGTTCTATTCCTGAGAACTCTCCATAAACTTTCTTTTCCCTAGATACTAACAAGTACAGTATAGATATGATTGCCAAGAGGGACTTGGTACAAATTAGGATGTGGAAAGCAAGATTTTGTTTAGGTCAGTCCTAAAGCTATGCTGCATTTTCTTATTTAATGCTCATTTTCCCCAGGTGTATATAACTACTGTCGGTCTGTTCTTTAATGCATTAAAGGACATTACCGATATCAGTGCAGAAGATTTCTACAAGCCCACTGAATAATTCACCCACAAAAGCAGGTCTTCTAAAGAGCTAATTAAATAGGTTTGGGAACTGAAAATTATAATCAGGAATAACATTGCCCATATTGAATAAAATCTATTCATTAGATTGTATCGCTGTTGTAACATGTTTAATGTGCACTTCCCATAATTCTATCACTTAATTAAATATCATCTGGTGTTTATCGTAACATAACCTGCATTGGAACACATACATTTTTCATTCCATTCATTTTTGTACTTTTCTGTAATCTTCATCTTGAAAAATTCTTAAAATACACAGGAGTATTTGCTTGAAGATGAACTTCCTAAGTCAGGTCTTCAGTAACCCATGGAGTTCCTGTATAATAATACTTCAAATGTTGATCTTGTTCAATGTTGCATTTGTTTGATCATAAATTTTCCGTTTAAGTACTCGGTGAGCTTGGAATCTTCCATGGTTTGGCATTTTTACAATAACCATGGTAATGTAAATGATCTCATGGTTTGATGCGATAAAGTACAATGCTGGGCATTTATACAATATTGTAGGGGTTCCCAACATTTTTGATTATGCCATGAACTGATACCATTAAGCAAGGAGTTCATAGACCCCAGGTTAGGAACCACTGCTCTATTGGCTGGTACATTCAACATGTTACTTGTAGTATATTTACAGACCACTATAGTTACACAAAAGCAAGATAAATAGAAGCAGCACACATAGTGCTGGAGGAACTCTGCAGACTAGGCAGCATTTATGGAAAAGAGAAAATAGTCAGTGTTCATCTCAGCTCCGAAACGTTGACTGTTTATTCCTTTCCATAGATGCTGCCAAGGCCTGCTGAGTTCCTCCAGTATTTTGTGTGTGCTGCTTGGATTTCCAGTATCTGCAGATTTTCTCATGTTTATGGGAAAGGCCAATGTTTCTTTTGCCTTTCTAAGTGTTGCCCATACCTACAAGTTAATTATCCTTGCGTGGATCTGAAATTAACTAAATCCTTTTGCAAACCCATTGTGCTCTTTATTTCTATTTGTGCTATTCATTAATTTGACCATCATGAATTCAGTGTGCTTTCAGACAGAGCCTTCATTTTGGCCTTTCACCATTCTTCTTCACTCTTGGCTGTTTCTCTAATCATTGTTACCACTCTGCACTTTTGTCTTTACTTAAATTTCCTAAAATATGCTCAGCTCAACCCAATTTAGATGAAACCAATCTTAGTGAAACTAATTGGCAATATTGGCAATCTGGAATAAAACAATGCTACAAAAATAAATGTGCTGGTCAGATGGTGGAAACAAAGTTATTAAAGATTCATATGAATGATCCTTGGCCATAATTAAAGGGAACGAATCCCTTTGTTCAAAAGAGAGTTGAAGCAGTCTTCCGTTTACTAGTTGGCTTAACACCTGTAGTTGTGAGGGTGGGGGAGAGTTGGGGAGCTTGGAAAAATGTCTGAAGGTAATCTAGGCTGTGATACAGCATTATTTCATGAAATTGGAAATCCTATTTGACCGATTTATTGGTTTCTGAAGAATTAATGTGCTCTGGGTAAAAAGGAACTAATGAATAGTTAGTTTGGATGTCAGATATAGACTATTGCAGGAAATGGCTCATAGTGTATAGGACATATTTTGTGCAGTTAGATTTAGCTAACTAATGGGGAATAGAGTGGGCGTAAATGGGTCATTTCTCATTTGCAGTATGCCATGGTTAGTACTATGGCTTTCTTCATCACTTTTTTAAAAAAAGACCGAAGGGTACATTGGTAAATTAGGTAGAAAAGTGCAGACAGCAAATGGAGGTTACAGAGGGATACAGAAGAAACACAGGATAAACTGGGGGTGCAGCGATCTGGAGTAAAAGATCAACTGTTGAAAGAACTCTGCACATAATGCAGAAACTGTGGAGCTATTTTGATGTCTTGAGAATAGGCCCCACATTAAAATTGAGAGTTCAGTGGGATGATAACCTGTATGGAGCATTGAGAGGGAGGGATGAAAAAGAGACTGCGAGATGATGAATGGAGCCAGATACATCACATCTGCTAGCTCTATTGGGATATCACCATCATCCACAAATTGCCTTTGCTGTCCCTGCCCCCTTCCACTTATTCTTTCTGCAGGAATTACTCCATGATTCCTACTCATGTATTTCCTCAACTTGCCCCTCCCCAACCCTATTACATTCCCCTGCCCAGCAACTCAAAAAGCCCTGCTACATGTCTGTTTTGCTTCTCCCTCACCACCATGCAGTGACCAAAGTAACCTTTGCAGGTGAAGCAGAGATTCATGTGCATCTCCAAACTGGTCAGCTGCATTCAGTTCTAACAATGAGGCTTCCTCTGCATTAGTGAGATCAAGCACAGACTAAGTGAACACGTTGCAGAGTACCTGGACTCTGTCCACAATGGACACCTTGAGTTTTTTTTTGTTCAATGTCATTTGAACTCTACTGGCTATCTTTTTTTCTATACTCTCAGTTCTGATGCAAGGTTTCAACTCAAAACATCAATTATCCCTTTGCCTCAACATACACTGCTTGACCTGCTGAGTTCTTCCAGTAATTTTTCTTTTGCCACAAAGAGATATGTATAACTAAGTGGGCAAAGATCTAAAACTGAATTTGATGCGCAAAGAAGAAATTGTACATTTTAGCAGTTTAAAAAATAAATTGTTTTATCCAAAAATTAAGAGGTTGAATAGTTCTAGCCATGTATGGTGATCTATTTAGGTGACCTAGTACTAGTACAAGTGAAGAAAGATAAAGCAGTATTACTGTTTTTTGAGGAGAATTAATTCCAAAGTAGGAAGATTATATTTCAATGTTATAGGTTACTAATGGACCACACTTGGAATAATATAAACAGTATTAGTCTCATCTAAGAAAAAAAAACGAAGTGCTAGAATTGGTTCAGAAGCTTATAAGCATAATGCCTGAAATACCTGTTTTATGGGGAAAAGTTTGGCGAGTACATTTTGTGTCTTGTCAGAGTATATGTGCAGATATGTTTCCTCTAGTGGGAGAATCGAGAACTATGGGTCAGTGTTTTTTAAAAAAAAATAAGGAAACACCTGCATACTATTTCCTTGGAGGGTGAGGAGTCTTTGGAACTCTTTCCGAAATGGTGGTGGAAACAATCTTTAAATATTTTAAATGGGTTCTTGGTAAGTAAGGAGCGGAAAGTTACTAGGGGTTCAGCAAGAATTGACAGCTGATGTTGTGATTGGATCAGCCAGGATCATTGAATAGCAAAGCAGGTTGCAGATGTGATCGTTATGGGTCCTAATGGTTTCCAGAGACTCTTGAGCATTACTGCAACACACACACACACACACACACACACAATTGTTCAAATCTGCCAACGCCACAATTGACATTCTATGTATGCTGCATTTAAAGGATACTGTGCTAAAAGTACAAAGCTTTAGCAGGGCAATTCGGATTTATTTTGAACTGGTCAGTCTGAAGGACAAATCAAACAGCTGTTTCCTTAATAAACATGCTTTTTAATTCACTCCAGGAAACATTGCTACACACATGCCTTATCAAGACTCTTCTGTGCTAAACATCGGCTAAAACATGCCAATCCTGTCCAACTTCTACATAAAAGTAGATGATTATAGAAACTTCGATTGGATATGAAGGAACTGTCATGCAGCTTAGAATGGCTTTCCTCAATTGCTTATTCATGGGTTTCATTTTACAATTATGTTTCAGATATACTACTTTTTAAGAATCTGTAAAGATCTTGGAAATGACTGATAAATATTTTAAGCAAAGGTTGACTTTGGCGATTCTTTTAGTGGAATTACAATTGCATGGCATGCTACATTTGTTTCTCCTATCTAGATGTATTGTGGACAGTATTTGGTACACGGCAGCATGTCTTCCAACGTTTGATGAAGAACTGCTGGAGAAATGTTCACTAAGTACAGTAATGATACAGAACTAAGTGTATTGCTGAAGTGGAATTTTTATCTTTTTCTCTGGTGTGCTTAAGATTTTGGCAGCAGCTGATCATTCTAATGCAACTCTTTATTTTCAGTAAAGATACGTAAGCCAGAAAATTGAAGCAACTGCTTGTGCTTGTGGTGCATTGTCTTCTAGGGTGAATGAAAAGGTGAGGTCAATAACTGTATAATGGAATAAGTTCATCTCAAGCATAAAACCATAAGACATGGGAGCAGAATTGGGCCATTTAGGCCATCATAGCTGATTTTATTATCTCTCTCAAACCCATTTTCCTGCCTTCTCCCTGCCATTAGTACTAACATGTGTTAGTACTAAGACCACTTAGACCACAAGACCATTAGTACCAAGACCACTTCAAGGAATGGTGACTCAGGAAGATGGTGTCCGTCATTAAGGACCCTCACCATCCAGGACATGCATTCTTTTCATTCTTACTGTCAGGAAGGAGGTACAGGAGTTTCTTTCCCTCAGCCATCCAATTTCTAAATGGACATTAAACCCATGAACACTACCTCATACTTTTTAAAATTAGTTTTTGTGCTACTTTGTGGAATGAGCTTCCTATAGAAGTAGTAGAGGCCAGTTCAGTTGTGTCATTTAAGGTAAAATTGGATAGGTATATGGACAGGAAAGGAGTGGAGGGTTATGGGCTGAGTGCGGGTAGGTGGGACTAGGTGAGATTAAGGGTTCGGCACGGACTAGGAGGGCCAAGATGGCCTGTTTCCGTGCTGTGATTGTTATATGGTTATATGGTTACTTATTTTAACTTAACTATTATACATATATAAATATATAATTACTGTAATTCAGTTTTTTCTATGTTTACCATGTATTGCATTGTACTGCTGCTGCAAAGTTAACATATTTCATTAAATTTGATTCTGATTCTAACCTTTAACACCCTTACTAATCAATAATCTATTAACCACCACCTTAAATATACCCAATAATTTGGCCTCCATAGCCATCTGTGGCAATGAATTCCACCAATTCCCTACCCTCTGGCTAAAGAAATCCTTCTCATCTCTTTAATTCTCTGCCCCCCTCACCTGAAGAACTGGTTTGCAACTTAGAGCGACTTAGCAAACCCTCATTTTGCCATGATAGCATTGATAGTAAGGGTTATCATATTGATCATGCATTAGTACTCTTGTTTATTCTATGAGGGAATTTTGTTTTTGGTATTGGCACAGTTGGATTATCTGGGTAGATGAAATTTGGATCTCGCAGTTTAAAACCTGTGTAGAAGAATCCTGCATCAACAGAATCGTATGCTGTTGTGACCACAGTCGTATGGCTTGAAATGTCCCTCACTCATTGCTAAATCAGGTTCTTCAAGTAGAGTTGAAACATTGGCTGCCATATGGAGTAGCCCGCATGTAAATTTTGTGGGATATTGAGCTAATTCATCCTTCACCAATGCTATCTATTTGTTTAATATTATTTCTTAAATATATTGTAGCTTTATACAATATTTCCAGGGAATAGTTAAGATGATCACAAAGTTTTGTATATGGAACATATTTTGTAAGTAATTAATTTGGTTACTTCAGAGAAAAATGAAATGTTTGCAAAATCAATTTAAATTGCAAATTGATTTGTTTTATAAAGCATGTTAAATATTAAAAGCCAATCCAACTTTTTTAAATTAAAAAATTGAGATCATCTGTACTTTCTGTAATAACTCACTGTAACTTCCAAGATTGCTGGGGTTTTTTTGCAAATTTGCATCCGATGGAAAATTTTGAATATAATATTTTAATTACATTTGTAACTTTGAGTTAAACAAAATAGAAGTAAGATTTGCTTATGTGGTCCCTTGATAAGTCGGGGGCACCTTATGATAAGATCATAAGCCAATTCTGTATTCCTATCTAACACCATCAGTTTGTGGGAGGAACTATCTTAGTCTTAAGTGTACTCAACTTTTCAGATCCACAGATCTGAGAATTATAAATATTTATAATCATCTGCGAGAAGAAACTTCTATCTACTGGATAATTAAGAGGGTGATCCTTACTCTGAGATGTGGCACTTTAGTCCCCAGGGAAACACTTTCTGTACATCTGTCCTGTCAAACTGATCAGAATTTATGCTTCAATGAGATCACCTCACGTTTGTCAAAATTTCAGTGTTTGGCCAATAGAACACAACTTAATAAGGCATCTCCTTTATCCCAGAAATTAAATCAAGTGCATGTTCAGTGCACTGCAAGAAAACAAGTGTATTGTTAAGTAAGGAGTCAAAACGTTCACACAGGCAAGTATGATATCTTGAGTCATATGCCATCATAGAATAGCTCTAATATGTAATATCGACAGCTGAAAACAGTGGTTCCTAACCTTTTTGTGATGTGAACCCCTGCCATTAACTAACGGGTCCATGGACCCCAGGTTGGGAACCCTCGGATAAATTCTGAACAATAGCTTCACTCTTTGAGAGTTTGTTGGAGGTGTGATGCAATTGTGTCACAAGAAAGATTGAGGCAAGTTTGGCAGCAAACCCAAAATATTTCTGATGCATTTTTGTTTGACAATGGTTTCACTGTATGCCAATTGGTAGATGTCACAACCTGCATGGGTAGAGGAAATGCACAATAGCAAAACATCTGAGGACAGCTGAATTTGAGAGCGCATCATACTCTCCCTGTTGGAATCAAAGGCTCTACTGAGGTCAAAGTGGCGCATGTATACTTGTTAATGCTATGTTGTGTATTTTTCTTGTTGTTAAGGTCATGTTCGTCGTGCTCCTTGTATCCCAGTGTTGAGGTCCTGAATCTATGTTATACAGCCAAATTAGCTGTGTGCTGCAAATGAGACATTCAATTCTGAGCTTCCCCACAAGGTGAGATTGCCATGTGGACTGGGAAAATTCAAGGATGTGTTCAAGTTCTTGAAGAAATGCTTCATCCCCACTTATGGAAACCTCTAACCAATGATTTCAAGTAAAGGAGTATTCAGGGTGGTATTGAGAACCTCAGCATATGTTGGGGCACAAAGCGGCTCTGAATTAGCATTGGAAGCATTGCCCGCCCCCATCTGTGCAACAGTCTGTGGTCCTCATATTGGTCTCTGAGCTCTCAACTTTCCTCAGTCCATTTGTGGCAGTATTTCCTTGCTCTTGCAAGTTAAACTTTTGTCTGAAATTCCAGGTGAGAAACAGAAAAATATTGAATATTCAATTATTGCAGCTTAAAGAGCTGCTTTAGCAGTTCAGACCAATGTGCAGTTTCAGAACCAGTCAGTGTATGTTTGCAGTGCTTTGAAAGTTCATCTTGACATTCTAGTTAATATAGTTCTAACAGAAAATCTTGTTCCCTGCTTCTTTGAAATAAAAAAAAAGTTTGTCTAATAAGAGTTACGTGAAGACCTTAAAGAGATATATTAGAAATGAGAAGAAAAGTAGATTCTACTGAAGAGATGACTAAAAAGATATAAATTTTCAGTTTTTGGTCAGTTACTGATTGGACTGCCCATTAATTTCCTTGTGGAAGATGGTAGGATATTACGGTAATTCAGGCCACGTCAATAGAGCAGCGGAAGGAGAGACTGTCAAGTTGAGATTTGTTTGGGAAGGGCAGTGGGATTTAAATACATGTGGAGAGGAGGGACTGAAGTAATGTGTTTTGATGTGCTAATTGAAGTTTAAAGTGGAGAAAGGGAAGCCAGGTTTGAGCGCTGAAATAAATCTGAAGCAATAAATGAGTGTTTGACTGTTGTATGGTAATGCATGACTAGGGAAATGAGGGATGGGGGTTTAAGCTACAAAGATCGTTTATGGACTGAACATGATTGCTTTTTGATGTTTGTAATTGACAAGATCCATTAATGGTTCATCCAGGGTTATGTATAATCTATAAATCAAAGTATTTTAAACAGAGTTAATAGGATGTGTGTTTTGATGCCTAATCATGGCTAACAAAATTGTCACCCTTTGGTTTTTGATAACTATAATATATAATTGAATCAATGTTTCTCTTAAATATTCTATTTGCTGATTCTCCTTTTTTTAGGGGTTATGAGGGTTGATGAAGGATGGCTATTTTGTCTGACTGGAAAATCTAGAACAAGGAATCATTGCGCTGAAATGAGGTGTCAGGCTTCTAGGAGATGAGAAATATCATACTTAGCATTTAACCTTTTGAAGATATCTCACCTTGTGCTTTGATTTAAGCTGATATACCAATTTGTTTGGGCTCGAAGGGGATTGGAGTACAGGGATTAGCATCAGTGCAAGTAATCCGTTTGATTGGCAGAAGGGGTTTGAGCAACTGGGGTATTTGCATTTATTCACTACACCAAGGATTATGGCAGTTTTTTATTTCCTTATTTTGATTGCAACTATTTTATAATGTGAACATGAGAATGATTTACCATTTTTTTTTCTCTCCACCCCACTCCCACTTTTGTTTAGTCCTGCTGGAGTCTCTTCTCAGTAAACATTCCTAGATATGGTAGCAACAGATTGAGGCAAGCACTTGTAATTTTTAAAATGTATAAAGGTGTAAAGTAATACTCATTTTACCACTTTGCGTATACTGGTGATAAAAGCTCAATTTGCATATTTTCACCAGCACAAGGTTTTTCCTTTGTGGTTGATCAGCTGCAGTCTTATCAGCAGTTTCGTCTATCTCGACTAATGGAAATTATTGTTTAACTACTTTAGTCTTGTGATCTGATTTTGCCAATCTATCGATGAGATAAATTTTATGACCTTGACAAGTTTTCATATATTTGGAGTTCATGCTGTGTAGGCTTTTCCTAAGTTTGAAAAGAAATCCTTTCCCCTCAAGACATTTGGTCAAGAAAGTAGATTGGGTCGCTTATTAAACTACCTGGAACAGCAGAGCTGTGCAAGAATGGCCACTTATGATCTGCTAAATTGTACAATGATTTGCTGTGCAATTGCAGAGAGGGTAGCTCTCAAAGCCAAACCTCGATAAGCTCCCATTTCATCAAGCAAGTTGCAATTTTAATAGATTGCTTTGTTGGTGAGGAACTACCTAGAAGATGTGGCTTGAATACTTTTTGAAGCAAGTCATGTTGCCTAACTTGCCTGTGCTGATAGTTACATTCCACATGAATCTATTGATGACCTGTGTACCTCATCTTGGCTTTTGAGCACAATTTCCTTTGTGCACAAACCAGTATCCCTTTAAAAGGTGAAATAAGTATTAGATGGAAGTCGTCATTGCCTAATGTTGGTGCGGTGTAACTTTGTGCCACTTCTCAGCCTGAATGATGTTGTGTGCAAGTGCACATGGTTTCATTAAGTGAAGATTTAGGAATGAAGTTGAAAGTTGCAGTTATCAGAAAACATCCCCTCTACTTGGTCATGATGGTGCAGTTAAAGATAGCTGGCACCGGGGGCATTGCTTTGAGCAACTTTTTTTTTCTTTGTTTTGTCCTGGGGCTGATGTAATTGACCTCTTCTTTCCTGTGAATGAAGATGATTATCACTGATTCACATTCTAATAGTCTACGTTGGCTCTTGTCACGTTCCAATCAATGCCAGTTCCCAATTTTTTCTCCCTCACACCCATCAACTATGTTCTACCACCACACGAGCTAGGGGTAATTTGCCTTAGTCAGTTAACTTGCCAAATGTTGAACTGTGAAAGGAAACTAGAATACCCAGAGAAACCCACATGGCCACCAGAATGTGCAAGCTCCACCCAGATACTGTCTGAGTTGCTGGAGCTCTGTAGCTATAGTACCAATTGTGTGTGATGTTGTGCCGGCCACACTCGACTGGAATTTGCTATTTAGGCTTAGTGAATTTTGGGTTCTCTGCAAACTAATGTCAACCTGAAATTATTAACCTGCTCAATTGAGGAAAAACACCAGAGACACAAAATTACCTCTGAAACGGTTTTTATTCAGAGAGGAGTTCGCAGCTCCACACACTTCGGGCGTAAGATAGCCAACTCCACAAAGGTCATATTTATACCCAAAAGCGGGGCACTACATTTGCAAATATGGTTACCGATTTCGAATTCCTCAATTGATTGGCTATTGCATAGCTAAGCATGCAAAATACTCAGAATTAGCAAAGGTTAAAGCGTAATACCTAGAATTAATACTGACGTACTTCAAAACACTTGAAATAGGTATCCTCAAAATACTTTGCCAAGCACATTCTCTTGTGGTTGTAGGTTCCCTTTTCCTTGTGGTCTCCACGTCTGGCCTGGCACCTTATTTTAGCTACCTCTCCTTACTTCCCCAATGATGTACCTCTCTCTTGTCCTGTCTACATATTTTGCTACAGTTACCCCTCGCCCACCCCCTCTACACGTACCCCTTACCCTTTTCACATTCTCACTACTTTTTCCCAGAAAAGAACACTAGGGTGAGTTTTTAATGAATATTATAGGTTTCTATTTCATAATTTTTTTTTGTTGTGTGAGGTACAAGTTTTCCAAAGCCTTTTTATTATAAGCCTCTAATCAACCTTTTTTGTGCTGACTATTATGGATGCAGAATTCATAACTTTGTTTTTATGAACTGTGGCATATAATTCTGTTAAGAGGGGCTGGCATCAAAAGTAATTAATTGGCTGTGATTTGATTTGACCCAAGGCCATAAATGGCAATACACAGGAAACACAAGAAATTGGAATTTGAAGCGAAAGGTAAACCACTGGAAGAACTCCCCAGGTCAGACAGCAGAGGCACAGGAGCAGCTGATACTTCGAGTCCTGACAGGAGTAAAGGTGTAAAGGGAAAATGGCCAGTTTATAGAAATAACAGGGAGGGGTGAAATGAAGGCTGGTAGGTTATATATGGGGGATGGGAGGGTGTGCAGAGAGCCATGTAGGAGAGAGGTTAAGAAGAGTGAATCCAAATTGAAGAGACCCCAAATAGATGGGGATGTGGCTGATGGAACCAAGTGGGATAGAATTTGGTATTGATGCTGGGCAATGGAAAGGAGGGAGAGACCTTGGATGAATTGATGAACATAGTGGATTATGAGAAATTTGAAAAATTAAACTTCTACTATAAAAAACAGATTTTTAAAAGAATTAATTTGTGTTGAACTCAGATATGGAATATTTATGCCACATTTGAAATTGATATTGAATTCCTAAAATCCTGCATTGCTAATGATTTTACCCTCATTGTAATAGAGCTAATAGGACTTGATGGTACTCTCAATGTTGGCAGTGGGCTTGGAGTGGTGACAAGGAGGGTAGGTACCTCATCGGGGTCATCAGGTGGGCACCCTCCTTCGACATTTCGTAGCTAAGCCCACGATGTATCCATAGGGCTCAACAGTGCTACCTGGTATCCCAGATACAACCCCTCGGTTCCATACTCTCCTGTCTTCATCTTGCAGCCCAGTTGTTGTCTTTACTTTTTAATCCAAATCCAATCACTGCTTTTTTCTGGCAAACAAGAGGAAATCTGGAGATGCTGGAAATTCAAGCAACACACACAAAATGCTGGTGGAACACAGCAGGCCAGGCAGCATCTATAGGGAGAAGCGCTGTCGACGTCTCGGGCCGAAACGTCGACAACGCTTCTCCCTATAGATGCTGCCTGGCCTGCTGCGTTCCACCAGCATTTTGTGTGTGTTACTGCTTTTTTCTGCTGCAATTGACAAGGACTTGATTGCTTGTTGGAGTGAATATCCCCTTACCCCCATCTTCTTCAATGGACTAGTCGTAGATGTAGCCACAAATCCCCTGCATGCCACTTCTACAGGGAAAATCTTGGTCTTCCAGCTGTTCTGGGCAGCTTCAGTTGCCAGTTCAGAGTACTTGGTTTACCCTCATTGGTTTAACATTGTTGGTTAGGTCAGGAATTTTTTGCATTATGTCCATTTAGTAAATAATTTTAAGTGCCACTAAATAAATGTAAGAGTATGGAGCATATTAATGAATTAGTGAAATAAAAGTTGTTTTCAATCCTGTTGCTGAGTTGTGGCATAAAATATTGTCCTGATGTTGTATAATTGAAGCTTGATTTATTGTGACTTTACAGCTGTTAAAACAATTATCTTAACTTGCCTATCCTATTCACTATATAAAGAACTCTAGACTGTCATTTCGCTTCCTCTCTATTTTAGTACTTTTCTGTATTGCTTTCCATCGTTTTTATTTTGCTAAAATTAAAAATGTACTTTAAGGACGCTGGCAAATACCAGAGTGATGTTCTATAGTTGCTAGTAGCTTCAGATATTATCAAGTTGACAGTTATTCATGTGATTTATTGACTTTTTCTGGAAAGTTATTTAAAATTACTGCAATATCATTGTGTGTGTATGTGTGTGTGTGTGAGAGAGAGAAAGAGAGAGAGAGAGATGGTTTTACTGAAAGGTGATCATGAGTGAGTTTTTTTAAAGGAAAAAAAAATCACTTCCAAGTTTTATGCACCGTGACTAGCAATGTAGGTTTTCAGAGCCTTACTGAGATCAGGTAATTAAACACCATCGTGGAAATTAAACCTAGACAAAGCTTGGCATGGAGTAGTTAAGTTTAAAAGTAATTTGGTTTATTAATGTACTGCTAATCCCTGTGTGGAAGAACTGTGAAATGTGGAGTATGTGCATGTATAACACAGTAGCATCACAAGTGTATAATATCTTCCTTGTAGTGAATACTGGGATCATTGCTGAAATGCTTTTCCACCATGAATGCATGTTTGTTTAAACACTGGTGATCAGGAAAGCCAGAAAATGTATGATCTTATTTGAGTTAATTTTAGTTTAACCGTTGGCTTTCTTGGCTTGTATAAAGAAGACTGACGGCTGAAAAACCAATACAGGTTGAATAAAGTTGATGGTTGAACTATGAAAAGCATTAAGCTCCAAAACTGGCAGTATCCCTCATTCAGCCTCATGCAAATCATTCCATTATTATAGTTAAAAATTATGTTTGTACTAGAAGTTCAGTTATTTCTTTTTCATCTTGATGACCAGATTAGAATTTGTTGATATTATGTGGCATGTTCAGAGTGCAAGGTTTTTCAGAAAAAAACAAGTTAAGCTGGTGCTGTTACCATAATTGTGAGTCATTGCACTAATGCATACCCTCTCTAAGGGAGCTACAATTGACATTTTTGTTTGTGGTTGGCAGCTAAATATGTTTTAGTTAATTAGTTATAATACAGTTTGGAAGTTCTAGAATTGTTTTGGTTTCTGATTCAATGTTTTAAACGAGAAAGGAAAATGAAGCATCTAAGTTATCTAATCCCAAAATTTTGCTCTTTTCCCCAGAGAAATGAATTTCTTCCCCTCAAAGTAATTGTACAATTTTTTTTGAAGTTTGTGTTGAATCTGTTTCCTCTAAAGCACATGTAAACAGCAGGTGGAGATTACAATCACTTGCTGTGTAAATATTTTTCATTAGTAGCCTTAGTTCTTTTGCCAATTGTCATAAATCATTATCATTGGAACCAGTTTTCTTATTTTATCAAAATGCAAGGATATTAAACTTTATATTTTCATTTAACATTGACTGGCTCAGAACAAACCCAGCTATTTTAGACTGTCCACATAATCAAGTCCTTAAACCCTAGTAATATTCAGTGTTCTTGGGCTGATTTAAAATAAGCATGCATTCGTTTTCAGACCTCAGATACCACAACTCCAGTGCATGTTTGTTTTGTGCTAACAAGTTTTATGGAATTATCGTTTTCCCTCTGGGGTTTGTGGTAATCCGGCGGTTCATTAATATAACTCTTCAACTTCATGGAAAAAGGACTTTCAAATTTGGCCGTTACTAGAAATGCTACAGTGGCAACAGTGAACAAAGATGGATTTTCAATTAATTTTGGCTTTAAAAGTAGATTGTTGTAATTTTATCGACCTTTTTAGTTAATAAGGGAATCACTGGCAAAGACTGCATTTGTGGATCTTCTCTAATTGTATTAAACAAATTTCACGACTTATGCCAGTGACATTAAATCTGTTTCTGATTCTGAAACAGAGTGGTCTTCTAGATCATTTTACATAGTGGTTAAATGTCATTCGGGTTATTGCAAAGTGCATTGATGCTAGACTGAATACTTCATATTTCTGCCTCTGCAGGGTGTGGTCAATTACATAGTTTTCAATAATAGATCCGACAATTTCATGATCCATGTCACAGCATACTTGCATTTGAGGCCATTGGATTACTAACTGTGAACTCCAGACAGCTGCAGAGGAACAAAGCAGCAAAGCTGCCATGTTGCAATATCACATTTTGTTATAGGCCAATGGCTATGACAATCTCCTTGCAGGTTTCGTAATTGACTTCTATGGCATTGCTAGTGCTGATGTTCAGTGTTTGGCAGATGTTCCGTTTTAGCACTCCAGATGTGCACCATTTTGGGCAAGCTGATTTTTTTGTTGCTTCAGGGAGGAACTGTAACTCTTTAGTTTGCTTTTGGGTTATAATTCTGCATGTTGCTGTCCATTTCCAAGTATTTCAAATATAAATGATTTATGTAAGCTTATTTAACGTTTACTTTTTTTATTTGGAACTAAATTATTAAAAATTTGAGAGCCATTTCATTATTCTCCAACAAAGTGCTATGTTAAAGTAGATTGAATCAATTTTGATCAATTCAGCATTTACAAAACTTCGAACTAACTAAAGTTGGAGGGAAAGCCTGTTGAGTTTTAAATTGTCGTTATTGTTAAAGCAGTTGTCTATTGAACAGCAGGGTCAAAGCAAAAGGAGTTAGCTATGTTAACAGTGAGGTAATCTTTGTTCGTCTTTAAGAACTTCATTTGCTAGATTTTTGTCTAAATATCAAGTACAAATTGTTATATTTTCCTCAATTAAAACAGAGTACAAGTACAGGCTTTTTGACCCACAATGTTGTGCTGAATCAATTAAACAATGACCCCTAATCTCTTCTGCCTACAGTTAGTTCCATATAGAAAGATACTTTATTGATCCCAAAAGAAATTAGTGTCACAATAGCGCAATAAGTGCACAGATGTACAAATATTAGGAGAGAAGTAAGTTACCTCAAACAGTCTAACAGGAGGGGAATCATCACTTCCCTGGCTGTAGGTTGATTCATTATAGTGCCTATTGGCCGAGGGTAAGAATGACCTCATGTAGGGCTCTTTGGAGCAGCGCCATTGTCTTGGTGTATTACTGAAAGTGCTCCTCTGTTCAGCCAAAGTGGCGTGCAGAGGGTGAGAAACATTGTCCAGAATTGCCAGGATTTCCTGTAGGGTCCTTTGTTCTACCACAGCCTCCAGTGTGTCCAGTTTGACTCCCATAACAGAGCCAGCCTTTTTGTTGAGCCTGTTGGCATTACCTGTGTTGATGCCATTGCCCAGCACACCACCGCATTGAAGATTGTACTGGCACCAACAGATAGTAGAACATGTAAAGGAGAAGCTTGCATACTCCAAAGGACCTCCGTATCCTCAAGGAATACAGGCAACACTGGCCCTTCTTGTATGTAGCCTCTGTTGGTGCTTCCCTTTGTCTGTATTCTAGGTACACCCTCAGGTACTTGTATGTCCTCACCATCAATAGTAACAGGGAGCAGTCTTCCTAAAGTCCATCACCATCTCCTTTGTCAAATGGTGCAAGCTGAATCATCTGCAGCTCAACATCAGTAAGATGAAGTCCTCCATCAAGGCCCATCTTTCTTTTTATACACCCAACTTTTGCTGAGTCATATGAATTTCTGCACATGAAATAACTCAGTGCTGTATCTGAAATCCAAGGTATACAGGGTAAACGGGAGGAGAGCTAATACAGTCCCCTATGGGGCCCCAATGCTGCTTAAAGCCATTGTCTCAAACATGTTTCTGAAGCTGCCCGTAATGTGGTCTGCCAGTCAGGTAGTCCCTCCTCCAGGATACAATAGAAGTGCCAACCTGCATTGATCGGAGCTCTACCCCCCCCCCACCCCCCCCCCCCCATCCCGGTGCTTGACAAAGTTTTTTTAAAAATAATCTTTGTAGTGCTGCCCTGCTTATCCAATGGGAGTAGGCTCTGTTCAGCAGGTAAGTGACATATCATCTACTCCAGTGGGCTCCTGGTAAGCAAACTGCAGGAGATCGAGGTCAGAAGTGAGTCAGTACCAGCCTCCCTAGGGTCTTCATGATGTATGAGGTCAGGGCCACTGGATGGTAGTCATTCAAGACTTTCGGTTGGCCCTTCGGTATTGGGACCACACATGAAGTTTTCCACATATACCTCAGTTCTCTGCATATTCATTTGAAATGAATTAGATTTAATAATTTAATAAGTAAAACTTATTGAGCAATTAGATAAAATCACCCCTCTCTTGTAGGATGGCAGGTTTGTATATTAGCTTGAATCAGTCAATGGCAAAAGATCTATTGTCTTGTACCAGTGGGCTTGCATTTAAAATGAGAAGGGCTACGTCCAAAAGGGATGTGTGGGCAAGCATTTTTTTTTAAAGAGAAGTGAATGTCTGAAAGGCACTGACTGGGGTGATGGTGGAGGCAGATACAATAGGGTTTTAAAGAGTCACTTAGCCCATGAATAAGCAAGATCTAGATGGATATGGACAATGTGTAGGCAGGAGGGATTAGTTTAATTGTTTTTATTAATAATGTAATTAGTTTGGCACAACAATGTGGGCTGAAGGGCCTGTTCCTGTAATGTTCTATCACTAGTGACTTTCTATACCAAAACGACTAACTTTGAAAGAATTCTCTCGAGCTCATTATGATCAAGAACCAGTGAAAATCAAAATTTTAATGTAAACAGAATTTCAGCAGAGTGGGATTAGTTTTTCAACACCAATTGATTGAAGTAATGAAAATGGATTGAATTTGATCATGGTTGAAAATTAATTGCAATGTAGACTTGAACTATGTATCTGTTTGTCAGTGAGGCTTTAATCCATGTGAGTTCATGGTCCAATTTTATATGAAAGTTTATTAATTTTTATTTATCTTCATTGCAGTTGTGATCTATTTTAACTTGCTTTTCCCCCAGTTGAATACCTAATAAGCCCTGAACCAAAAATGGTAGCTTCCATACAATCTGTTTCAGATAAAGAATTTAAAATCAGTCCAGGCTTGCAAAGTTTTAAATAAATAGATCAATAAATAACATGATTCTACTCTTAAATGTTGAAGTTTTAGTAGAATGGAATTGAATAATACTGCTGCTTAAAGTCTTCCTGTACATTCTATTCAAAGAAAGGTAAATGGGTTATACTAGGGAAAATGATCTTGTTCCATACAACCCTAATGCCTTTTTTTGTTAATTGTCTGCTGTGAAAATTTGAATGAACCCAGACTAATTATGGTTTGCAAATTTCTCCACAGCCCCATGAGTTTGATGAATGTCGCTTTGATATCAGTGTGAATGATAGTGTCTGGTACCTCCGTGCTCAAGACCCAGACCATAGACAGCAATGGATAGAGGCTATTGAACAACACAAGGTAAAACAAGAATTTTTAATTGTCTGAAATGTTATTTTAAAATTAATTGTGACTGATTTTTCAATCGTACTTAAGTTTTAAATACAGATCGACATTCTATAATCCGGCACATTGGTACCTGAGGATTAGTGATTAGTGAAAATGCCGAATTGTGATCCTTCTGTTGTAAGCAATAGCTAACCGCCTCATCATACCTTTAAAATATCATGTAAGTCAGTACAAGTTAGATAATAATGAAACAGAAATATTAAATGAGTAGCAAGTGAAATTTTAATAAAGTAATATACTGTACAGGCACAAATAAAATAAAGGGTGCAGGTAAATGTACAGGAATTAACTTGTACAGAAAAGTTGAGCACTTCTGCTTCTAAAGTGAGACGTCTAATATACCTTCAGGCAAAGTTACGTGTCTGCAAGTGTGAGGTTGTCAGGATCATCAACATCTTCATCTTGAAAAATGAGTGAAGCATCAGGAACTGGTGCTGAAACTGGCACAACAGTTTCTTCAAAAACAATTTCTTCAACAAACTCTGTTGCTGCTTCTTTATCTGCTGAATATTTTTCACCACACATTGCACAAAACTGTAAGCCATGCCACTGCTTGAACCAACAAAGCCAGCCTTCATTATAGTCACACTCATAATCTAGTCCTAGTTCTTCATTAAGCACTTTTGCTTGTTCCTTCTCCATATCTCCAGATAGTTCAACATCTTCACTTATACGCAGATTAAACCACGTTATCAGCACTTTATCTAGTTCCGAAATTATTACGTCTTTCATTGTTTTTCTTACGCACATGTTTCTTTGAGCTAATATCAGCAAAAAAATGTAGCAGTTTTTCTTTGGCTCTTCATAGTGTACAATATAAAGAAACAATGTTGTAACACTCATACAAGCTTTTCACCGATACACCACTGTCCAGTTTTTTCAAGAGTTCAACCTTATCTTTAATGGATAATGTGTAGTGTTTTCGCTTCACAGCACGAGGTGTATTTCCTTTACTCATTGGGGCCATAATTGTGGCTAAAAAAGAGCAAATGATATTAATAAATGCAGGAAAACAAGCAGGAATCGCCTGTCTGTGCTTACAAGAGTGCACCAACATGTGAACAGATCTAGCGCAACCAAAACAATGCGCAGCAGATTGGTACAGTGGCCCAGGAAATTTGAAATCTGTGCCGGATTATCGAAGGAACCAGATTACAGGTAGTCGGATTAGTGAAGGTGGACTGTGTTTGGTTTCTTGCTCTTAATGCCTCTTGAGAAACATTAACATTTCTCATAATGCTATATGAATTGAACTTTCAATTGAATCATTAAGGACAAGAAACTGGAGAAACCTCCACAATCATAATGTAAGATTTGTTTCTATTTAAATACTAGTTTGTGCCCTTGATAAAGCTGGCTGATGGTGTACTGGCATCTGCACCGGACTTGGAGGCAAGTGGTCCCGGGTTCAAATTCGGCTGGCTCCTTGCAGGGTTGAGTGTCCAGCTAGCAACTTAGCCTTCTAATTAAAAAAAACACACAAAAATGCTAAAGAAATGGCAAGGCTGCCACCCAGCCTTTATTTACCTAAAATTGTCTTTTGATTTGCCAAATGAAAGGTACTATTTGAGGTTATAGTAAAAAGTTTGCTATGAATGAAATAGAAAATAAATTGGGAAGGGGGCGTGTACCATCAAAACTAAATAAATATTTCATTAGTAAATATTGAACATTGGTTTTTGAAATGGTTCGTTTTGAATAAATTAGTTGTCAGTTCCTCCTGCTATCAGTATGTTCTACCTTGTGTTCCAAATGATGGGGCAACTCTTATTTACTATAAATTTAGGAAGTGAGAGTATACAAATTAATGGATATTAAGTTTGAAGTGTTTTTTCAGATGTAAAATGTATCAAACATCAGCCTTAATTGAGGGATTAGCAGTGAAAATAGTGGAGGATTACAAATACCTGGGGATACAAATTGACAATAAACTGGACTGGTCAAAGAACACTGAGGCTGTCTACAAGAAGGGTCAGAGCTGTCTCTACTTCCTGAGTAGACTGAGGTCCTTCAACATCTGCTGGACAATGCTGAGGACGTTCTACGAGTCTATGGTGGCCAGTGCTATCATATTTGCTGTTGTGTGCTGGGGCAGCAGGCTGAGGGTAGCAGACACCAACAGAATCAACAAACTCATTCGTAAGGCCAGTGATGTTGTGGGGGTGGAACTGGACTCTCTAACGGTGGTGTCTGAAAAGAGGATGCTGTCCAAGTTGCATGCTATTTTGGACAATGTCTCCCATCCACTCCATAATGTACTGGTTAGGCACAGGAGTACATTCAGCCAGAGACTCATTCCACCGAGATGCAACACTGAGCGTCATAGGAAGTCATTCCTGCCTGTGGTCATCAAACTTTACAACTCCTCCTTCGGAGTGTCAGACACCCTGAGCCAATAGGCTGGTCCTGGACTTATTTCCACTTGGAATAATTTACTTATTATTATTTATGTTTTTATATTGCTATATTTCTACACTAATCTTGGTTGGTGCGACTGTAACGAAACCCAATTTCCCTCAGGATCAATAAAGTATGTCTGTCTGTAAACTATCAGATGTAATTCAGGAAGGCGATAAGTAGCAGGTGTGACAGTCTCATGGAGACAAGGAAATTTAAATATAGAAGAATAGTGGCTACATTTGAAACACTGAGTGACAGAAGGGTGGTATATATATCAAAAATATTGACTATGCAATAACTTGTAGCAATGAAAAAACAAAAAATAAAAATATCACTATCTAGAACCAAAAATTACAAAAGCAAGAAATTAATGTTGAACTTGGAGGTGTGGTGAAGACTATTTTTAAGGTTGCAGTAGAATTATGCTATGCACATATTTGAGCATAACATGAAGAAATAGTTGTTTTTAAAAAAAAAACTTAAGATCACTGGAATGTTACAAGGGATGAAAGTTAGAATTTATGAAGAGGATTCGGTAAGAGGTGACCCCTGGAGATCTTCATGAGAGCTTATGATGAGGTGAACAGTGATAGATTGTTTCAATTACTTGTGTTATAATGAGAGAGTACAAAGTGGCTCTTATTGCACAGAATTAGAGGTCATTTTCTTTTTGCAATGAAGTTGGTCTCTGAAATTCACTGAAGTAGTGTAATAAAACTGTTACTCAGAAAAGAACTTGGTGTTTTGGGTGAATAGAAATTGGGATTAAATGCGATACATTATAGAAAAACTGTTGTATTGATTTAGTTACTGAATTATTTGTATGTTATCATATTCAGTGTTTTTTCTTGGCTAGGCACCTATTTAGTCTAATAAACTAGCATAGTGTAAACAGCTAAACTTCAGATTTGTAGCCCTTTGCTCTGCATTCTGTCTCAAGTTTAAACTATTCACCAGACACTTAGAAGAAAGCACCACATGTACAGAAGTCTTGTACTTGCCACCATTTGAACTCTAACTGCTGGATATTTTATTCTGAGTTTCTGATATTTGTGACGACCATTTGTGCCTCTTGCATAATTAACAATTCCACACTATTATTACAATAACTTGATCTGCTTTTTCAGTTATAATGGGTGACTTCAATCTACATATAGATTGGGTGAACCAAATTGGTAAGGGTGCTGAGGAAGAGGATTTCTTGGAATGTATGCGGGATGGTTTTCTGAACCAACATGTCGAAGAACCAACTAGAGAGCAGGCCATTCTAGATTGGGTATTGAGCAATGAGGAATGGTTAATTAGCAATCTTGTCGTGCGAGGCCCCTTGGGTAAGCGTGACCATAATATGGTGGAATTCTTCATTAAGATGGAGAGTGACATAGTTAATTCAGAAACAAAGGTTCTGAACTTAAAGAAGGGTAACTTTGAAGGTATGAGACGTGAATTAGCTAAGATAGACTGGCAAATGATACTTCAAGGGTTGACGGTGGATATGCAATGGCAAGCATTTAAAGATCACATGGATGAACGACAATAATTGTTCATCCCAGTTTGACAAAAGAATAAACCAGGGAAGGTAGTGCACCCGTGGCTGACAAGGGAAATTGGGGATAGTATCAAGTCCGAAGAAGAAACATATAAATTAGCCAAAAAAAAAAAGCAGCACACCTGAGGACTGGGAGAAATTCAGAGACCAGCAGAGGAGGACAAAGGGCTTAATTAGGAAATGGAATAAAGATTATGAGAGAAAGCTGGCTAGGAACATAAAAACTGACTGTAAAAACTTTTATAGATACATGAAAAGAAAAAGATTGGTCAAGACAAATGTAGGTCCTTTACAGTCAGAAACAGGTGAATTGATCATAGGGAACAAAGACATGGCAGACCAATTGAATAACTACTTTGGTTCTGTCTTCACTAAGGAGGATATAAATGATCTTCCGGAAATAGTAAGGGACAGAGGTTCTAGTGAGATGGAGGAACTGAGGGAAATACATGTTAGTAGGGAAGTGGTGTTAGGTAAATTGAAGGGATTGAAGGCAGATAAATCCCCAGGGCCAGATGGTCTGCATCCCAGAGTGCTTAAGGAAGTAGCCCAAGAAATAGTGGATGTATTAGTGATAATTTTTCAAAACTCCTTAGATTCTGGATTAGTTTCTGAGGATTGGAGGGTGGCTAATGTAACCCCACTTTTTAAAAAAGGAGGGAGAGAGAAACCAGGGAATTATAGACTGGTTAGTCTGACATCGGTGGTGGGGAAAATGCTCGAGTCGGTTATCAAAGATGTGATAACAGCACATTTGGAAAGAGGTGAAATCATCGGACAAAGCATGGATTTATGAAAGGAAAATCATGTCTGACGACTCTTATAGAATTTTTTGAAGATGTAACTGGTAGAGTGGATAGGGGAGAACCAGTGGATGTGGTATATTTAGATTTTCAAAAGGCTTTTGACAAGGTCCCACACAGGAGATTAGTGTGCAAACTTAAAGCACACAGTATTGGGGGTATTGTATTGATGTGGATAGAGAATTGGTTGGCAGACAGGAAGCAAAGAGTGGGAGTAAACGGGATCTTTTCAGAATGGCAGGCAGTGACTAGTGGGGTACCGCCAGACTCTGCCAGATCCCCAGTTGTTTACAATATATATTAATGATTTAGACGAGGGAATTAAATGCAGCATCTCCAAGTTTGCAGATGACACGAAGCTGGGCGGCGGTGTCAGCTGTGAGGAGGATGCTAAGAGGATGCAGGGTGACTTGGATAGGTTAGGTGAGTGGGCAAATTCATGGCAGATGCAATTTAATGTGGATAAATGTGAGGTTATCCACTTCGGTTGCAAGAACAGGAAAACAGATTATTATCTGAACGGTGGCCAATTAGGAAAAGGGGAGATGCAATGAGACCTGGGTGTCATTGTACACCAGTCATTGAAGGTGGGCATGCAGGTACAGCAGGCGGTGAAAAAGGCAAATGGTATGTTGGCATTCATAGCAAAAGGATTTGAGTACAGGAGCAGGGAGGTTCTACTGCAGTTGTACAAGGCCTTGGTGAGACCACACCTAGAGTATTGTGTGCAGTTTTGGTCCCCTAATCTGAGGAAAGACATTCTTGCCATAGAGGGAGTACAAAGAAGATTCACCAGATTGATTCCTGTGATGGCAGGACTTTCATATGAAGAAAGACTGGATCGACTAGGCTTGTACTCACTGGAATTTAGAAGATTGAGGGGGGATCTTATTGAAACATATAAAATTCTAAAGGGATTGGACAGGCTAAGTGCAGGAAGATTGTTTCCGATGTTAGGGAAGTCCAGAACGAGGGGTCACAGTTTAAGGATAAAGGGGAAGCCTTTTTGGACTGAGATGAGGAGAAACTTCTTCACACAGAGAATGGTGAACCTGTGGAGTTCTCTGCCACAGGAAACAGTTGAGGCCGGTTCATTGGCTATATTTAAGAGGAAGTTAGATACGGCCCTTGTGGCTAAAGGGATCAGGGGGTATGGAGAGAGAGCAGGTACAGGGTTCTAAGTTGGATGAACAGCCATGGTCATACTGAATGGCGGTGCAGGCTCAAAGGGCCAAATGGCCTACTCCTGCACCTATTTTCAATGTTTCTATGTTTCTAATATATCTAATAATCCTATTCCATAAATTAACACATAAAATTCTGGAGGAACACAGCAGGATAGCAGCATCTATGGAAATTGATAAAACAGTCAACATTTTGTGCCCAGACAGTTCTTCGGGATTTATGCCTTTCAGTGTAGGAATGACTTTCCTTTTCCTTCATTTCTTGCACTGACTTTTCAGACCTGTAATGGAAACTGCATTTGAGGGAACTATTGGATCTGGCATTTGTACAAGTCTTACTCTGCATACCATAAAACCATCTGCATACCATCAATTAAATTCTGTATAGAACCTAGAAATCTACAGCACATTACAGGTCCTGAGGAGAGCTAAGGCACCGGTGACCCCTGTTTCCATCCAAGGGATCAGTGAGGACATGTAGGAGGATTACAAATACCTGGGGATACGAATTGGCAATAAACTGGACTGGTCAAAGAACACTGAGGCTGTCTACAAGAAGGGTCAGAGCCATCGCTACTTTCTGAGGAGATGAAGGTCCTTTAACATCTGCTGGATGATGAAGAGGATGTTCTGCGAGTCTGGTGGCCAGTGCTATCATGTTTGCTGTTGTGTGCTGGGGCAGCAGGCTGAGGATAGCAGACACCAACAGAATCAACAAACTCATTCGTAAGGCCAGTGATGTTGTGGGGGTGGAACTGGACTCTTTAATGGTGGTGTCTGAAAAGAGGATGCTGTCCAAGTTGCATGCCATCTTGGACAATGTCTCCCATCCACTTCATAATATACTAGTTAGGCACAGGAGTACATCCAGCCAGAGACTCATTCCACCGAGATGCAACACTGAGCGTCATAGGAAGTCATTCCTGCCTGTGGCCATCAAACTTTACAACTCCTCCTTCGGAGTGTCAGTCACCCTGAGCCAATAGGCTGGTCCTGGACTTACTTCCACTTGGCATAATTTACCTATTATTATTAAATTATTTATGGTTTATATTGCTATATTTCTTCTCTATCCTTGGTTGGTGCGACTGTAACAAAACCCAATTTCCCTCGGGATCAATAAAGTATGTCTATCTGTCCTTCGACCCACAATGTTGTGCTGACCATGTAACTAGAAACTGCCTTGAATTTCCCTACTGTATAGCCCTCCTATATATTTTTTTGAGCTCCAGGTACCTTTCCAAGAGTTTCATAAAAGACCCTGTTGCACCCACCTCTACCACCATTGCTGGCAGTGCATTCCACGCACCCACCACTCTGTGGAAAAACAAATCTCTTGCATCTCCCTTGTACCTACTTACAAGCACCTTAAAACTATGCCCCTTGTGTTAGCCATTTCAGCCCTGGATAAAAGCCTCTGGCTATCCACACAATCAAATGCTTCTCACCCTCTTGTACACCTCTATCAGGTCACCTCTCATTCTCCATCACTCCAAGGAGAAAAGGCCAAGTTCACTCAACCTATTCTCCTAAGGCATGCTCTCTATTCCAGGCAACATCTTTGTAAACGACACACACACAAAATGCTAGTGGAATGCAGCAGGCCAGTCAGCATCTATAGGGAGAAGCCTGACGAAGGGTCTCGGCACGAAACATCGACAGCACTTCTCCTTATAGATGCTGCCTGGCCTGCTGCGTTCCACCAGCATTTTGTGAGTGTTGCTTAAATTTCCAGCGTCTGCAGATTTCCTCGTGTTTGAACATCTTTGTAAATCTCCTATAGTACACTCTCTCTATAGTGTCCACATCCTTCCTGAAGTGCAGTGACCAGAAGTGAACACAGTACTCCAAATAGGGCTAACTAAGGTCTTGTAGCTTTAACGTTACCTCACAACTCTTTAGTCCCACAGTTGAAGGCCATCACACCGTACACCTTCTTAACAACACTGTCAACCTGTGCAGTAGCTTTGAGTGTCCTATGGACACAGGCACCAAGATCTTGCTGATCTCCACACTGCCAAGAGTCTTAACATTAACACTGTATTCTGTCTTCAAATTTGACCTACCAAAATGAACCACTTCACACTTAGTTGGGTTGAACTCCATCTGCCACTTCTCAGTCCAGTTTTGCATCCTATCGATGTCCCGCTGTAACCTCTGACAACTCTCCAGACTATCGCAACACCCCCAACCTTTGTGTGCTCAGCATACTTACTAGCCCACCCTTCCACCCTTCTACTTCCTCATCCAAGTCATTTATAAAGATCACCGGGGGGGGGGTCGCAGAACAGATCCCTGCGGAACGCCACTTGACACTGTACTGTCCTCCATGCAGAATATGAACCATCTACAACCACCCTTAGCCTTCTGCGGGCAAGCCAATTCTGGATCCACAAAGCGGGGTCTCCTTGGATTCCATGCCTCATTACTTTCTAAATGACCCTTGCATGGGAAAACTTATCAACTACCTTACTGAAATCCATATATACTACATCCACTGCTCTACCTTCGTCAATGTGTTTTACATTCTCAAAGAATTCAATGAAGTTCATAAGGCCTAACCTGCCCCTGACAAAGCCATGCTGACTATCCCTAATCAGATTATGTATTTCCAAATGCTAATACATCCTGCCTCTCAGGATCTTATCCAACAACTTGCTCACCACTGAAGTAAGAATCACTGGTCTATAATTTCCTGGGTTATCACTACTCGCTTTCTTGTATAAGGGACAAACTCTTGCAACCTTCCAATCCACTGGTACTTCTCTCATCCCTATTTGATGATGCAAAGAACATTGTCAGAGGCTCAGTAATCCCCTCCCTCACTTCCTATAGTAGCCTGTAATATATCTTGTCCAGTCCCAGCATCTTATCTAACTTAATACCTCTCAAAAACCTCCAGCACATCCTATTTTTTAATGTCTGTACACACAAGCTTTTCAGTCCTCTGTAAGTCATCCCACAATTGCCAAGGTCCTTTTCACTGGTGAATACTGAAGCGAAGTATTCGCTGAGTACCACTGCTACCTCCTCCGACTGCATGCACATTTCCACTATTGCTCCTGATTAGTCCTGTTTTCACATGGCTCATCCCCTTGCTCTTCACATACTTGTAGAATTCCTTTTGGGATTTTTCTTAATCCTGCTAACCAAGGCCTTTGTATGGCCCCTCCTTGCTCTCCTAATTTAATTCTTGAGCTCCTTCCTGGCACCCTTGCAATTTTCTAGAGCTCTAACAGTACCTAGTTTCTTGAACCTTTCAAGAATAGTGACTTTAGTTGCTTATTGTAAAAACATAGAAAACCTACATCACAAAATAGGCCCTTCGGCCCCCAAAGCTGCGCAGAACATGTCCTTACCTTAGAATTTTCCTAGGGTTACCCATAGCCCTCTATTTTTCTGTGCTCCATGTACCTGTCCAGGAGTCTCTTAAAAACCCTATTGTATCCGCCTCCACCACTGTCGCCGGTAGCGCATTCCATGCATTCACCAGTCTCTATCTGGTAAGTTTCTGGTAAGTATTTAAAAAAAACTTACCCCTGACATTTCCCAGCACCCTAAAACTGTGCCCTCTCATGTAGTCATTTCAGCCCTGGGGAAAAAAGCCTCTGACCATCCACACAATTGATGCCTCTCATCAGCTTGTACACCTCTATCAAGTCACCTCTCATCCTCTGTCACTCCAAGGTGAAAAGGCCGAGTTCGCTCGGCCTATTCTCACAAGGCATGCTCCCCAATCCAGGCAACATCCTTGTAAATCTCCTCTGCACCCTTTCTGTGGTTTCCACATCCTTCCGATAGTGAGGCGACCAGAGCTGAGCACAGTACTCCAAGTAGGGTCTGACCAGGGTCCTATATAGTTGCAACATTACCTCTCAGCTTCTAAACTCAATCCCATGACTGATAAAGGCCAATGTACCATATGCTTTCTTAACCACAGAATCAACCTGCACAGCAACTTTGAGTGTCCTATGGACTCAGACCCAAAGATCCTTCTGATCCTCCTCACTACCAAGAGTCTTAACATTTAATACTATATTCTGCCATCATATTTGATCTACCAAAATGAACCTTCTCACACTTATCTGGATTGAACTCCATCTGTCACTTCTCAGCTCAGTTTTGCATCCTATCAATGTCCTGCTGTAACCTCTGACAGCCTTCCACGCTATCTACAACACCTCAGATCTTTGTGTCATCAGCAAATTTACTAACCCATCCCTCCACTCCTTCATCCAGGACATTTATAAAAATTACAAAGAGTAGGGGTCCCAGAACAGATCCCTGAGGCACACCTCTGGTGACCAACCTCAATGCAGAATATGACCCGAAAACAACCACTCTGCCTTCTTTGGGCAAGTCAGTTCTGGATCCACAAAGCAATGTCCCCTGGGATCCCATGCCTCTTTACTTCCTCAATAAGCGTTGCATGGGGTACCTTATCAAATGCCTTGCTGAAATCCATATACAATACATCTATAGCTCTGCCTTCGTCAATGTGTTTAGTCGCATTTTCAAAAAATTAAATCAAGCTCATGAGGCACGACCTTCCTTTGACAAAGCCATGCTGACTATTTCTAATCATATTATGTCTCTCTAAATGTTCATAAATCCTGTCTCTCAGGAACTTCTCCATCAACTTACCAACCACTGAAGTAAGACTCACTGGTCTATAATTTCCTGGACTATCTCTATCTCCTTTTTTTCATATTTTTTATTCAATTTTTAAGATAATTACATAGAATAAATAGTGATAGAATATTATGATATCAGCTCTCCCCCTCCCCTTAACCCTTCCCCCCTTAACATCACTATCTAAAAAATATTTAAAAAAAGAAAGAAAGAAGAAAGAAAGACTGCCTGGATATCGGAAGATCCCCACATGCACCATGGAATTCAAAATAGCTTTACTATATGTATTCTTTCGCCAGATGACCAATAACTTTATCTTTGGAGCACCTATATATTTAATCCTATCTTTTGTAAGTGAGGGCGCCAAATTCTCAGAAATGTCATATTTATTTCTTAAATTATAAGTAATTTTTTTTCAAGTGGAATGCAGCTAAAAATTTCATTATTCCAATGATCCATACTTAAGTATGAATCCGATTTCCAAGTAACTGCAATAGCCTTTTTGGCTACTGCTGATGCAATTTTTATAAATTCTTTATGATATTTGTTCAATTTAGGTTTCTGTTTTATCCCTTCAATATCACCTAGTAAAAATAATACTGGGTTATGTGGAAGTTGTATTCCAATAATTTGTTTCAATAAAATTCTTAAATTTATCCAAAAAGGTTGAATTTTAAAATAAGACCAGGTAGAGTGTAAAAAAAGTACCAATTTCTTGATTGCATCGAAAACATTGATCAGATAAATTTGGGTTTAATCTATTTATTTTTTGTGGTGTAATATATAGTTGATGTAAAAAAATTGTATTGTACTAATCTAAGTCAGACATTTTTTGTATTTGTCATACTATCAAGACATAGTCTTGACCAAAATGTACAAAAAAGCTGGATGAACTCAGCAGATCAGGCAGCATAAGTTGAAAGAAGCAGTCAACATTTCGGGTTGAGACCCTGACAAAGGGTCTCGACCCGAAATGTTGTCTGTTTCTTTCAACGGATGCTGCCTGACCTGCTGAGTTCATCCAGCTTTTTTGTACGTCTTGATTTGACCACAGCATCTGCAGTGTACTTTGTGTTTAATAGTCTTGACCAACTTGTTTCATCAATTTTAATATTAAAATCAGTTTCCCATTTTTGTCTTGACTTGTGAATTCCTTGTTTAAGTGTCTGTTTTTGAATCAAATTATACATGCAAGAAGTAATTTTTTTAATTTTTCCTTTTTGAATTAAAGTTTCTATTTCATTAGGTTTCAGCATTAGCATTACTTGACCAAGTTTATCTCTTAAATAAGCCCTTAATTGAAAATAACAGAAGAGAGTATGATTTGATATGTTATATTTATTCTTTAATTGATCAAATGACATCAATATACTTCCTTCAAAACAATCTCCTATATATCTAATCCCTTTTTGAAACCAGTTATATAAAAGTTGGTTATCCATTGTAAAAGGAATGAGTCTATTTTGAATTAGGGGTCTCTTTGCTAATAAAAGTTTCTTTATCTCATCATCAACATTTGTCTTATTCCATAAATCAATCAAATGTTTTAATATAAGGGAATCTTTCTTTTCCCGTATCCATTTAGATTCCCCTTTATATATAAAATCTTCTGGTATATTTTCTCCTATCTTATCTAACTCTATTCTAATCCATGCCAGTCTATCTTCATCTAAAAAGATGCAATAATTCTAAGTAGATTTGCTTTATAATAATTCTTAAAGTTTGGGAGTTGTAACCCTCCTAGGTCAAATTTCCATGTCAATTTTTCCAACGATATTTTTGACATCTTACCTTTCCAAAGAAACTTCCTCACACATTTATTTAACTCTTGAAAAAACTTTTGCGGCAGTTGTATTGGTAATGTTTGGAATAAATACTGTAATCTAGGAAATATATTCATTTTTACAGCATTGACTCTACCTACTAATGTTATTGGTAACATCATCCATTTATCAAGATATTCTTGAATTTTTTTCAATAATGACAAATAATTTAATATATATAAATTCTTTATATCGATATCAACTCTTATACCTAAATACTTTATACCATTTATCAGCCATCTAAATTGAGTTATTAATCGACATTAACTATAATCTCCTTTAATAAGGGGTAAAATTTCACTTTTATCCCAGTTTATTTAATACCCTGATATTTTCCCATATTCTTCCAATCTAAAAGATAATTTACCCCCTTTCTTGAATAAGGAAACACCGTCCGCAACCTCCAATCCTCCAGAACATCTCCTGTCCCCATTGATGATACAAAGATCATTGTCAGAGGTTCAGCAATCTCCACCCTCACCTCCCACTGTAGCCTGGGGTACATATTGTCCGGTCCCAGTGATTTATCCAACTTTATGCTTTCCAAAAGCTCCAGCACATCCTCTTCCTTAATATGCCCAAGCTTTTTAATCCACTGTAAGTCATCCCTACAATCTCCAAGGTCCTTTTCCATAATGAATACTGAAGCAAAGTATTCATTAAGTACCTCTGCTATGTCTTCCAGTGCCATACACACTTTTCCACTGTCACACCTGATTGGTCCTTCTTATCTCACTACTTATCCTCTTGCTCTTCACATACTTGTAGATTGCCTTGGGGTTTTCTTATCCTGTCCACCAAGGCCTTCTCATGGCCCCTTCTGGCTCTCCGAATTTTTCTCAAGCTCCTTCCTGCCAGCCATTTAATCTTCTAGATCTCTATCATTACTTAGTTATTTGAACATTTTGTAAGCTGTTCTTTTCTTCTTGACTAGATCTGCAACAGCCTTTGTACACCATGGTTCCTGTACCCTACCATCCTTTCCCTGTCTCATTGGAACTTAGCTACTCATTGGAACTCCACGGAAGTATCCCCTGAACATTTGCCACATTTCTTTTGTACATTTCCTTGAAAACATCTGTTCCTAATTTATGCTACCAAGTTCCTGCCTGATAGCCTGATATCTCCCCTTACTGCAATTAAACACTTCCCTAACCTGTCTGTTCCTATCCCTCTCCAATGCTATATGGTAAAGGAGATGGAATTGTGATCACTATCTCCAAAATGCTTTCCTTCTGAAAGATCTAACACCTGACCAGGTTCATTTTCCAATACCAGATCAAGTACAGCCTCTCCTCTTCTAGGCTTATCTACATATTGTGTCAAGAATACAATATGTGGACCCCATCTAAACCCCCTGCTCTAGGGAGATACCAATTGATATTTGGGAAATTAAAATCTCCCAGCATGACAACCCTGTTATTATTACTCCTTTCCAGAATCTGTCTCCCTATCTGCTCCTCGATGTCCCTGTTACTATTGGGTGGTCTACAAAAAAAAACACCCAGTAGATTTAAGGGCTGTTTTGTAACACCTTCAAAGCTGAGACAGAAGTAATAAATTATAGATAATACAGCCAGTTAATCCTGTTTTGAGGCAAGCCCCCACCCCCACCCCCAAGATTAGCTTAGTTAGTACTGCATTGCAAAGTTAGTTGGGTTGATTGTGATGTTATTGTATCAACTTAAATTGATGATAGATGGAATGTCTAGTTTTGCTATTTAGGTTTGTAATTATGCTGATGAAGTTTACCAGCCTATTCAGAGGACAGTTAAGAGTTAATAAAATTTGAGTGCAGAATCATACACGAGCTAGATAAGGATAGTTAATCTCTGTTTCGAAAGGACAATGGTGAAACGGGTAGGCTTTTACTGACAACCCAGTGGCTACGTGGTCACCATATTGATTGTTTTTGTTTTCTTTCACCTCGGTCAAAATCCAGAAATGACTTATCTTAATTTAAAAGTACTTTCATATGAGATTCTGAAATGTAGAACTGCAGATTACTGCCACAATCATGGACGGTTTAGAATGGATACATTTGTAGGCAAAATTAAAGACAAGTTTAAAAGCTTATAATTTTTATGGATCAGAGTATGTAGTTTTCTTTAATTATTAGCATTCAATGTGTTAATAGGTTAACGTCACTAAAGTTGCCTGCATTGTATAATGAATGGTAGAAACCGGGGCAAGGCGGGGGTGTCGATGAGAATGTAGGCCGAATAAGCAAAAATGGGATTAATGTAGATTTGACAAAGTGATATAGATTTAGTATAAATGGGTTATGGGGCATGCAGTGGGCCTCTGAGCTTATGCTGTATTGTGAATTTCACATGTGGTTGATATTATATTTTGGCTTAAGATTAATGTTATATTTTGGCATACATTCCATGTTGTATTTCATTGCATCAACAGTAGGTTCTTAACCATATGGTATCCAGATGCATTTTTAATTATGAATGGGTGATGCAAGACCATAAGCCCAAAGACATAAGAGCAGAATTAGGCTATTCAGCCCATTGAGTCTGTTCCGCCATTTCATCATGGCTGTGCCCAGATCCCACTCAACCCCATACACCTGCCCTCTCACCATATCCCTTGATACCCCGACCAATCAGGATCTATCAACTTCCACTTTGAATGTACCCACTGACTTGGCCTCCGCAGTCTGTGGCAGAGAATTCCACCAATTCACCACTCTTTAGCTGAAAAAAAAACTCCTCTTTCCTTCTGTTCTAAAATGTCTTCCCTCAATTTTGAGGCTGTGCCCTCTGGTACCCCCACCAGAGGAAATATCCTCTCCATATCCACCTTATCTCATCCTTTAAATATTTGGTAGGTTTCAATGAGATCCTCTCTCATTCTTCTGAATTCCAGTCAGTACAGGCCCAAAGCTGCCAAATGCTTCTTGTATGTTAACCCCTTCATTCCTGGAATCATCCCTCTGAACCTCCTCTGGACTCTCTCCAATGACAGCACATCCTTTCCTGAGATAAGGGGCCCAAAGTTGTTGACAATACTCCAAGTGCAACCTGACTGGTGCCTTATAAAGCTTCAGCATTATCTCCTTGTTTTTATATCCTATTCCCCTTGAAATAAATGTCAAAATTGCATTTGCCTCCTTTGCCACAAACTCAACCTGTGAATGAACCTTCTGGGAGTGTTGCACAAGTACTCACCAGTCCGCTTGCACTTCTGATGTTGGAATTTTCTCCCCATTTAGATAAAAATCTGCACTATTGTTCCTTTTACCAAAATGCATTTATCATACATTTCCCAACACTGTAATCAATGTATTGCATTTTGCTTGTGGTAATTGTGAAATTATTGGTTATCCACTTCCCATTAATGTATTTAAAACAATCTGATATAATGTATTTGCAGTCCTTGGGTTGGAAATTACTTGGGTAGAAAAGCTTCGATGGATTGTCAATATATTCACAAGTTCTATAAACAATAGCTTCTGATTGTTGTAATACTCTTGTCTATCCATAATGACGTGCCTGAATGTTGGAAGCTCTTTATCTTTAAAATCTGCATTTTAACATGAGGGTATGTTATGAGGAACTTCAGCGTGCTCTGAAATGGTTGAATTGACTTGCTTCCCTCCAGACTACTTTGCTTGTTAGGTCGAGTTGCTTGTCATGTCCACAGTTGCACAGTGGTTGGGAAACAAGACTTTGTCTTATCCAAGAGGACAGATGCTTCATTGGCTGCGGTGAGATGGGTGTGCAGTGGCAAAGGTGGGGAGACATTGCTGCAGATAGGTGAGACGGCTTGCTTATGAGTTTACTCATGTCAACCTGATGGCAGTCTACATCCCACCTCAGACACTCAATGAGCTATACTCCGTGGTCAACAACCTTGAAGTGACATAACCAGAGAATATTTTCATGATTGCCAGTGTCTTCAACTAGGCAGACCTCATAGTGGTAGTACCCACAATACTACCACAATGTCTCCTGTCCTATCAGGGGCCAATAATAGTTTGGCCTGGATTCTGTGGGCCGAAGGGCTGTTTCTGTACTGAGGTGCACTCTGATTCTGACTCTGCCGAACTACCCCAAATGCAGACTATTTTGATAAATCAGATCACCAGGCTGTGGTCACCCTATCTGCTTGTGAGAGAATCTAGAACAGAAAATCTTACAGAACTGGTCTGAGGAAACAGATGAGATTTTACATGACTGCTTTGAGTCACTGTTCAAACACTCAGCTGCCAGCTTAGATGAATATACCACTGTCGTCACAGACTTAATCAGCAAGTGTGTTAAGTGTGTGCCAAAGCGGTATTTCCAAACTGGAAGCCATAGATGAATTGGGAGATCCACTGTTTTCTGAAGTCTAAATCTGATGTATTTAAAAAGCAAGTGACCCTAAACTTTGAGAAATCAAGATATGACTTCCATAAGTCTATCCAAGGTGCTTAGACAAAGTACCAGTCCAAGGAGTCTCAGTCCAGCTGTGGCAGGGCTTGCGTATTATAATGGGTTACAAAGGAAAAATGGGCAGCATTGCACATCCCTCACAATGAGCTTAAAATATTCTGCATAGAATAGAAGGGAATGAGTACAATACGGCAAAAGTCTTGGTCTTGGCTTGGGTACCTAAGGCTTTTGCAGAGAACTGTACTTGTCAACATGGAACAGAGGGAAAGTTTGTAGATCTGTTGGGAGCAAAGGGTGTTGAAAATGGTGAGGGTGGACTGCCACAGGAGGGGTGTTGGTCTGGTGGCAGAGAACGGCTGCCAGGACTAGAGGAGTGGCGCAGGTTTAGACACACTCCGCTCTAAGACACCAAAGTCACGTGATTCCAAACAATTAGCTTATTGATCATTACAGAATGTCCCTCTGATGCATCCTGCTCCCTGCTCTCTCCCTGCCCCCTTTGCACTCTCAGTCCACAATAGAAACCCGTATCAGAATCGGGTTTATCACATGTCATGAAATTTGTTTTTTTGCAGCAGCAGTACAGTGCAACATATAAAATTACTGGAGTACTGTGCCAAAGTCTTAGCACCTTAGCTATATAACTGTATGTCACCACCCATCCTGATAGTTTGCCATATACCCTGAATCTATAGTCGCTGTCATGGATGTAAGAACAGTATTCCGGAATGTGAATCCATGGAAAACATCGGCCTGGTTGGTGTCTCTGTCTGTGTCCTTGAATAGTGTGTGGTTCAGCAGGGAGGAGTATTTGCAGATATTTTCAACTGCTCCCTGTTTCAGGTTGTAGATGCCTTCTGCTGTATGAAGACTAGTTTCATCCTGGTACGTTAGAAAAACAAGATAACGTGCCTTAATAACTGCTGCTTAATTGCGGTAACATCCACTATCATGAAATGCTTTGGAAAGACTGGTCATGGCACATATCAACTCCAGCTTTACAGAAAACCTCAACCTGCTGCAATTTGCCTACCACTAAAACAGATCTAAGGCAGACAATGGCCATACACTCATCTCCCCACCCATCCACAATCAGCAACTGGAGTATCTGCACAGTAAAGACACCCATGTTTATTGATTGAAATTCTGACTTCCATACTATTATCCCAGGCAAACATCACCAAACACCAAATGCATCCCTCTGCAACTGACTAATAGACCACAATCAGTAAGGATAGGTAAAACCTCTGTCACAACTATTCTAAGCACTGATATATACCATGAGATTGGCCTCAGCCCTTTACTCCCTGTACATTCTTGACTGCATGGCCAGATTCTGTTTGAATGCCAACTAGAAGTTTGCAAATGATACCACCATAGTTGGCGTACAGGCAGGAGATAGAGAGCTTAGTGACATGTCATAGCCACAAGCTTTCACTAGATGTTAATAAAACAAGAGGATGGCACACATGCTGTTGCCTACATAAACTATGTTGAGGTTGAAAGCTTCAGATTCCCAGGAGTAAGCATCAATAGCCTGTCCTGGTCCAATCATGTTGGTGTCACAGCCAAGAAAGCTAACCAATACCTTTACTACTTTACTAAAGAAATTCTGAACATCCTCATCGACTCTTACTAATTTTTATTGAACCTCCATAGAAAGCATTTTATATAGATGCATAATGTCTTGGTATGGCAGCAACTTTGCAAGTGACTTGCAAAAAACTGCAGAAAGTTGTGAACACAGTTTAGCACATCACAGGAACCAGCTTCCTCTCGATGGACTCTGTCTGTACTTGCTGCCACAGTAAAGTAGCCAGCATAATTAGTCTTCCCCTACCCTGGGCATTCTCTCTTCTCTCTCCCATTGAGCATGTACCACCAAGCTCAAGGTCAGTTTCTGTCCCACTTATCAGATTCTTGATTAAGCCCTTGTACAATAAAATGGACTCTTGGTCTTGCAAATTACCTTATGATCTTGAACTTTATTGTTTATTTACACTGCACTTTTTTTGGTAGCTTTATGCTTTATTGTGCATTGTTACTATTTTATCTCATCCTAGCTCAATGCACTGTGTAATGCTTTGATCTGTATAAACAATATGCAAAGCAAGTTTTTCACTATATTTTGGCACATGTGGCAATATTAAACCAAACTCATCAGGTCACTAAACTATTATAAATTTAGTGTGTGCAAAATATCTACTCTGGGGGGGAAATATTACTGTGGATTCTTGGCCTTTATTGTTGCAGAGGAGGTTCTTGCAGCAACTGCTCATCAGATATGAGATAGTGGAAATTTGTGTTAGTGGATTTATGACCAAGGAGTTGGTTGTTGCACAGAATCAATACTGTTGGCTAGATCTTGACTTTTGTCTTGAAGTTACCAAATTAGTTGAGATCGCAATGTTAGAAATGGCACATCATAATTAAGAGAGGAAAAACTATTTCCCGTGAACTATCCTTTTGTGTTTGAACTGGAGAAACAAATATAATATTGATGCAAATGTAAGTTCTAAAATTTCCATCTCACTTTCTAAAATTCTTCAAGAGCTGTCACCTGTCTCTTTCATTGCACTGTCAGATTTCGAAAGCTGATAAACTTAAAACATTCTAAACTGTGTAACACAACTTATCAGGGGTTTATTTCCAGTCACTGACTGTGAGTAACCTTTTGCTATGTCAAGTTTGTATGCAAGTATTGTGCAGTGCCATCTGCAGGTTATGTTGGAAATCAGTTTATTATTGTCACATGTATAACAGATAATGAAAATCCTCTGTTTTAATGATGGATTTGGCTACATTCATAACTCAAATTTCTTGCAGGCTTGGTCAGAGCAGTTGCCATACCATCCAGTTGGGAGGCTTTTTAAATTTCACAAATTTAAAAGAAAATGTTTTTGTCCATGTTCTTGATCAATGATAGAGCAGCTGCTTTGTTACTAAAGCTAGTTGAGCCTCCTCTCTGAGCCGCATTTGCTGCTTGGAATATTTGTACAGTTGGCCCTCCTAATCCGCGGGTTCCGCATCCGCAGATTCAACCAAACGGGAAAACCCGGAAGTTCTCTCTCCAGCACTTGTTGTTTGAGCATGTACAGACTATTTTTTCTTGTCATTTTTCCCTAGACAATACAGAATAACAACTATTTACATAGTATTTACATTTATTAGGTATTATAAGTAATCTAGAGATGATTTATAAGTACAGACAGTCCCCAGGTTACGAATGAGTTCCGTTCCCGAGTCCATCTTTAAGTCAGATTTGAAGTCGGGACAGGTACATCCGGTGTTATGTAGCCTCAGTTAGTAAAACGTTTGTCTTAGTATATAGTACATATTTTACTCTTCTATGCATATAAAACAATTAAGAAACATACGTATTTCAATAATTAAACCACTGCATTGCTTAGTAATAATTGTAGCTTTCATCGAAGCAGGGCCTTTCAAATGTCCATTAAAATTGTTCCAATCGTTGACCGACTGTAGCCTAATGCTTTTCCAATGATGGATGGTGTTTCACCTATTTCCGATTGCTTTATTACTTCCACTTTCATGAGTATTTTTGTATAATGATCATGATTATTTTCGTGAACAGAAACCCTGCAGATTCAGAGTTACGCCAGGTCCTAAAGACCACCGCATTGAGACAGGTTAAATAAGGGACTTGAGCATCTGCGTCTTTTGATATCCGCAGTGGGTCCCGGAATCAATCCCCCCCCCCCCCCCCCCCAGCGGAAAGGAGGGCTGACTGTATATTTAATCTCTGGCTCCATCAATCTTATAGGTTTACCAACAAATCAACATAGATCTGAAAAATACCCTCCTGTTAGCAGCCATATTAGCAAACATTTGCTATCATCAGAATTTAATTTGGTGGTACTTGGGTGGACCTGCAGTCAGCAGCGTATAAAATTATATATAAAGTTGGAGACAACCAATTGTTTAACCTTCTTTAAATATTTAATAAAGCAGACATTAAAAAGGGTCAGGCAAAATGAGCAAGGTTGGGTTAGACTTTTTGAATAACGCCATAGTCTTTTTCATCTCTAATCAATTTGCTGCAGTCTCCAGTGAATACTAGCGTGAAATAGGAAAGGCTGTTGTATACTAACATTATATGTTGCAATCCTTTGAAGAGGTGGGCAGTTGTCTTTCCCTCTGCCTTCTCAAAAGCCCCATTCTTCCTCCCCCATCCAATAATGGAGAGATCTTAAACTTAATACAGATTTTATCCTATATTTGTGAGCTTGGTTGATGCAACTGAATATGCAATCAAATAATTAGCTACTGAACAATTAAATGCATTTTAAGTTTAATAACACACTTTTTTAAGATCAAATGTCCATACAAAATTGTACTGTCAAAGCTAATGAGTATGTTCCTTAATGGATATATTAAGACCATAAGATATTGGAGTAGAATTAGGCCATTTAACCCATCAGGTCTGCTCTGCCATGTCATCATGGCTGATCCAACAATTTTCCTCTCACCCTAATCTCCTGCCTTCTCCCTGTATCCCTTCATGCCCTGACCAGTCAAGAATCTGTCAACCCCTGCCTTAAATATACATAAGACGTTGCCTCCACGACTGCCTGTGGCAAAGAATTATCTGGCTAAAGAAATTCCTCTTCATCTTTAGTCTAAATGGATGCCCCTCTATTCTGATGCAATGTCTTCTAGGTCTAGTAGACAACCTCTCCACATCCACACTATCAAGGCCTTTCACCATTTGATAGGTTTCAATGAGGTCACCCTACATTCTTTTGAATTCGAGTGAATACAGGCCCAAAGCCATCAAATGCTCTTCATATGACAAGCCATTCAATCCAGGAATCATTTTGGTGATCATTTTGTATTAATAAACCTGTATTAATTCAGGTGGGTTATTCTCTTGTTAGGTCATCTATACTGAACTAATTTGTGAAGTAAACTGATAATAAACTAGCTCCAACTAATGTAGTTCCTTATTACATAGGAGGCCATTCAGCTCGTCTGTACTGGCCCTCAAACCAATGCCATCACCCCCCCCCCCACCTATTTCCTGTAACCTATTCTTTCAGAGCCCCATTAACACTCCAGATATTTTTAATCACCTGTCTACATTGGGGGCAATTTAATCTACCAGACATAATGTCTTTGCAATGTGGGAGAAAATTTGAGCACTTTGTATGTACACAGAGATAATATGCAACTCCACATAACAGTGATCAGAATCAAAACTGGGCTGCTTGACTTGAGATACTGCAGTCGTATTATCTTTTATACAACCTTTTATACAACGATTATCTTGTATTTAAGACCCGTAAAAAAAAAATTAAAAATTTTTTAAAAATTATTAGTCAACCACTAAAATATTTGGAAAAATTGGCCTGAAGTTGTCAACATTTTCCAAGTTGTCATTTTCATGATGAATTAAGGGTTTAAGGGCATAGAACATTCCCTAACCACTCTTTATAGGTCTCCTATAGAATATTTTTGTATTATTAGGACCATAACAGCAGTAAGCCATTTAGCCTCATGACTATTGCTTGTTTACACATTTATTTACTAATTTCATGCCTAAATGACATGGTTCTGAGATTGAGATTATGCCTTTTCGGGATTCCCTAACTCACCAGAAAAATAATTCCTCTGTACCTTAATCTATGTCTTTATATATCTTGTTTAATCTTTGGCCTTCTAAATTCAAGAATTTATTAGTATTCACACATTCCATCGCTAATTATTTTCCTTTCACAACATGTCTGTCATTAGCATAGTTTCCAAAAGCCTCTGTGTACTGTTGCAAATACAGCTTTCCCATGCAGCAACAGTTTTTTCAATCTGTGGGGCTTTTGAAAATTGGGATTAAAGTATTGAAGACTTCCCCTCTAATTTGCTTTCAACACAACATCAGAAGAATCATACAAGTGTATGAGGTGCAGAAGCAAAACATTTACAGTTAATTGTTGAACAATGCTCAATCTTCAGAAATCAAAAGGTCAGGTAGCATTGACAACTAATTGTTTTCTTGACCACATTTGTCTGTTTCTCAAATTACCAGTGTTTGAGGATCATCTGTCTTTTTCCATTTTACATACTTTCAAAAAGAAAATGCAGTAGATTCCAGTTAATTAGACCATCAGTTAGTCGAGGCAGCTGCTTATTTGGGACAACTCTTAAAGAACAAAAACTAATCCTTCGTTTATTTGGGACACTATGGACAGGAGAGTGTTGCCAAACAGTTTCTAACTAGATCATTTCTAATTAGATGCAATTGTGCAGCCATTAAACATGACACTGCTTAGTGCAAACTGTTTTCAATAGTGTCAGTTGCATGTGCTTATTCTCCTTTTGGGATAACGGACAACAATTCAAATGTTTTTTGACCATTTTGTTTATTTTGGGTAAAAAAAAATTCAGACCCTTACCAAGATGCAGGAAAGCATTGACTTCAGTATCTGCACTTGGGTGTCTGTGCTAATTTTCTTCATTTACAGTCAATCAAAAGAACACAGCAGCATAAAGTAGATGAATTTCTCTGATAACAATTGGAGTTAATACTATTTTATAATTCTATAGTAGTATTGGTAATATGCTAATTTGTTCTGTATTTCATTTAAATACATAATTTGTTACTCAGATGCATGGTACTTTTATCTTTTTTGTATCTTTTTAACCATTTCCATGAATCTTTGGCTAGTCTAGACAGCCATTTAATTGGGCCGGAATGTTTTGTCCCGATGTGTTCCAATTGAACCTGAATCCACTGTTCTTGTCAAATGCACGAAATTATTTTCATTGCCTTCTGGTTTCTTGAAAAATTGATATCTTAAGTGTGAAAATGGGTGAAGTGTTACTTATTAATTGTCCATAATAGTCTTCAATGCACTTGTCTTAAAGAAGCCGCATTCCTCTTTACCTTATATATTAGTATAGTTGTAAGTGCCTAGAAGTTAAGTTGTTTAGTACAGTGTTCCATGTGTTCAGACATGTGACATCAGGGTCTTGCAGGAACAACTATGATTTTAGTTTTGCTGTCTGTCCCATGAAGAAGCCATTAGACTGTGTATAAATAAATTTTGCATCCCAAATTGAGATGGGGGCGGAAGGGAGACAATTGGACAACTTGAACATAGAAATGTTTTGTTTAGGGTGTAGCATTCTACTTGGAAAGTTTATAATGGCTAAGCAGTGCACAAGTACATCACACCTTTACTAGGATTCTGGTAATTTTAGATGGTTGACCTGGAAACTAAAAAGAGTGTTGTTTCCTGCTTGCTATATAACATATAACCATATAACAATTACAGCATGGAAACAGGCCATCTCGGCCCTTCTAGTCCGTGCTGAATGTACTCTCACCTAGTCCCACCGACCTGCACTCTCCTTTCCTGTCAACATACCTATCCAATTTTATTTTAAATGACAATACTGAACCTGCCTCTACCACTTCTACTGGAAGCTCGTTCCACACAGCTACCACTCTCTGAGAAAGAAGTTCCCCCTCATGTTACCCCTAAACTTTTGCCCCTTAACTCTCAACTCGTGTCCTCTTGTTTTAATCTCCCCTACTCTCAATGGAAAAAGCCTATCCACGTCAACTCTATCTATCCCCTTCATAATCAAGTCCCCCCACAACCTTCTACGCTCCAAAGAATAAAGACCTAACTTGTTCAACTATTATTATTGGAACACATACGTTTCTTATGTGTTTTATATGCATAGAAAGGTAAAATATATACTATATACTAAGACAAACGTTTAACTAACTGACGCTAAATAAGACCGGAAATACTTGTTCCGACTTGTGTGCAAACCTGACTAAAAGATGGACTCAGGAACGGAATTTGTACGTAACCCAGGGACTGCCTGTAACATTCTAGTAAATCTCCTCTGTACTCTCTCTATTTTGTTGACATCTTTCCTAGAATTTGGTGACCAGAACTGTACACAATACTCTAAATTTGGCCTCACCAATGCCTTGTACAATTTTAGCATTACGTCCCAACTCCTATACTCAATGCTTTGATCTATAAAGGCGAGCAAACCAAAAGCTTTCTTCACCACCCTATCCACATGAGATTTCACCTTCAGGGAACTATGCACCATTATTCCTAGATCACTCTGTTCCACTGCATTCTTTAATGCCCTACCGTTTACCATGTATGCTCTATTTTGATTAGTTCTACCAAAATGTAGCACCTCACACTTATCAGCATTAAACTCCATCTTCTAACTGGCCTAAATCTCTCTGCAAGCTTTGAAAACCTTCATTATCCACAACGCCACCTATCTTAGTATCATCTGCATACTTACTAATCCAATTTACCACCTCATCATCCAGATTGTTAATGTATATGACAAACAACATTGGACCCAGTACAGATCCCTGAGGCACACCGTTAGTCACTGGACTCCAACCTGACAAACAGTTATCCACCACTACTCTGTGGCATCTCTCATCTGTTGAATCCATTTTACTACTTCAATATTAATACCTAACAATTGAACCTTCCTAACTAACCTTCCGTGTGGAACCTTGTCAAAGGCCTTACTGAAGTCCATATAGACAACATCCACTGCTTTACCCTCATCAACTTTCCTCGTAACCTCTTCAAAAAATTCAATAAGATTTGTCAAACATGACCTTCCACGCACAAATCCATGTTGACTGTTCCTAATCTGACCCTGTCTATCCAGATAATTACATATACCATCTCTAAGAATACTTTCCATTAATTTACCCACCACTGATGCCAAACTTACAGGCCGATGATTGCTAGGTTTACTCTTAGAACCCTTTTTAAACAATGGATTGAGCAATACGCCAATCCTCCTGCACCATCCCTGTCTCTATTGGTATTTGAAATATTTCTGTTAGAGCCCCTGCTATTTCTGCACTAACTTCTCTCAAGGTCCGAGGGAATATCTTGTCAGGATCCGGAGATTTATCCACTTTTCTATTCTTTAAAAGCGCCAGTACTTCCTCTTCTTTAATTGTCATAGTTTCCATAACTACTCTACTTGTTTCCCTTACCTTACCCAATTCAATATCCTTCTCCTTAGTGAATACCAAAGAAAAGAAACTGTTCAAAATCTCCACTATCTCTTCTGGCTCCGCACATAGCTGTCCACTCTGATTCTCTGAGGGACCAATTTTATCCCTCACTATCCTTTTGCTATTAATATAACTGTAGAAACCCTTTGGATTTATTTTCACCTTACTTGCCAAAGCAACCTCATGTCTTTTTAGCTTTTCTAATTTCTTCCTTGAGATTCTTTTTACCTTCTTTATATTCCTCAAGCACCTCATTTACTCCATGCTGCCTATATTTATTGTAGATCTCCCTCTTTTTCCGAACCAAGTTTCCAATATCCCTTGAAAACCATGGCTCTCTCAAACTTTTAACCTTTCCTTTCAACCTAACAGGAGCATAAAGATTCTGTACCCTCAAAATTTCACCTTTAAATGACCTCTATTTCTCTATTACATCCTTCCCATAAAACAAATTGTCCCAATCCACTCCTTCTAAATCCTTTCGCATCTCCTCAAAGTTAGCCTTTCTCCAATCAAAAATCTCAACCCTGGGTCCAGTCCTATCCTTCTCCATAATTATATTGAAACTAATGGTATCGTGATCACTGGACCCGAAGTGCTCCCCAACACATACCTCCGTCACTTGACCTATCTCATTCCCTAACAGGGGATCCAACACTGCCCCTTCTCTAGTTGGTGCCTCTATGTATTGCTACAAAAAACACTACCCTGCACATATTTTACAAACTCCAAACCATCCAGCCCTTTTACAGATTGGGCTTCCCAGTCTATGTGTGGAAAATTAAAATCTCCCACAATCACAACCTTGTGCTTACTACAAATATCTACTATCTCCCTACAAATTTGCTCCTCCAATTCTTGCTCCCCATTAGGTGGTCTATAATACACCCCTATAAGTGTTACTACACCGTTCCCATTCCTCAATTCCACCCAAGTAGCCTCCCTAGATGAGACCTCTAATCTATCCTGCCAAAGCGCCGCTGTAATATTTTCTCTGACAAGCAATGTAACACCCCCCCTCTTGCCCCTCTGATTCTATCACACCTGAAGCAATGAAATCCAAGAATATTTAGTTGCCAATCACACCCCTCCTGCAACCATGTTTCACTAATAGCTACAACATCATATTTCCAGGTATCAATTCATGCTCTAAGCTCATCTACCTTTCTTACAATGCTCCTAGCATTAAAATAGATACATTTAAGAAACTCTCCACCTCTTGCTCTCTGTTCATCCCTAACAGTGCAAACAACTTTATTTTTTTCTTCCTTCTCCCCTATATCTTCGGTCTGAGCGCTCCCCTTCTCTGTCACCTGCCTATCCTTCCTCACACACTGCCTACTAGCTTTCTCTATTTGTGAACTAACCTTCTCTCTCCTAGTCCCTTCAATTTGATTCCCACCCCCCAATCATTCTAGTTTAAAGTCTCCCCAGTAGCCATAGCAAATCTCCCTGCCAGGATATTGGCCCCCCTAGGATTCAAGTGCAACCCATCCTTTTTGTACAGGTCACACCTGCCCCAAAAGAGGTCCCAGTGATCCAGAAACTTGAATCCCTGCCCCCTGCTCCAATTCCTCAGCCACGCATTTATCCTCCACCTCATTCCATTCCTACTCTCACTGTTGCGTGGCACAGGCAGTAATCCCGAGATTACTACCTTTGCGGTCCTTATTCTCAACTCCCTTCCTAACTCCCTATATTCCCTTCCCTTTTCCTATCTATGTCATCGGTACCTATATGTACCACGACCTCTGGCTCCTCAGCCTCCCACTTCAGGATATCTTGGACGCGATCAGAAACGTCCTGGACCCTGGCACTAGGGAGGCAAACTACCATCCAGGACTTCTGATTGCATCCACAGAATCGCCTATCTGACCCCCTAACTATTGAGTCCCCTATTACTACTGCCTTTCTCTTTCTTTCCCTACCCTTCTGAGCTACAGGGCCTGACTGTGCCAGAGGCACGGCCACTGTTGCTTCCCCCATGTAGGCTGTTTCCCCCCCACCCCCCACCCCCCACCAGTACTCAAACAGGAGTACTTATTGTCAAGGGGTACAGCCACTGGGGTACTCTCTGGTACCTGACTCTTCCCCTTCCTCCTCCTGACCCACTTGGCAGCCTCCCATGCCCCGGTGTGACCACCTGCCTGTAACTCCTCTCTATCAACTCCTCATTCTTCCTGACCAGACGAAGGTCATTGAGCTGCATCTCTAGTTCCCTAATGCAGTCCCTTAGGAGCTGCAGCTCGACACACCTGGCACAGCTGTGGACATCCAGGAGGCTAGGGCACTCCAGGACCTCCCACATCCAACACCAAGAACAACAAGCTACCCTGACACTCATACTTCCCCCTTTCCTCAAATAACACAAAAAACTGAAACCTAAACCTGCCTTGCCTCGCCCGTTCCGCCTAAGCCCGTTGAGCCAAAGCCCTTAAGCCTTCACTCTACTCCTGGCTCACTCCGCTGCCCGCTGTATAAGGCTGTGTTCCTTTTAAATCTTCCACGCTTCACTGCCCGATGTCACACGCCTGCGCCGTCCCGCCTCTCTTAACTGTGATGAGAAGAAAAAATCAAAATGGCTTCTGCTGCACTCCCGCTCCGATTCTCAGCCTTTCTTCTCCAAACTGATAGAACTGTTAGCTAAATCAACATTTTTTCCATGTCATGATGACGTAAGGTACTGAGGATCAGCAACAAGTATGTGAATTTTTGGTGGTGTCATCAGTGAAGGTGGAAACCAAAAAAGTATGAGAGAGTGTACAGTACAGTTTCAGTTGTATTTTAGTTAATTAGATGAGTGAGAGAGCTAAGTTATAGAAACTGTTTATGACCTCTTCATTTGTTGAAGTCTAATAATATTTCAGCAAACTAAACAGATGTGAATTGAAGTTTCAGCAGTTCATTTCAATTGAGTTTCGATCTCTCCTATGGTGAAGCAATGTATTTTCTTGAAATATCTGCACATATCCACTAATTGTGACAACTGATATTATATCTGGCCTGCTTGATGTACTGCTTCCATGAGACAGGTATATCGGGCTTGATTCTTGAAGATTGGATCAGGAATCTTCTAGTTGGCTTTTATCTTTAAAAGTGCGCAAGTCGACAACATTCTTGAATATGGAGTTGTTTGTGTATCAGGTTTTCTTTCAAGTTGTCAGGAGACCAGTGTGGCAGTTGTCATGTTAAAGAAACTCCACATTTCTTAACTGGAATCAATCATACTGATTTTTGTCCAGCTTCCCAGGATGTTAAGTTGCAGCAGTATTATGAAGAATGCAGGTGCCAGCTGTATGCTGCATTTTGCTGTTGTTAGCTACAAATAATCTATGTTGCAACAAAAAGCTGCCTTAATGCATGCTTATATGGGACATCAAAATAAAATTTAAAATTTGCTTGGCAGAAATATTTTGATAAAATGCATATTAAATTAATTCCCATGATGCTTTGCCTTTGTGCTAGTGTGATTATTGACCTATTTTAGATTGATTAGAAGTAAGTGTGGGATGAGGTTTTTGTCTATATTTGAGGCAGTAAAGGAGAGGCTGCAGACCCACGCTCTGTGCTTTGCTGCCAACAGCACTTCACACCAGCGGTGAACTGAATTTGCAGATTGCAGTCTTTTACTTTGAAAAACAAGGAAGCTGTAATGGATCCTGTGGTGGGATATAGCAGACAGCAGCAGCCATCGTTGCAGTGCACCATTAATGTCAGTCTGTGAGAATCATCTGGTATAATTTCTGCATGGATCTCCAGCTCTTGAAAATACACCCTTACTCTTGGCATGGTAACCAGCATCATTAACTTGCAGAGTTTTCTTTTATATGGCATTTGCAGCAGAGCATCACATTTTTGCTTTACTCCTGTTGGAACCAGGAGACTGCTGTTAACCATATCCCTTCATGGAAATTTCAGTTTGTATTCTGTTGCACTGGAATTATTACATGTATGACAGAGAAATGTATTGTTTCTACAGTGTAAGGCTTTGCAGTGAACAGCTAATGATAAGAGCCATCAGTCTTGATTATGGCATGAGCCAGTTCTGCTTTAGTTGCATCTCTTGAAATACCTTTGCATGTCTGTATACTTTCCCTATGCATTTTTCTGATGTAGTTTCTACTACTAATCAAAACTAATCTTAAGCTCTTAGGTATAGTATGTTTGTGTGTTTGTCTTATATGTATAATTAACATCACATTTCCATTAACTACTATGATCAAAGGAAATTGACCCTCAGAAGAAGAAATTCTGTCATGTCTGAATTTGAGCTATTTATTTTGTCCACGGTGTAGTATGCTGCATTAGTCCTGCAGGAAATGAAGTACCAATGATGTGATTCGTGATCTGTGTTTTAGAAGTGTCTTCAGAAAGCAGAGTAAACTACCTTCCAACTTGCTTGCTGAACCTGCTGCTTTGAATATATTCGAGGATAATGGCTGCTGTCCAAACAACACAGCAAATGAAGTTGAATAGTCTGAATTTTTTTTAACTGGCAATGTTATCCCAAAATTCTTCAGTATCGATGTTTAACTTTTACTGCAGTGGAGGTGTTTTGACCTAATCATAAAGTTGCTTGTGAAGTTGCTTATAATTCACTTAGTCGTGAAGAATGAAGTTTCATGTGATATTTCTTTTACCCAGAGCTCTCCCCTTCTTCCTGTCCTATTGTGCCTTCTGAGGAACTGTTATTTCATAGTTTGTGAACCTGCAGATAGATTAAAACAAATATTTTTCTCCATTCTTTTGTGAGATGATTAGAAAGCTTTCTATTTAATCTCTGCTTAAACTGCTAAATTTATTTTAAAAGAAGTTTTGCCATATGTCTTCCTACTTCAAATCTCCACTACACCTACCTGTGGCTGATGTGTTCACACCCAGCAATGCTTCAAGCTAAATGCAAAGCATGCAGTGTTTGATGCCCATGTAGATGAGTGTCATTCAAATTAGAAACCATTCTCCACCCTGTCCCTTAACGCAATCTTCATTATTTTTATAATTAGTAAATACAAGTCTGCAAACAAAGTTGGGGAAAGACCCAGTTTCTTGAAATGGCCCTATGATGTTTGTCCCAGTTACTTGCAACAAAGTCAAGAGGAGTAACATTTTAATTCCTCGCGGCTGGAGACTAAGAATGGCTGGCAGCTCCTACTTGTATTTCCTTACGGCAGCTTCCGGTGTCATACAGGAAATTGTGTTTATCCCAGTCTCAGAACCCATCTATTAGTTCCAATATCCCAGTTAACTAACTGCAACCTATTCTCTATGGCATGCCCACCAGCTACCCCTGTCTTTTAAACTACAATCACACCTTCGCTATGTTTGATTAAACCGGGGCATCCAGAGGAAACCCATGTAATCATGGGAATTACTTGGACTGAATGCACATTAGTAGAGTTATCCATTGCATGAACTGATGAACAACTGATCATCTGTACTGCCATTCCAGAGTTTGAGAATAAAGCTTAAATTTGTAGAAAACTGTTGTATAGCAACAGCATTGTTGCAAGTAAAATTCTAATTTCTATTGAGATGTTTGACATTTGTGTACTTCTAGATAAAATTTAGTTAGAAACCACTGGATGTAATAGGGGACTTGACCAATATCAAACTTTTACTTTTCTTTTTGGGTGTGCTGTTTGCCTGATGTGTTTTCGGGATGGATCACTTAGCATGCACACTCAGTCTGGGTGCCGTTTATATCATATACATTTGTGATCTAGTGGCAGAAGCTAATTATGCAAAGTTGCTCTTTGCAAGACCAGTGAGGCCTGGTTCCTTGTAGCTTAAAGGTGACTCCGGATGCGTTTGAAATGAAGGACATCTGTAACCTGTTTTCCTTCATGTTTTGTGCTCATAGAGCAATTAGAGGAAAGGACTTTGAGACAGTTAATTATGCTACATTTGATCTATGTAGTACCATTGGCTACGAAACCAATAGGATTTTACAGTGGTCTTTGGCATTTTGTGCGTTATACATTTTAAGTTCTCTTTTTTTCAAAGAAAATTCCTGGACCACCGATTTTAGTACATGATAAGGTGTAAACGCATTCGAAATAGGAGCAGGCTAATTAACCCGTTGTGCTTGACCTGTGAATCGGCAAGATCATGGGCGATATTTCACCTCAATACTTTGTTTTGTAACCCAAAGCATAAAACTAATTGGGAAAAAAAAACATGGGACAGGGGATAACTTGTGTGCATTTAGTTTTAGTGAGGCACGCGCATATGTCGTGTTGGCTTAATGATGTATAATATTACTGAAGTATTAAATACATAGCAAGTACCATTTTTCCAAAATGTGCCTAGAATTGCATGATTTTCATCTTGTCCATAAACAACAAGTTGATCTGTTTTGAATGAAATCGATTACCAGATCTCCCAACTATCTTGAGTAATGAATTTTAAAGGTTTGCAACTGAAGAAATTTCTCCTCCTTTCTGTTCTTAAAGGCGTGCATCTTTGAAATTCCTCCCCGCTCCACTTGGTCTGCAGTCCTCTGCCAATGCTCTATTGGCTGTTTTTGATAAACGTGCAAATTGAGTGGGGAAGGGGTGATTACAACTGAAAGTTTATTACAACACCCTGGATAAATTTTTTGCAACTTCTGCCCATTTTTGCCTTTTCTGTTTACCATCCTCTCAATCAGTGCCACAAATTAAATTTTGAGGGAAAGGGGATTTGATGTAGTATGTATCCATTTTAGAGCTCCCATAATATTGTTCCTACAAAACAGCAGAATTAGTTTCCTCTTTCTCTCCACTATTAATAATTGTTCTTAACAGTTTTGTGTGTTTTTAATGCCAGTTATTACAATACTGTGTTGATATGGTTACCATATTGAGTTTTCTTTGTGTATTTTCAGTCTTGAAGACAAAATTCATATAGGGACAGCTATAAAAACAGAACTTGTTTGTTACCCAGTCTATAAATAAAGCTGAAGCACTATAACAGAGTGAACTTATTTCATTGTAGCTAGAAACTGTAGTACTGTGCAAAAGTCTTGCGCATATGTATATAGCTAGGATGCCCAAGACTTTTGCACGGTACTATGATTTTTTTGTATTGCACTGTACTATTGCCACAAAAAAATTTGCATAACATGTGAGTAATAATAAACCTGATTCTGATGTGTGTCTATTGTGAGTGTAGGATGGGGGCAGGGAGAGTGAAATCATGGTTGGGAGGAGGAGGGGAGGGAGCAACAAGCACCAGAGAGACATTCTGTAATGATCAATAAAACAATTGTTTGAAATCAAATGACCTTGCTTAGTGACTCAGAGCTGCACCCAAGCCACCCCACCCCAAGCACTCCTTTTCTGCCACCTGTTCCACACCTCCCACAGCACTTCATGCTTACCATTCCCAACATTCTTTGCTCCCACCAGATTTACAAACTTGCTCTCCACATTGACAAATATAGTACTGTACAAAAGTCTTAGCCATCCTAACTATATACTGTATATGTGCCTAAGACTTTTGCACAGTACTGCATAACAATAAATGAGGGACACAAATTTTAGTTTGGCAAAGAATTAGTGTGGATTTGAAGAAATTGATGATAGAAAAATCCCTTGCCATATCTACAGTGTATCTGGATAACCAAGATCTATGTGTTTAATAGCTAGCGGATATTTACAAAAGATAAGAAATAGGAGCAGGAGTAGGCCATCTAGTCTGTTGAGCCTGCTCCACCATTCAATAAGATCATGGCTGATCTGGCCATGGACTCATCTCTACCTACCTGCTTTTGCCCCATAACCTTTAATTCCCCTTCTATGCAAAAATCTCTCCATCCTTGTCTGAGATATATTTCCAGAGATTCGCCACCCTCTAGGAAAAGCAGTTGCTCCTCATCTCCATCCTAAATTTACTCCCCCATATCTTGAGGCTGCGTCCTAGTTTTAGTCTCACCTATCAGTGGAAGCAACTTTCCTGCCTCTATTTCTATTAAACATGTTTTGCAAAGGTGCGCTGTTACTTTAGTGTTAAAAAGCATCAGAGGTTTTCCATAATTTCCAGAGCACAATTCCCATATTCGAAATTGGTTATTGTGACAACAATGCAAAATCTTGTGGGCAGTGATTGCAAGATGCGAGGTAGTGTCTGTCTAAAGTATTATACTTAACACTACATGAAATGGCACTTTTATGGCACATACAGTTAAGAGAAGCAAACCATGGACCTTGATGAGACATTCCATTATGCATACTTGCATTCCATGAGTTTTGAGGACATTAATATCAGAGGTACAGACAGTATCAGAAAATCGGACTGAAGTCATAAAGAAGGGTACTTCGTCAGAATCAGGAACCAACAGCATTCATATGAATAACAATTGAATGCACCTGCTGTTCTATGTGTTTCCTTTGATCTGACACGTGATATCCATGTTTTAACTGAATGCTAAGCAGCATTCATTTTCCTTGTTTATATGACTATTGAGATTCAGAGTATGTTTTAAAATATTTGCCATTTTGTTCTTTCATTAGTTGCATTTGTAATCACTTGAGGAATAATAGACAATAGGTGCAGAAGTAGACCATTCGGCCCCTCGAGTCTGCACCGCCATTCTGAGATCATGGCTGATCATTCACTATCAATATCCAGTCCCTGCCTTGTCCCCATATCCCTTGATTTCCCAATCCATCAGATATCTGTCTAGCTCCTTCTTGAAAGCATCCAGAGAATTGGCCTCCACCGTCTTCTGAGGCAGTGCATTCCACACCTCCACAACTCTCTGGGAGAAGAAGCTCTTCCTCAACTCTGTTTTAAATAACTGACCTCTTATTCTCAGTCCATGCCCTCTGGTACTGGACTCTCCCAACATCTGGAACATATTTCCTGCCTCAATCCTATCAAATCCTTTAATTATCTTAAACGTTTCAATCAGATCCCCTCTCAATCTCCTCAATTCCAGCGTGTACAAGCCCAATCTCTTCAATCTCTCTGCGTAAGACAGCCCTGCCATCCCAGGAATCAACCTAGTGAATCTACACTGCACTTCCTCAATTGCCAGAATGTCCTTCCTTAAACCTGGAGACCAAAACTGTACACAATATCCCAGGTGTGGTCTCACCAGGGCCCTGTACAAATGCAAAAGGACATCCTTGCTCTTGTACTCAATTCCCCTTGTAACAAAGGCCAACATTCCATTTGCCCTCTTCACTGCCTGTTGCACTTGCTCATTCACCTTCATTGACTGGTGAACTAGGACTCCTAGGTCTCTTTGCATTTCCTCCTTACCTAACTCTACACCGTTCAGACAATACTCTGCCCTCTTGTTCCTGCTTCCAAAGTGGATAACTTCACATTTATTCACATTGAATGACATCTGCCAATTATCTGCCCACTCACCCAGCCTATCCAAGTCTCCCTGTATTCTCCTAACGTCCTCTTCGCATGTCACACTGCCACCCAGTTTAGTATCGTCAGCAAACTTGCTGATATAGTTTTCAATGCCCTCATCTAAATCGTTGACATAAATCGTAAAGAGCTGTGGTCCCAATACAGAGCCCTGTGGCACCCCACTAGTCACCTCCAGCCAGTCCGAGAAACACCCATTCACTGCTACCCTTTGCTTTCTATCTGCCAACCAGTTTTCTATCCATGTTGAAACCCTGCCCCCAATGCCATGAGCTCTGATTTTACTCACCAATCTCCTATGTGGCACCTTATCGAATGCCTTCTGAAAATCTAGGTACACAACATCCACTGGCTTACCCTCTTCTAACATCCTTGTTACACCCTCAAAAAACTCCCAACAGATTAGTCAAGCATGATTTGCCCTTGGTAAATCCATGCTGGCTCGGCCTAATCCTATTTCTGCCATCAAGATGTGCCACTATTTCGTCCTTAATAATGGACTCAAGCATCTTCCCCACGACTGACGTTAGGCTAACAGGGCGATAGTTCTCCATTTTCTCCTTCCCTCCCTTCTTGAAAAGTGGGATAACATTAGCCACTCTCCAATCTTCAGGAACTGATCCTGAATCTAAGGAACATTGGAAAATGATTACCAATGCATCCGCAATTTCCTGAGCCACCTCTTTTAGAACCCTCGGATACAGACCATCTGGATCCGGGGATTTATTAGCCTTCAGTCCTACCAGTCTACTCATCACAGTTTCTTTCCTAATGTCAATCTGTCTCAATTCCTCTGATATCTTATGACCCTGGCCCATCCATACATCTGGGAGATTGTTTGTGTCCTCCCTGGTGAAGACAGATCTAAAGTACGCATTAAATTCTGTTGCCATTTCCCTGTTTCCCATAACAATTTCTCCCAATTCATTCTTCAAGGGGCCAACATTGTTCTTAACTGTCTTCTTTCTCTTCACATAGCTAAAAAAGCTTTTGCTATCCCCTTTTATATTCCTGGCTAGACTGAACTCATACCTGATTTTTTCTCTCTGTATTGCTTTTTTAGTTAAGATCTGCTGTTCCTTAAAACTTTCCCAATCATCTGTATTCCCACTCATCTTAGCCCTGTCATACTTCTTTTTCTTTAATGCTATACAATCTCTGACTTCCTTTGTCAACCACTATGGCCCCTTCCCCCTCTTTGAATCCTTCCTTCTCATTGGAATGAACTGCTTTTGCATCTTTTGTATTATCCCCAAGAATATCTGCCACTGCTGATCCACTGTCTTTCCTGCCAGGGCATCCGCCCATTTAACTTTGGCCAGCTCTTCCCTCATGGCTCCGTAGTCTCCTTTATTTAATTGCAACACTGACACCTCTGATCTGCCCTTATCCCTCTCAAATTGTAGATAAAAACTTATCATGTTATGATCACTACTTCCTAATGGCTCCTTTACTTCAAGATCACTTATCAATTCCTGTTCATTACACATCACCAAGTCCAAAATAGCCTCATTCCTGGTTGGCTCAAGCACAAGCTGTTCCAAAAATACATCCCTTAGACACTCCACAAACTCCCTATCCTGGGGTCCAGCATCTACCTGATTCTCCCAGTTCACCTGCATGTTGAAATCTCCCATAACGACTGCATTAAGCACATGCATTGAGCACATGCCAATGTTAACTCCCTAATCAACTTGTACCCAATATCCACGCTACTGTTTGGGGGCCTGTACACAACACCCATTAGGGTCTTTTTACTCTTACTGTTCCTCAGCTCAATCCACACAGACTCTACTTCCCCTGTTCCCAAGTCTCCTCTTGCTAAGGACTGAATCTCATTCCTCACCAACAGGGCCACCCCACCCCCTCTTCCCATATTTCTGTCTCTACGATAGCACGTATACCCTGGTACACTCAATTCCCAGGACTGATCCCCTTGCAGCCATGTCTCCGTTATCCCAACAATATCGTAGTTCCCCATTTTCATCTGAGCTTCAAGCTCATCTGTCTTATTTCTGACACTACGAGCATTCAAGTATAGAATTCTTAGCCCATTCCTCCTCTCTTTGCTTAAAACACTGTCTACTGTACCTAACCCAGCTCCTTGAACTTCCATCAGGCTAATTGCACCCTGAATTTTGATGATCTTCTCAAGATCACCCAAACCTTCTACACATTTAACCCCATGCTCCTTCTGACCAACCCTCTGGATCTGGATAGTGGCGTAAAGGGGTGTTAGAAATGAAACATCAAAGCATGAGGACGGAGGGTGGAAGGAAAGAGTTTGGATTAGAATTTGAACAAAATGGCATGGGGAAGAGGCAAATTGATGTGGGGAGGGGGAATGTAAAACAGTTTATAATAAACCAGGCAGCATCTATGGAAAGGAGTAAACAGTTGACGAAACGTCAACTGTTTACTCTTTTTCCATTGATGCTGCCAGGCCTCCGGCATTTTGTATGTGTTGCTTGTATTTCCAGCATCTGCAGGTTTTCTCATCATGAAGTTTGAACATTCAGTTACCTCAAACTTTAACAAATGCATAGATTTGAATTGTGAAATGCACATGATACATTCAGTATGTTTTTTTTTAATATAGGCAGAATCTGGCTATGGATCAGAATCAAGTTTACGACGTCATGGTTCCATGCTGTCCCTCACGTCAGCAGCAAGTGGTTATTCTGCTACATCCACCTCATCATTTAAGGTGAGTGTATTATCCTGTTATGCGCACTTGACCTTTCCATCCTACCTCTAGACCTACCATAACAACTTGTTGGATTTTATTCCAATGCATAAAATTCTGGAGATACTTGTTGGGTTTGCGATACAGATTTTGTAGACTGGACAGTATTGATTAACATCACTAAATTTAAGTTCTCACAGATTCACTGAAACTGTACCCTGAGGTGGAAATTCAGAGGTTTATTAGTCAATTTGTGATAAAGTAGCCTAGCCCAAAAGATTAAGTTGGGAAGAGCAAAAGAGGGTGCCATCTGAATTTTTAACATCTGAAGAGGGCTATGACATTAAGATCTTGCTCCTAAAGCTCCACTCTGGGTTTGGCTCTATGTATATCTCATGTACGTGAAATAAGCAAGATAACAGAGTATTGTCATTGTGAGTGGATGGGATTGATGAAAATTAGATTGATTGTAGTTCTGAAGGGAACTGGACAATTGCCCGACTTCACTACTTTTGTTTTAACAATTTGTATCATTGTTTCTTAATCATCCTTTTAATATTTTTCATCTGCACCTGCAAAAGAATCATACAGCACAGAAAAAGGCCCTATGGCCCAACCCATCCATGCTGACCAAGTCACCGAACTGAGCTAGTCCCATATCCCTGTGCCTGGCCCATATTCCTCCTAAACCTTTCCCATTTGTGTACTGGCCAAATGTCTTTTAATTGTACCTGCCTCTACCAGCTCATTTCACATAGAAAACCACCTTCTGTGGTGGGTAAAAGATGCCCGTCTAGTCCCTTTTTGCATCATCATTAACCATAGGACTGGAGGGAAGCAAGTATTGTGCCTTTGTTTACAAAGGGCAGCGAAGAAAATCTTGGGTGCTATAGATCAGCAAAGCTGATATCTCTGGTAGTTAAGTTACTGGTGAGAATTCTGGAAAATAAGCTATACAAGCATCTGGAATCTCTGATTGATAAGAGATAGTCAGCATGGCTTTGATTGGGAGGGCATCTCATAAACTTGATTATTTTTTGATGTGACCAAGAAAGTTGACAAGGGCTGAGCAGCAGAGGTTGTTCATTGGAACTTCAGTCAGGTTTTTGAGATTCCGCATGGTAGACTGTTCGGGAAGGTTAGATTGCATGTGATCCAGGGAGAGCTGGCTAATTGGACGTACAGTTGGCTTGATGCTAGAAAGCAGAGGGTGATATTGGGATGTTGTTTCTTGAATTGGAGGCCCATAATGGTGTGCCTCAGTGCTTGGTACTGGGCCCATTGTTTGCACACTGTATCAATAATTTGTGTAGGATTGTAATGGTTAGTAAGTTTACAAATAACACTAAAATAGATGGTATATAGGACAATAAAAAAGTTTATCAAAAATTACAGGGGAATCTTGATCATTTAAGTAAGTGAGCTGAGGAATGGCAAATGCAGTTTTATTGGGATAAATGTGAAACGTTGCATTTTACGGAGTCAAATTCAAGTAAGACTTTCGCAGTGCATGGCAGGGCCATAGAGAGTGTTACAAAACAGACCTTGGAGTACAAGTACAGCACTGTGCAAAAGTTAGTGCACATTTATATATTTAAAAAAAATTCAGTAAAGTGAGGATGCTTTCAAAAATAATTAAATTTTCTAAGTATCAAAAATGCTATAAAGAGCAGTAAACAGTTTTTTAAAAAAAACACTAAATGAACTCAATATTTGGTGCGACCACTCTTTGTCTTTAAAACTCTTTGATACACTGCTGTGCAGTTTTATAAGAAAATCGACTGGTAGGTTGTTCCAGGCATCTTGGAGAACTTGCCACAGTACTTCTGCAGACTTTGGGATTACCTGGAGAGACAGAAGCAAGTGACACAGCCAGATAGCTTCAATGATGTTGAGATCAGGGCTCTGTGGAGACCATACTACCTGGAAGCCAAATTTTTAAAAAATCTAGGATGATCAAGACTTTGGGACTGTACTGTACATATGTATTGAAAATTGAGTCATAGGTTGACAGGGTGGTGAAGAAGGCTGTACAAGATACTGTGTTCAATTTTGATCATGCAGCTTTCGGAAAGATGTAAATCTTTTCTATACTCTTTCCAGTTTATTACAAGGATATTTTCAAGGCTTGAGGATCTGAGTTGTAGGGAAAAGTTGAATAAATTAGGAACCTATTCTAAGATTGTAAGAGATTGAGAAATTATTTTATAGAGGTGTATAAATTTGCATGGAGTATTGGTAGGATGAACCCCCCCCCCCCCCACCAAAAGGATTGGGGAATCAAGAACTTGAGCCAAAGGTTTAAGGTGAGAGAGTAAACATTTAAGAGGAACTTTGAGAGGCAACTTTTTTTTCCCTCTTGTGTACGGGGAATGAGCTGCCAGAGAGCATAATTGAGTTGGGTACAGTAATGACTGTTGGATAGGTACATGGTTTGGAAAGGTTTAAAGGCCATGGGCAAATGCTGCTAAATTGGACAGGCTTGTATGGGCCATTCCATAAGGGGTCAAGTTCCAGGTCATGACTTCGTTTATTTAGCTAAAGTGTTGTCACTGGACTTGTTTGGCATGTGGAAGCAGGATGTCATTCTGTTGCCGTGGTGGTATAGCAGTTAGCATGACACTGTTAGCACAGGGCACTCCGGTGTTCTGAGCTCAATTCCGGTGCTGCCTATAAAGCATTTGTAAGTTCTCTTGTGACCATGTGGATTTCCTTTGGGTGCTCCAGCTTCCTCCCACAATCCGAAGACAAACTGGTAGATAGGTTAACTGGTCATTGTAAATTGTCCTGTAATTAGGCTAGTGTTAAATAATTGGGTAGCTGAGCAGTGTCGCTCATTGGGCCAGAATGGCCTGTTCTGTGCTGTGTCTATAAATTTAAAAAAAAATTAATTGTGTGTCACTCAAAATTCATGTCAGTAGTGGAGTTCACTGTTCAATGCTTTAACTTGCCATAACTTTTATATATGATAGCTTTCCAGGTTACTGATTCCAATCCATGGAAGGTGTTACATTGTACAAAAGTGTCAATGACGTTTGTATAGAAAGAGGGTGGGAGATAGGTATTCTGAGAATGAAATCAGCCTTGTCTGGTGATGCAAAATTACCCTCAGAAAAATTTTTCAGGCAGGGTATAAAGAAGGCTGTTGCTGTGTTTTCAGCATTTGTGCTACCTCCAAGTTAAACCTCAATTTTTTTTTAAAAAAAAGGCAAGATGAATCCAAACAAATAGAAAGGTAGAGAAAGGTCTGGCTTTTCCATTCCAGCATACATATGTGAAAGTTTCTAGAAGCATAACTGAATTATCCTTGTAAATGATCTTTTTTATATATAAAAAAAACAAAGGGGGGGGGGTGGAATTAAGTGTACTAAGTGACCCAGTGACATCTTGTTCATGAAAAATTTACTCAGGTTTTTGTGCTGTCTCCGATTAACCACTTTGGGCTAACTCCTAGATTATCTGAAAATAGACACTACAGAAGTATTTTACAGATGCCCTATGTTCCAAGTGTGGGTCAAATAATTCCTTTGTAGTGTACTTTTGCATAACCACCATCAGCACAAAAATGCCGACTCTGTTCAGTTCCAAGAGACACTAGTTACTTGTGTAAACGAATGGTTATAGATGAAAAACTATACAGTCCTTCATTTGTTACCACAGACTTCCATTGGGCCAGTCCAAGATCTCAACCTTCAGGTAGGAAAGATTAAAATTTGCACATAAGCAACATGCACCATTGGTTGTCTATAATCTACAACCTAACTTTCAACACTGAGATTTAAGATGTACCTTGTATAATATATCTTTGATCAATTACAAAATAACTATATAATTGGGCTTTAATCGGTTATTTTGGATCAATTCATAAAGCAATCCATTTTGATGAGTAGTGCAAATCTCTGAGCTGGGGGGCAAAATACAGCTATCTTTGAAAGATTCAGGTAATGAAAACTATAACTTGAATGACGACAAGTCAAAAGGTTCACCTACACAAGTCATGCCCATAAATCTGATCCAGAGCCTATTATTACTTGAATTTTCTCTTGGTCTTGGCAATGTAAAAATTCAGTAAAAGGGACCAATGTGACTGACCGGTATCAAATCTATTGTCTATTGTCTAAAATGTAAAAACAGAACAAGCCAGAAACACTCAACAGACCACAGCGCATTTGCCAAATATTTTTTTTTTGTCTCAGATTTCCAGCTTTTTTTTTTGCTTTTGAATCTTTGATCAGGATGCTGTACTATCAACTTGTTACAGTTACTGAGCTTTTCTGTCTCCACAGATGCTGTCTGATCATCTGGGGTTTTCCGGCATTTCCTTTTTCAGGTTTACAGAAACTGTTGTATTAAATTGGTCTAGCATTTTCTTCTGTTTATGCTATCTCCAGAAAGATTAACTACTACTAATCAGACTTCATTCTCTTCTAGCCAATGTGAGTCTGAGATCTATTTTTGCTTGGGCTTCACCTTAACATAGACATTCTTGGTTGTTTTCCTTCAACTACTGTCTCTCCAACTCAAAGTGTGCTTGTGTTTAAACATTTACTAACACTGTTGAAGAGTCAAAGACTTGAAGCATTTGTTCTACTTCCCTATCCACAGACGCTACCTGACCTGCTGAGTGTTTCCTGCATCTTCTGTTTTTATTTCAGACCTGCAGCAAGTGGAGCAACACAGACAAAATGCTGGAGGAACTCAGCAGGCCAGGCAGTATCTATGGAACAAAAGTGCAGTAGAAGTTCCAGGCAGAGACCCTTTGGCAGGACACCCCGAAGCATCGATTGTACTTTTTTCCATAGACACTGCTTGGCCTGTTGAGTCCCTACAGCATTTTGTGTGTTGCTTTGATTTCCTGAATCTACAGGTTTCTTCTTGTTTTTGACAAGTGCAGCAATCTTGCTTTTCACTACCAAGATATTTTGCAATCATTTTATGACAAATGCTCTATAACTTTTTTGAAGACAAGTTAGCATATTGTGGTTGCATTTCAGCCTTCTGATTAAGCAATAAAAGGTGTCTTGTTTGACTTTGAATACGGTGAATGAAATGCTGGGATATTGTGCAATATGTCTAGTGAACATGTTTGTGACCTACTTGAAACTTGGTAGTATTTGCTCCTTGGTGTTCATTGTAATGCATGACAACTTTTGAAGACCCACAAATAACTGGAGATTAATCATTTCCCATCTCAAAATATTTATTTAGCAAAAAAATTATACAGTAAGAAAACCTTACTTTCCCCTGCCGCGGCACAATACACAGTTACCCATCAAGAACACCCGGTTAAAATCTACATGGTCCTTTTAAACTGCATTGCAATATTTGGCAGATCATTCTGAGACTTCAGCAGTTAGGTTCTTGATAATAAGTGTTTCTAAATCTATATACCTCCTCTTACAAATATTAGCAATTTGAATTATCTTCCCTATATAATAATTGCAAACCCAGAGTAACAAATTCACCATAAAAAGTGAGACGGCATTCTACTTTTTTTCAAAAAAAACTTCACTCAACCCCAAAGCAGCATCTGTGCCCAGTAAATCTATAAGGAACACTATTGGAGATTGAGCTGGTTATGAACTGTATGTTATGTTGCAGTAGCCATGTTTGCCAGTACAGAATGTGTTTCCTGTATGGTAATTGCTGTCTGCTTCAGTTTAGAATTAGAATCTGAATCAGGTTTAATACCACTGGTGTATGTCATGAAATTTGTTGTTCTGCAGCAGCAGTGTATTGCAATACACAACAAAAAAACTGTAGATTACAGAAAGTATATACCTGTATAAAAATTAAATTAATTGAGTTAGTGCAAAAAGAGGGGGTTAGAGAAGTGAGGTGGTGTTCATGAATCAACATCCATTCAGAAATCTGATGGTGGAGCGCAGGAAGCTGTTCCTGAAACATTGAGTGTGTCTTCAGGTACCACCAACTTGATGGTAGTAATGAGAAGAGTGCATATTCTGGGTGATGGGGGTCCTTAATGATGGATGCCGCCTTTTTGAGGTATCGCCTTTTGAAGATGTCCTCAGTGCTGGGGAGCCTAGTACTTATGATGGAGCTGGCTGAGTTTACAGTTTTCTGCACCCTCCATACCAGACGGTGATGCAACCTGTCAGAATGATCTTCGCAGCCCATCTGTAGAAATTTGTGTATGTGTCTTTGACGACCAAGTTTCCTCAAACTCCTGATGAAGTATACCTGCTGTCGTGCCTTCTTTGTAATTGCATCAGTATGTTGGACCCAGGATGGATCTTCAGAGATGTTGACTCCCAGGAACTTCAAGTTGCTCACCTTTTCCACTGCTGATCACTCCATGAGAACCGGTGTGTGTTTCCTCAACTTCCCCTTGAAGTCCACAATCAATTCCTTGGTCTTACTGATGTTGAGTGCAAGGTTGTCGTTGCGACACCAGTGAACCAGCTGATCTATCTCACTCCTGTATGCTTCCTTGTCGCCATTTGAAATTCTGGCAATAATAGTTGTGTCATCGGCAGCTGAAAGACTGCATTTGAGCTGTGCCTAGCCATGCATTCGTGAGTGTTTGCTAAGCATGCATCCTTTGTGTGTCAGTGTTGACTGTCAAGAAGTAGGAAATGTTATTTCCGATGTGGTCTCCTGGTGAGGAAGTAAAGGATCCAGTTGCAGAGGGATGTACAGAGGCACAGGCTTAAAAGCTTGTTGATTAGAAATGAGTGTATGATTGTGTTGAACACTGAAGTGGAAGTAGTAAACAGCAGCCTGACATTAGTATTCCATTTGTTCAGGTATCCAACGCCAAGTGGAGAGCTGATGAGATTGTGTCCGCTGTAAACCTATTGTGACAATAGGCAAATTACATTGGGTTCAGGTCCTTGCTTAGATAGGAGTTGATTCTAGCCATGATCAAACTGTCAAGGCACTTCATCACAGCAGACGTGAGTACAACTGGGAAAGTTCCATTTCGGGTGAGCAGGACTGAGGCAGAACTGCCACATCTGTACACCATGATGAGTTCATTATAAAACATACTTCACCTCCTCTGTTTTTAATAGACTGAGCTGCCCTGTCTTTACGGAGAATGGTGAAGCCATTGAGCTGCAGCGCTACATCCAAAATGACAGGGGCAGCCAAGCTTCTGAGAAGCAAAGTATGCAGCAGTCCCTGATGTTCCTCTGGCACTGCAATCTTGCACTGTATTTCCCAGAGACTGTACAGTCACTGGCAGGCTGGTTGGGAATTGGTGGGGTGGTGGGGGGGAGTGGTCTAAAGCCTCTGCATTTCAAATGTACTTATTGATTGGCTAAGGTTCCGCGCTTCCATTTTCTTAAAGGGAACTGCACCTGAGTCTGAAGTCCAGAGTCCGTAGATTTTGAGAATTTTTTTTTAAACATCTTAAAACAATGTTGCTTACTGAAGTACCTATAGCTGTGATTGTGGGTTTCAGCTGTAGTAGTCATAAAAGGGAATATTTGATGATTCCTATTGGAGCTGCAAACAAGAGTTTTCCATAATCAGTGCCATTTTAGCATTAAACTGGTGACTGTCTTCTGAGCTGGTATTGGAGAGAATTCCATAAGTGCCATCTCTGTCTATAGTGCATCTGTAAAGAAGAGCAGAAATGAACTTTATCTTTTTTAGTTATTTATAATAACACGTCCCAGTTGTTGAAAGAAAATCTCAGGCTTAGTTTCATTGCTAAAGTTGAACTGAACTATTTGAAGGTGATAACTTTGAGCAGTAGAATAGAAATGATCATTCTGCATCATACCCCTCAACTTTCCTAGGTAAACTCATCCATGTAGATACAGGGTAACATATTTGCAGTTTTAATAATAATGGGAATGGAGAAAATTAGATTTGAAATATACACTCACAGGTTCTGAATTTTGTTTAACAAGCCTATAATATTTCTATTTTATAGAGTTACCATTGGCTAAATTAATCTTCAAGAATTTTTTTTATCTTGTTTCAGCTTAACATGTGATTTGAAATTAGTGGCTGCTTTCAAAATTTTAATTAAAAGCCCAAGTCTTGAAACAAATTCATACAGCTGATGTTACAATGCCCATTAAATATGCTCATTTGTAGTGTTTGTCACAAAAGGTTTATCTAATTAAGTGGCATGGTTTGCCACTTACTGAAAAGTATCTTACCAAATTTAATTAACAGCATTTTTTTCTAGAAGTTAAAGCTTCCTTTGTGCTTTGAATTTCAGAAAGGCCATAGCCTGCGTGAAAAGCTTGCTGAAATGGAAACCTTCCGTGATATCCTCTGCCGACAGGTTGACACACTACAGAAGTACTTTGATGCTTGTGCAGATGCTGTATCTAAAGATGAACTCCAGAGAGATAAAGGTGCATTCATATTTTCATTCTGAGTTTGAAATCATTTTATTGACAAACATTTTAATTTTAAAATCTAGTTGTGGATTCAAAAGTCTTATTTGCTGGTAATAGGGATACTCATTCAAAGTATTTGTTCTTCAGGTGGAAGTAGACTAGAGCAGTGTGTTTAATTTATTGCCTCTTCCTACTGTTTGGGGCTCCAGATTTTTTTTTTTGGCAATCATGAAATGCTAGAACTTCAAGCCACCGATGCAACAGGAAATCCCAAAAGGATGCATCTTAGTTTCATGATCTCCAAAAGTCCATAAGCCAGGGGAATACATTAGGCCATTTGGCCCATCGAGTCGGTTTTGCCATTTGGTCATAGCTGATTTATTATTCCCCCTCAACCTCATTCTTCTGTCTTCTCCTTGTAACCTTTGACACTATTACTATTCAAGAACCTCTCAACCCCTGTTGTAAGTACACCCAATGGCTCAGTCTTTAGCTTCAGTGGCAATGAATTCCATAAATTCACCACCCTCTGGCTAACAAATTCATCCTTATCTGTTTTAAAGGAATGTCCATTTATTCTGGTCCAAATCCTAGAGTCTCATCTGTAAGGCAAGGCCTTGGCATCAGTTTGAAACAGCTGTGCCTTGTTCCATTCCTTTGTCACTTTCCTCACTGCTTCACTGTTTTTGTGTTGAATTTCTATTTGTTCATTTTGATGAGGTCCAGTATTGTCTTCTCAAATTATGAGTTCCACCAGAAAAATCTGCTGTGAAGCTAGCTAGTTGTATCACTTCTCTCTTTATTAAGGTTTTGTTGGATCCTGCTGTTTAATTGTCTATTTTCTTTGCAGTTTAACAGTTAATTATCTACTCATATTTTAAGTAGCCTCTATGTATCTAACAGTTTAATATGCTTCTAGTGGCTATACAAAGTATAATTCTGGAAGCTTTTTTGCTCTTCATTAAGTGAATGTGTTTTCTTACTGGTTAAATTTTACTGCAGGTATGACCTCCAGTTAGCCCAAATGGTGCATTACAGCAGCACTTTTTTTTGACTAAGTCGACTTAAAATACGCTAACCTACAGAATGCATGCAAAGTTCAGGGTCATATACTCGTATAAAATTTCTCACTCATCAGTCAACAGGCCCTGCTTTCCACAACCCGAGCTGATGCCACCTTTCATGAAAGCCATGACGTGACACCACGATGCATGCGCACGGCCAGTCTCAGCAGCACCTCACGATGCTCACAGAGTCGATTCCACCTTTCAAGGAAGCTGTGACACGACACCATGACACATACGCACGGCCAGTCTCAGCAGCACCTCACGATGCTCACAGAGTCGATTCCACCTTTCATGGAAGCTGTGACACGACACCATGACACATACGCATGGCCAGTCTCAGCAGCACCTCACGATGCACACAGCAGCGACACCAACTGCAGCAAAAGGGCAGGGCTATCGCGTCCATTTAGGAGAGCGCCGACCACATCATCAAGAATAATCAGCATCCTGGAGGCTTTGGTGTTACTGCTTTGTATCTTCTATCAAGCATTAGGGTAAAAAAAAATATGGCCAGCATAATTATGCCACATGGAAAGAGAAGGGGGACATTATGGTCAACAGATGACACCAAATGTTGTCAAGAAGCGGCAAGGAGAGGGAGAGAACAAGAATTGGATAAGGTCAGGGTGCACGACTCCAAGATCAAAGAGTCAGGACAAAAAAGATGAGAGAAGAAGAGACAGAGGAGGGGAAGCGTGCACATCTCCAAAATGACAATAAGCACAAAAGGAGGAGAGAACAAGAATTGGATCAGGCCAGGGCCGCACGAGTCCAGGATCGGAGAGAAAGAACAAATGGTCATGATCCTAAGAATTACTCTCAATTTATCAGAAGGGGAAGATGTCCCTCCTCAGCAGAGCCAGTTCCTGATACAGTCACGCATGCTATGACCATACGTAAGGCACAAGGCCAAACTATGGAGAATGTGTTGATTTATTTGGAGAAACTGGTATTCCGGCATGGTCAGCTGTATGTGGCTTTAAGTCGGGGAAAAAGAAATGAAAACGTTAAGAGTATTCTTGAAGGGTGGCAGATCAACCAGAAATGTTGTCATCAGAAGTGTCCTTCGTTAAATGAGAAGGAGCTATATTTGTCTTGCTACGCATCTCTCTTCTTTAGTAAGTTGAGTTTTTCTTCTTTAATTTCCAAAGCACATCACATCAGACTACACTACCTTTCTCTCAAAGGGTGCCCCAATGGGTCACCTGGTTGTCTATTAGCTATAAATTTGAAAGGAATTTTTTGTATCTTGGTAGTAAAAAAGTAGCTGTTTTATATGAGACATATAAGTAACTTCTCTCTTCTTCAAAAAGTAGATGCTATAAAACTGTGCACCCTGGTGCCCTCCCTATCTTTGTGGGAGATTTCAACCAGGCCAGCTTGAAGTTTTTGAACAACTGCCACCAGCGTATCACCTGTGGAATCAAAGGGACCAACACAATTGACCACCATCAAGTACATTTACCATGCTATCTTATTCCCACACTGTGGAAACTCCGATCACCTAGCTGTACTTCTACTCCTTGTGTGTTAGTTGTGTGTATTGTGTTATAGTTATAGATAGCAACACCAGTAGTGAGGACCAAGAAGGAATGGTCAAGGGAAACTGAAGAATGCTTACAGGACTTCTTTGAGTCGGTAGACTAGACAATACTCGGAGATTCAATTTCAAATCTGAATGAATACTCTATAGTTGTCACTAACTTCATCAAAACTCGTGGGTGAGTGTCTGCCTTCAAGGACATACTGGACATATCCAAACCAAAAGCCATGGATGAACCAGGAAGTTCATTGTCTGCTGAGGGCTGGATCTGTGGCATTCAAATCCAGTGATCCAAAACTATGCAACGTCCAGCTATATCCTATGGAAGGCCATTTTAAGAGTGAGAAAACAATTCCAATTGAGGTTAGAGACCAAATTGGATGTACATCAACTCAAGCAGGGTTTGCTGGCCATTACGTCCTACAGAGTGAAACCTAACATCATGAATGGCTGTGATGCTTCACTCACAGATCAGCATGATGCCTTTTACGCATGCCTTGAAAAGGAGAATAAACCTACATCTGTGTGAATCCCTGCAGCATCTGTCTCAGAGGCCAATGTCAGAATATCTTTCCTGAGGGTGAACTTTTGTAAGGCATCAGAACCTGATGGTGTACCTGGTAGGGTCTGAAAACCATGCTATTCAACTAGCGGTAGTATTCAAAGACACCTTCAATCTCACTGCTGTAGTTGGAGGTTCCCACTTGCTTCAAAAGGGTGACAATCATACCAGTGCCCAAGAAGAGCAAGATGAGCGGCTTTAATGACTGTCACCCAGTGGCACTCACATGTACTGTGATTAAATGCTTTGAGAGGTTGGTCATGGCCAGAATCAGCTCCTGCCTAAGGAGAGACCTGGATCTGCTGCAATTTGCCTATCACCATGATAGTCCTACAGCGTATGCAATGTTATTATTTCTACATTCTGCCTTGGATCACCTGGACAATAGTATTACCTGCATCGGGCTGTTGCTTGTTGATTACAATTCACCGCTCAACACAATCATACCCTTGGTTTTAATCAACAAGCTCTAAATCCAGGGCCTCTACCTCCCTCTGCAACTGGGTCCTTGACTTCCTCATGGGAGACTACAAGACATGGCATTAAATGTCAGTAAGATCAATGAATTGTTTGAGAACTTCAGGAAGGGGAAGTCAAGGAAATACACACCAATCCTCATAGAGGGTCAGAAGTGAAGAGACTCATGTTGGATGTCAACATCTGAGACTCAATCCTGGGCCCAATATGTTGTAATTACAAAGAAGGCACGACAGAGGCTATATTTCACTTGGAGTTTGAGAATGGGTTTGTCACATTTCCTGCAGGTGTACTGTAGAGAGCCTTCCGAGTGGGTGCGTCAACAACTTGTACGGAGGGGCCACTGCACAAGATCGGAAGAAACTGAAAAAAGTTGTAAACTCAGCCATCTCTGTCATGGGCACTAGCTTCCCCATGGGGCATTGGAGGCATCTTCAAAAGGTGATGCCTTAAAAAGGTGGCATCCATTTTTAAAGAACCCCATCACCTAGGTCATGAACTCTTCTCATTCCTACCATCGAGGAGGAGGCTGATGAGCCTGAAAAGACTCTCGGTAATCCAGGAACAGTTTCTTCCCTCCGCCATCAGATTTCTGAATGAACAATGCGATCACTATCTAAGTATTTTATTCCCTCTCTTTGCACTCCTTATTTAATTTATTTTTATATATACTTATTGTAACTTATAGTTTCCATTTTTATATATTGCAATGGACTGCTGCTGCAAAACAACAAATTTGACAACATAAGGCAGTGACATTAAACTTGATTCTGATTAAAACAATTGTGAAGCAACGGGTTTTGTGCCTCTTTCCTGACTTCTAAAAGAATCTTGGATTAAATACCAAAATCCTTCAGTTTCAAATGCCAGATTCCGTCACAAAGATACTGTGCTTCCATTTTGTTAACATTTGTCAGATCTAGTTCCTGTATCAGACTATCATTGCCAAATGTATGTGCTTGCCTCCCCCCTCCCCCCCACCCCCCAACCTTGTCCCCTGACTGTACTATTGTTCTTGGCTTGCTTCCCAAAAACTGGAGTCTCTCCAACTTACTCCTGCTCATATTCCAACATGCATCAAAACTTATTTGTATGTTACCTTGTCATTGTTTCAACTTAGCCCATTTGCAAATTAGATTTTGCACCTTTTTGTCCAAATCCAAGCTTGTGCTTCACATAACTAGCCTATACAACCTTCACTTTCCTCTCACTGCCACTGCCTCTCATTGATCCACTTCTGCCTTTCCACCTGTCTCCATTCTATTTTGTACATTCTCCCCATGAACTGTGTATGTTTCGTCAGTGCTTTGGTTGCCTCCCACTATCCAAAGATTAGCCAACTAGTAAGTGGATTAGTCATTGTAAATTACCCTGTGATTAGGCTTGGGTTAAATAGGAGGGTCGCTGGGCAGCATGGCTCATTAGTCCAGAAGGGTCTATCCTGTGCCATATCTTTAAATAAATAATGGCAATTGAGTCTATCAGTCTAATTGTAGATTATTTTTCCATTGCTGTGTTTGTGTCTGTCCTCCCCACCTCTTAACCTCTATTAATTGCTAACTCTTGTAGGTGCCATTTTAGCATTGCTTATTTTTAACTGTTTATTTTACTTGATTATGCTTTTAGAAAATCTCCTTGGAGTGTTTTATGTTGTGATCTTAATGGCTATACCTTGCATTCTCTGGACCTAGCAAATGGCCCAGAAGCAAAAGGTCGGACTTCCATTTAAGAGTCATAAAGAATAATCAGTCAAAAGCTATCAAAGTTAGTTAATAGATTTTTAATTTTTTTATGAATTTTGCTACAAGATCTTTTTCTACAGAGGGGAGGGAGAATTTTAAATACAGATCTAAAATGCTGGTTCTATTTATTACTTTTCACAGAGAGTGACTGATTCAATAACTCTCTAATTTATAGGGAGAGATAATTTTACAAAATTAAAGACCTTGGGATTGTACTGAACTATTCTTCCATGTTCCTGGTAGTTCTGCTCTGTCTCTTATTGTAACTGCATTGGTACCAGTTGTGATTTCAAAGAAATCCAACTGCAACAATTGTAGCTTCTCCTCAGCACCATTCATAAAACTGTTAACACTGTTAAATAGCCCAGTGTTACTGGAATACATGGAAATAGTATATGTTCCTGGACTTGGAGCAGATATGGCTTAAACTGGTTTTGAAGCTGACTGAGTCGGTTTGCTTCACAAGTTAAGAATAATCTATTAAAAATATTAATTTTACTGTTGCAGTAGTGGAAGACGATGAAGATGCCTTTCCAACCACGCGATCAGATGGTGATTTTATACACAATAATGGCAGCAAAGAGAAATGTATGTATCTTTAAAATTCGTATTTTAACAGTTATATACTTTGATCTTCATTTATTTCTGTAACTGATGTTCTAAGTTATTTTAATTAAAATTTTTTCTTCCTTTGCATTGATCAATTTTCATGTAAGTTTGTTAAACCAGACTATTTCAATCTGGAATAACTTTTTTTTCATGCCACCACATGAATATGTATTGTGCATCATTTACTGCTTAATCCAGGTACAAGGAAAGATGTAATCAATTCAAGTCTCATCCTATATAATAGTCTTTGCTATTTTTATGCATATTTATTTCTTAGATGATGCTGCCTTCCTGCCTAATAGAGCCTTTTAAATCCTTAATCACATTTTGGCTATATTTTCAATTAGTTAATTCTTCCAGACCAGAAGAACTGCACCTTAGGGTTCTGAAAGAAGTAGCGTTAGAGATTGTGGTGGCATTAGAAATGATCTTTCAAAAATCATTGGACTCTGGCATGGTGCCAGAGGGCTGGAAAATTGCAGATGTTACTCCATTCTTTAAGAAAGGAAGAAGGCAACAGAAAGGAAATTAGAGATCAATTAGCCTGACCTCCATGTTGGGACGATGTTAGTCAGTTGTTAAAGATGAGGTGATGGAGTACTTGGTGGCACAGGACAAGATAGTACAAAGTCAGTATGGTTTCATTCAGGGAAAATCCTGCCCGACAAACCTGTTGGAATTCTTTGAGGAGATTACAAGTAGGATTGATAAAGGGGATGTAGTAGATGTTGTATATTGGGACTTTAAGAAGGTCTTTGACAAGGTACTACACATGAGGAATCTTACCAAGTTAAGAGATCATGGTATTACAGGAAAACTACTAGCATGGTTAGAGCATTGGCTGATTGGTAGGAGGCAGCAAGTGGGAATAAAAGGATCCTTTTCTGGTTGGCTGCCAGTGACTAGTGGTGTTCCACAGGGGTTGGTGTTGGGTAACACTTCTTTTTATGCTGTATATAAATGATTTCGATGATGGAATAGATGGCTTTGTTGCCAAGTTTGTAGATAATACAAAGATAGGAAGGACCTAGACAGATAAGCAGTATAGACAAGAAAGTGGCAAATGAAATACAATGTTGGAAAATGCATGGTCATGCATTTTAGTAGCAGAACTATATGTGCAGACGATTTTCTAAACTGAGAAAATCCAGGAATCTGAGATGCAGAGGGACTTGAGAGTCCTTGTGCAGAGTACCCTGAAGGTTAACTTGCAGGTAGAGTCAGTGATGAGGAAGGCAAATGCCATGTGAGCATTCATTTCAAGAGATCTATAATACAAGAGCAAGGCTGTGATGCTGAGGATTATAAGGCACTGGTGAGGCCTCACCTTGAATATTGTGAACAGTTTTGGGCCCCTTATCTTAAAAAAAAGATGTGCTGGCGTTGGAGAGGATCCAGAGGAGCTTCACAAGGATGATTCCAGGAATGAAAGGGTTATCATACGAGGAGCATTTGATGGTTTTGGGTCTGCACTTGCTGGAATTCAGAAGGATGAAGAGGATCTCATGAAACCTTTCGAATGTTGAAAGGTCTAGACAGAGTGGATGTGGAAAGGATCTCTCCCATGATGGAACAAGAGGGCATAACCTCAGTATACACAAAATACACTGCAGATGCTGTGGTCAAATCAACACATACAAAAGCTGGATGAACTCGGTCAGGCAGCACCCGTTGAAATGAGCAGTCAAAGTTTCAGGCCGACCTGCTGAGTTCATCCAGCTTTTGTATAACCTCAGTGTAGAGGTTCGCTCTTTCAAAACAGATGAGGAGAAATTTCTATAGCCAAAGGGTGGTGAATTTGTGGAACTTGTTGCCACATGCAGCTGTGAAGGCCAGGTCATTGGGTGTATTGAAGGCAGAGGTTGATAGGTGCTTGATTGGACATGGCATCAAAGGTTATAGGGAGAACTCTGGGAAATGGGGTTGAGGAGGAGATAGAGAAAAGGATCAGCCGTGATTGAATGGCGGAGCAGACTCAATGGCCCAGATAGCCTAATTCTGCTCCTATGTCTTATGGTCTTATCATATCGTGTAAAGTGTCCTGAGACACTTCATTGTGTTATTTTTTAAAAGTTTAAAACAAAACTCCTAGCCAGTAGTATAGTTGTAAAATTTCACCAGTGAAACTCAATAGATTTTAAGGTAATAGCTCATGTTTTTTTTAAATCTAGCTTATTATCACTATGTAGTGTTATAATATACAGAAGCTATCAAAGTTGCTGGCCAAGTTTCTCTCCACATCTTGTTTTAATGAGCTGTCATTTGCTTATTATTAAGTTGAAGGTTGTTTAGGCTTTTGGGCCCACATCATCTGACCTCGGGAGCATCAGCTTGTTCACTGAAAATTGTTAAACCTAATTCATTGAGGCCATTGCATATGATTTGTAGCGATGAGCATCCATCTAAAACAGCTATCTACTAAGAATATGTATTGTGCATGGAGAAATGTATTTAATTATAAATATACATTGTTGCACATATAGCAAATCAGATGATTTTTTTTCAGATATGGGAATTACTGAAAATTTCTTGCCCTAAGTTCATGTAGTAAGAGCAATAACATTTGGAAATCTAAATTTGTCCTGTACAATACAACCTAAATCATTACAGAACAATGCAGGCATTTCAGCCCACATACAAATTCTGAATCCACTGCTCTACCTTCAATGTATTTTGTCACATCTTCAAAGAATTCAATCAGTCCCATGAAGCATGGCCTGCCCATCACAAAGCTGATTCTCCCTAATCTAGACTATGCTTCTCAAAATGCTCATAAATCCTGTGTCAAAAAATCTTCTCCAATAACTTTCCTACCACTGAAATATGCTTCACTGGGTTATCCCTACTTCACTTCTTGAACAGAAGAATATCATTTGCCACCCTTCAATCATCTCGTACTCTGTAATCTCATCCCTAACAATCGATTCCAATAACTTCCCAACTACTGATGTCAGGCTAACAGGCCTATAGTTTTCTTTCTGTTGCCCCTTACCCTTCTTAAATAGCGGAATAACATTTGCAGTTTTCCAGTCATCTGGTACAATGCCAAAATATATCGATTCTTGAAAGATCATCGTTAACGCCTCCGCAATCTCTCCAGCTACTTCCTTCGAAACCCAAGGGTACATTCCATCAGGTCCAGAAGATTTATCCACCTTCAGACCATTAAGCTTCTTGAGCACCTTCTCAGTCATAATTTTCCCTGCACAAGCTTCACTTCCCTGATACTCTTAAATGTCCGGCCTAAGAAAGAGGATATCTAAGGAGAGGTTAGGTCCATTCAAGGACAAAGAGAATTTGTGCTTGGAAACAGAGCAAGTGGCTAAGGTACTAAATTAGTACTTTGAGTCTGTACTTCTGAGAAAGATCTGGAGAACAGTAAGGGGGGAAATCTTCATTGTCTTCCCAGCAGGCCCCGAGTTCATACGGATAGCGATGGCAGCCCGGGACGGTAGGTTTTGGATACGGCCTGCTGCAGTGTTGGTGATTTCGGCGCAGTCACTGCAGGACACTGCCTCCTAACGGGCCCAGACAATGCAACACACAGGGGTCTTCATTGTAGAAAAAAAAAAGAAAAAAAGAGAACAGTAAGGGAAGGATGGGGCAAGCTAATGTGCTGGGATATTTTGTGATTGAGGTGGTAGTGCTAGGTTTTCTGAAAATCACTAAGGTGGTTAAGTCCTCAGGGCTAGATGGTGCATATCCAAAAATTTTCAAAGGAGCCAGTGAGGAGATTGCCAAGGATTTCAGAGATCTTTGGGTCCTCACTAGCAACAAGCAAGTCCCAAGACGACTGGAGAGCAGCAAATGTTGTGTCCTTGTTCAAGAAAGAAACTAGAGGTAATCCTGGTAACTGTAGACCAGAGAGCCTCTCGTCAGTGGTAGGAAGCTTTTGCAGAAGATACCAAGGGATTGGATTTATGCACATTTGTCCAGCAATGCATACTGGTAGCATGGTAACTTTCAAGTTGATGAGTTCAGTTTTTGACATTTCTTTATTTCTGGGGGGAAAAAAACTCGTACATGTCACCTTAGAGTTAATCTATGGTTAGAAAGTTTAATCACAACTTATCACCTATGAATAATTCTTTTTTGTAGTGTTTCCATGTGTGACACCCAAAGGGATCAATGGAATAGATTTTAAAGGTGAAGCTATCACTTTTAAAGCTACTACAGCTGGAATACTGGCTACTCTTTCTCATTGTATTGAACTAATGGTAAAACGAGAAGACAGCTGGCAGAAGAGAATTGATAAGGTAATACTGTGAATCCATTGTATTGTTATAAAACTGAAATTTCCACATATGCTTGCTTAACACCATTATGACGGAGGTGCCAATAGACATTTTCCATGGTAATGTAGTTTGAGTTATCTTCAGAAAACAAGCCAAGGGTCTTCTGTAGAATTGAGTGGTGGTGGGGGTTGAAGAGGATGGTCTGTTTTGATATGAACTTGGATGATGTAGCAAGGAGCTTCATTTTATTTGAAATATTAAAGAGAAAAGGAGAATTTCATTTCATATATTGGCATCCAAATTGGATTGGAGCCATGATCTGATGAGATAAATCAAATGATAGAAGTTTGGGTAAAGCTAGGGAGGGGAAACTAGGTTGGTTGATGTCTATTAGAGATCTCTAATGATCTCAGCAATTAGAGAAACTTTTTTTTAAACAAAAAGAGCTTTTGCATTATTCCTCAAAGTTCTATATAAAATGCAAAATATCTTGAGAATAAAATTGAAAATACTTGCTAGAGATAACTGGTGATGACCATTATTGAAACATGGCAGGTGGATAAATTACAGAAATGCACGTTACTGCCAAAGGTTAGTGAGAGGATAGCATGACCAAATTTGACTTATCTGCACTGTCATCTCCGTTAATCCTGACCGAGGGGAATTCACTTAACAAAGAAAAGCTTAACTGATTACTTGTTTATAGATACAATTTCAGGATTTTGTATTTTAAATTTTAAAATTAATAGTTAGACCCAGGTAGCAGAAGTGAAATGACCATTGTAGGCCACAGTAGTTTTTCTTCCCCATAACCTCACCTGTTGGATGGAATAATGTGCAACTTTTGATCTTAAACATATAGGAGATTGAAAAGAGACGAAAAGTAGAAGATGCTTACAAGAATGCAATGTCAGAACTTAAGAAAAAATGTCACTTTGGTGGACCTGATTATGAGGTAAGACTCATTGCGTTCAATTTCTCTAAAAAATCATTTTCGCTTGTCTTACAATGTTCGTATTTTGGGTTGGAGAGCAAGGAAATTTTCAAATTTGCAATTCTTGTTATTGATACAGTAGTTTTGCCTAAAATAAATTTCTTTGGATTTTGGGTGCTTAGTTTAAAACCTTTTTGATTTTTTTTTAAATGACTTTAGCTCGGTAAACACAAACTTTGCAGCAAAGTTATGTTCCTTATTTAAACAAATGCTAACCTTCTCCCAATTAACACCAGCATTGAATTATAGACAATGATTATTAGAAATAATTTCACAATCACGTTCTTGCAGCAAGTAAAATGAAAATTGGGGTATGTGCTGCAGTGCCAGAGGCTATTCAGAAATTGTCTTGCTGTGAAATTCATAACATTGTGAAATAATTCCCAGGATAATTCAGATTCTACTCATGAAGTTATGATTTTTCCAAGGTTAGAGGTTCAGCAGTAATAGTATCTGAATTCACTTTTTAGACCTAGCTTAATACCATTGAATGAGGTGTTTTAAAGAAAGTATAGTACTCTGATTCTGTACTACTTACCAAACCAAAGACTGCCATGGCAGATTTTGTATAAACACAATACTGCCTAATGGGAAAATTGTGAATTTCTGTAACAGTGTTTGTATAAACTTCAAACATTGCATTTAGTTTTGGAGAACAGTAATTGCAAACTTCAACCTCAAGTTCTGTGTCATTGTGAAGGAAAGTCTTCTGCATATAGTTATATACTTGCAAGTCACTTTAAAGTTCATTTTGTTTTGTGCAATCCTTAGGAAGGTCCAAACAGTTTGATAAATGAAGAGGAATTCTTTGATGCTGTTGAAGCTGCACTTGACAGACAAGATAAAATTGAAGAACAGGTATTGTTTGCCTTGTAAATAACTTTTTACAATGTATCCCTTTGGCCAATCACCTTTCCGGCTCTCAGCTTCACCCCATCCCCTCCGGTCTTCTCCTATCATTTTGCATTTCCTCCTTCCCCTCCTACTTTCAAATCTGTTAGTATTTTTCCTTTCAGTTAGTCCTGACGAAGGGTCTCGGCCCGAAACATCGACATGCTTCTCCCTATAGATGCTGTCTGGCCTGCTGTATTCCACCAGCATTTTGAGTGTGTTAATGAATTTTTGATGTTGTAACATGCAGAATAATTAAGTGCGAGCCAGTTAAGTGAATTTAAGCTTCAAAAATATGGCTTTAAGTTATTGACAAAATTATTATGCATATCATCTGGGAGGTAATTTTTTTTGTTTGGATTAAAGGATGTTTAACAAACAAAGTGGATTAGAAATAAATTGGGATTTTAGGTCAGAACCCTTGAGTGTAAAAGAATGAGAGATGATCTCACTGAAACAAAATTCTTAGTTTTGACAGGAGGTGCAGCTATGATGTCACTCCTGGCTGAAAAATTTGGAAACGTTTTAAAATAAGGGTTTGGTTATTGGATATTCTGGGCAATTTCTTTAACCAGAGAGTGGTGAATCTTTGGAATTCTTTACCCAACAAGGCTAAGGAGGTTCAGTCATTAATGATTTTCAAGAAAGAGAGAAATAGAACTTTAAATGTTAAGGGAACAGGGTGATACGGAGTTGACGTAGAAAGCACCACTGAAGTGGAAGATCAGTTAAATAGTACAGAAGGTACAAGGGGCAGAATAGCCATGTCTCCTGTGGCTTTATTTTCCTGAACAGAAACAGTTGTCTCTGTATTAATCAATCTTAACCGAGTGTTGTAATCATTTTATTCTTTAGTCCCATACAGAGAAGTCAAGAATTCATTGGTCAGCTGCTGTGCCTTTTGGTGATTCCTTCTCAACAGTTGGTACTCACAGATTTGCCAAACAGGTATTTTGAACATTTTTTCCATTGTTAGACAGGAATTCAGAGGCATAACGGAGCAGAGTATATCTCGATGCCACTGTAATTTATTCTGTTCTATAAAAGTTTGCTAATTGTTTAAACTTTTTTGTCAAAAGCTCAAATTGGAGATGCCACTTGTGATGTCACTGAGACAGCACTGAAGTTCTGCTTGTGATAGTGTTGATTAGTTGCTCCCTTCACTCAAGCAGCATTCTCCCCTTGACTGTGAAATATCAGCATGGGAAGGGGAGAATGAGACACTTAAAAAATTAATTGTCTTTTAAAAAAGTAAGATCTAATGGAAAGCCTGAAATACTTTCCAGTGGTGTTGATAAGAAATAGAATTCAGTAATCTCACAATAGAAATAAATTAGGCATTCATTCTAATCAAGAACATTTTTGTTCAATGGATATGTTAAAAATAAGGCCTAATTTTGTTTTGTCAATTGCTTGATTACCTTCTGGTGTTTAAAATGCCACCAGCGTTAACCATGGTTTTTACTGTAGGCAATAAAATCTTTTTTTTAATTTGTGATTAGTTTTCATGAGCCATTTTTACAAACAGGCAAAAACATTTGAATTGGTGTTTAGGTACTGGATTAAAAAGTGATTCATATGTGACTGCTGCATAGGAACATAGAAAACCTACAGCACAATACAGGCCCTTTGGCCTACAAAGTTGTGCTGAACATGTCTCTACCTTAGAAATTACAAGGCTTGCCCATAGCCATCTGTGGTATATGAAGCTACTTTGGGCCAGCACCACATATAAGTGATGTTTAACTTTACAATTGACAAGCTATTTAGTTTGAGAATAGAGAACTTTAACCTTGTATTTCTACTGCATTTATCTGCAAATATTAAATAATCAGTTTCTTAAATGTGTATCATTTAAAATAAACAAGGTTTTTGTGGATAATACTGGATTACTTAAACAATTGATTTCAGTATCAAGAATTCTGTTCAGAAACGGTGGTTAGTGACCTGTATAACAGTTATACTTGACAATTTTTGAGAATCTGGGCACTAATGGTGACAGTCCAGCAAAACAAATTGATCATAAGCACACACCTGATTATTGCATTTTCTTCAGGCTCTCCGCCGTGGAATACACTGTTTAGTTGCATGACATCATTATGGCTGTTCTTATTTCTTTAAAGCTTATTGGCACTTTATGCACTTTTTTTGTGGTGAAGGTTAATGTTTGACTACTTTATTGTGCCTCTGTTCTGAACTGGGTTTTTCTTTATCTGTCTCTGTGGTAGCCCTTTAGTCGCTCTTCCTCCATGTCTTCCATTGATCTAGTCAGTGCCTCAGATGATCACAGATTCAGCACCCAGGTACTGTATGAACTCGGAGTGGTCCTTCTCTGCAGTTCAATTCTCTTAACTACTTCACCTGGGTTTCCTTCCACTCCTAATAGTGGTTGATGGTGATGTTTGTTGATAATAACTTATTCCCTTGGCTAATTTTGTGTGTCCACTGCAATATAGATTTTTTTGTAGAAATATTTAACTTTTTAAAAACTTTAAACTGCAACTGCTGTAGTAAAGATAATCCCAGTAAAGAAATCATAATAGTATGTCAAATTTTGTACAGTTGAAAATCAAAACTTTTGGAAAGTAATTATCCCTAAAGCAAAAGAACAAACTGAAATGTGTCATAAAATTGTGCGGTTAAGATATATCTCCTATGGAATAGGTTAATCCAAGCATCACTGCTACAATAATGCATAACAGCATGCCATTACCTGAAACCTGCCATTACTAATATACATGTTCTGATGTTTTGTACTCATTTATGCATGATTGCTGATCTATGATGTTGGAAGTGTAACAATTGCATCTAGGTTCACTTAGCAGGTTTACGTTTTTTGTGCAGTTGGCAATTTGCTTCAGCTTCATGCGGGAGAGGGAAATTCAGCTGATCTTAATGTCCTTATGCCTTTTGTCATCTGATATTTATTAGTTTAAAATTAATTGCTCTCCAACTCTGGGGCAGGCCATACTTTTTCAAGATTTGTAGATTTGTATTATAATGTTGAAATTAATTTTTATTTCCAGCTCAATTCCTCCATCATTCCTCTTCCGTACACCGACTCCCTTTTATATTCATGCGACAACTACTTTTGATACTGTTGTGTAATTCTGATCATCGTGTTTAAGTCCCATCAAGGAACTTCAGAATTTTTAAATTTAAGTAATTGAATAAATGCAGAATCTATATTTAAAAGTACAGAAATGAGATTTTCATAACTTGTCCTTCAGTTAAAGGAATAGTCATACAGCATGGAAACAGGCCCTAATTGTCCAACACTACCTTGACTGACCTGTATATGATTAGGCATACACTAATATGGTTAACTTAACTGCCTCTGTACTTGAGGAATGGACAATAAATGCTGGCATTGCCAGTGCTGTTTACCTCCCATCAACAAATAACTATTTTAGACAGCAGTGTTGAATAGTGTAAGAGTCCAATTTTGGTTTTTTTTTATTTGAGGATGAAAATGAATTTGTTTACCCTGCCATGTCCAATGTGACACAATGCCAATGATCTGCAACTTCATCCTACGGTGTTCAATGTAATTTTAAGAAAAATCCCTGTAGGCCTCAATTTGGTGTACATCCTCTAAGAACTGTGCACTGTAGATTTAATTGCTGGCAGTTTGCCAAAAGTGTTGAAATAGATTATTGGGTAGGATGTGGGAAGAGTGAGTAGAGGTGAATGCAGTTGACCGTTTTTGGAATAGTGGCTTAAATGAATCATCTCCATTAACAGTTTAAGGATCTCAGCAAATTAAACATTTTTATAAAAGTGTTATTATAAGTCATCAGTTTTAACCATATATAATTAGCTTTATCTATTGATTCTTAAGCATTCACTCAAGGCCAAGGAAGACGAATGCTTTCACTGAAGAGCATTGGTGTTCAAGGTTCAATGGAATTTGAACTTGCATTGCCTTTAACTACTTATTAATTTTACTGTATTTTATGAAGAGAAAATTCCAGAGGCTCAATCGCTGGCTGCAAACTCTGCATTCAGTTATCCACCCTGTAAATTTAATGTTCTTCAAAGGTCTGCTATCTGCACTATGTTCACTCCCTCCTTGAGTGGTGCATCAATCTTGCTTTCAAATCCACTTGTGCTTCCCTATCCACCCCATTAAAATTCAGTTGATCATGTGCTCAAGTATGTTGTACACTACTGTGAGCATGTTAAGATTCCTGTGAAATCAGTGTTGTAAACTTCAATCCCAAGTCAAATTTGTGTTGACAGTTTCCTCTGCTTCATGCAAATGTTTGCTATTATGAAGAGGAACCATTTACAGCTAAGCAAGTTATCACCAGTAGGATTGCCCTATAATTTATACATTTACAATGCTTATCACTTCAGATGTCTCAAGGATATGTTGAAAAGTATCAAATACTGTGCACTCTTAAAATAAATTTAACTATATGCTTTCTCTATCTTACTCGATGCACTCCTGCCTGAAAACTTGTTCATGCTATAAATGGATAACATTGTATTTTTATATTTTTATATTAACATTGTAGTACATCTGAGTTTGATCCATAATGGTAAGCTACAGGATGCTGCCTGGCCTGCTGAGTTTTTACAGCATTTTGTTTTTATTTACAGCAACTTGAATTTTCTCATCAGTTATAGTTAATATTTTAAAGATGTTCAAGTTCAATATGCTTCAAACCAGTGTAAAAATTTCCATTTTTTTAATCATTCTAACAGTTCAGGAGTTAAATAACATGTATAGCTTTAATTTTTTCCACAAGCTGTATGCTACTATGCAACCATGAAACTTGCTATTTCATTTTTATTCAATTATATCTTGACTTAGATATATAATGCTCAGCAGCTTCAGCAAATAAGTAGTCCATTATTTTTGACTTCGCAAATAATGCAATTGCTAACAACATAGCTTCCTGACAATTTGCTCAATTCTTCCTGCTTCACTTCGCCTTAGTGTATCTGCGAATAGGACAGTCATGCACAATCTTGGAAATTTTAATCCTCCACTAATGACACCACTGCAGGGAGACAATTCATCATTTCCTTTCTCTCAACACCACCCCTCACTTCTGTCACTATTTTTAGCAGCAGCATTGCAGCTTCCTAGTAGAAAATGTGTTTTTTTTTTGAGGATCAGTTCAAACTGATAAATTCCAATTTCTTAAGGTTTGGTAGCATTCTTTCCTTTTGTTAATCTTTACATGTAAAATATCTGTCACTTATTCTAAATACATTTAATTTTCAGTTAAAGATTTAATGATATGCCCAAAGTATATCAGTTAACAGGATCTTGAGCTTAATGTCAGTGCACATTTATAGTGCAGATTATTGGTTGTAGTAATGATGCATTTCAAAAGATCAAGTAAAGAGTAAGCACTATTGCGTTAGATAATTAAGAACAGTTAAAGACTTTTCTTAGCAGTTCTCATCTTAAAACTTCACTACTAACACTCCACTAGAATGTTTGTTTTTGTAAAGCTCCATGTTTCCTCAGACAGTTTGTTGGTGTCTGCATTTTTTCTAGTTGATTTCAGTTTGTAATTTAATTGCATTATAAATCTTGTTCTTACTCGTTGACAGCTTGTCTTTGGTAATCTTGGATAAAACTGCCATAAATGGGATATGTTGCATATATCAAAATGGTACACATAAAAGTTCTTCTCCAAAAGTACAACTTGTTTTACATGTTGGCCTGAAGCAGATTTTAGTAGAAGCAGTTTGAAGTTGTTTAATGTAATATGCAAATGCAGCACCAAACGTCTTGTCAAGTTTGTATTGTTGTAACCTATTATTATACTTTTCATCTTCAAATTTAGAAATCATAATTATAAAATATCAGCAGATCTGCTACAGATATACACATTCTAGAATTGATTTCAGCGCAGGGAAATTGCTCGTATTGTAAATCAAGATTCCGATATGTTCTTTATATTTGACAGTTTTAAAAATTTCAATTTAGTGAACTTGAATTGAATATGTCAAGCTAAAAAGTATTAAGTGTTCAGTGTAAGGTGGATTTGAATTGATGAATTTGCTCCAATAGGACCACTAATTTGAGTGGATTTTAATACTAAATAGACTGCTGGTATGCACTAGCCCTCTAGCTCCATCTAAATCTTGAGACCTAATTTAGGTACGTAATATATTGTGGAATGTGTGAGCCATAAATTGCCAGGGTACAAAGAAATAAATTTATGAAGTTGTGAGCATTTTCACTGGGGTTACCACTAATCAGATTTTCTTTAAAAATCCATACATTTTAGGATATGGTCTTTAGGCAATTGTCACTTTCGATCATTGCCTTTCTTTTTCATCAGACTTTAAGTTCATTATTAACCAGTTAATGATCTGGAGCAACAATATTGACTCTTGATAATGATTGTGCAAAAGCTACTGGATTGTTGTAAAACCTTGTCTGCTTTACTAATGTTTTCTGTAAGACTGGGAATCCTGCCACCCTTTCCCATGAGCTCATATTATTCCCAACTCACCCTGTCTGGTTGATGCTTAAAAATCACTTCTGAAATTGCTTGAGTGATGGGGCAAATAGTAATGGCAATGTGGGTATGACATGTAAACCATGAATGGGAAAATGTTGTGAATTTTCCTATTTGTCAATATAAAATGTGGTTCTTGACAGGAAAACCATGTTAGTGATATTTAAAATACTTAATCACCTCATTACTTTTTAAAGTTTAATCATTAGATAATTGTTCAAATTTTGATGGTTAGCCTCATGTTCTGGCTAACATTCTTTAAATTAGTTCATTTTTCTTTCTGAAAATTTAAGTTTCTTTAAGCATTAAGACAAAATACTTAGTTCCATTTGACAGACAGACATACTGTATTGATCCCGAGGGAAATTTGGTTTCATGACAGCCGCACCAAGGATAATGAAGAAATATAGCAATATAAAACCATAAATAATTAAATAATAAGCTTTTCCATGCCAAGCAGAAATAAGTCCAGGACCAGAATTGGCTCAGGGTGTCTGACACTCCGAGGGAGGAGTTGTAAAGTTTGATGGCCACAGGTAGGAATGACTTCCTGTGACGCTCAGTGTTACATCTCGGTAGAATGAGTCTCTGGCTGAATGTATTCTTATGCCTAACCAGTACATTATGGAGTGGATGGGAGACATTGTCCAAGATGGCATGCAACTTGGACAGCATCCTCTTTTCAGACACCACCGTCAGAGAGTCCAGTTCCACCCCCACAACATCACTGGCCTTACGAATGAGTTTGTTGATTCTGTTGGTGTCTGCTACCCTCTGCCTGCTGCCCCAGCACACAACTGCAAACATGATAGCACTGGCCACCACAGACTCGTAGAGTATCCTCAGCATCGTCCGGCAGATGTTAAAGGACCTCAGTCTCCTCAGGAAATAGAGATGGCTCTGCCCCTTCTTGTAGACAGCCTCAGTGTTCTTTGACCAGTCCAGTTTATTGTCAATTCGTATCCCCAGGTATTTGTAATCCTCCAGCATGTCCACACTGACTTCTTGTATGGAAACAGGGGTGACAGGTGCCTTAGCCCTCCTCAGGTCCACCACCAGCTCCTTAGTCTTTTTCACATTAAGCTGCAGATGATTCTGCTGTGACAAAGTTTCCCACCGTAGCCCTGTACTCAGCCTCATCTCCCTTGCTGATGCATCCAACTATAGCAGAGTCATCAGAAAACTTCTGAAGATGGCAAGACTCTGTGTTGTAGTTGAAGTCCGAGGTGTAGATGATGAAGAGAAAGGGAGACAGGACAGTCCCCTGTGAAGCACCAGTGCTGCTGATGATTTATTGATGACAAAGTTGAGTAAGATTGCAATATTTTTCAGAAAACACTTTAAACTCTGGGAAAGGGTGAGATCCAAAACAAATGAGCCCCAGAAGACATTACACATGACCCTCACTAAGGGTGAAAGAGGTTTTACGTTCCTAGAAAACAGTCCATGTCACGAATTTCTATAATATGAAGCCACTTACTTGTGTGCACATGTCAGGAAATGCAAGTTTTTTTAAAAAAATCTATTTACTTACCACACAAATTCCATGAGAACAAATCTTATTCTGTATCTCAATCTTTTGAGTAGTGATTTGGGCAAGTTCCATTACGCACACACCAACAGATATCTTGATGCCCCAGCTGTAGCAAGCTTGTCTGCATTATTATTTTGCAGATAGTTAGTATTTACACCATTTGGTGGGTTAGAGTACCTAATGACTATTACAGATAATCTCTGGTGCTCAAAATGCTCATAATGCTAATACCAGTGGAATATTTGTTATACAAAATCTACATCCTTGACTAAAGAGTGGTGACAGTCTGGAAATTGGCCAGTTTATATAAATTTTTACCATGTTTTTGCCAAGTGAAATGATGCAGGTTTTTGCAGTTTTAATAATGAACTGTAGTAGATGCTTATACTAAGCTAAATGTATTAACATAATTTTTTTGTTATTGATGAATTAACTTATTAGCAAGGTAAGGATTTTCTCCCAGTTTATTTTTGTTTTCCTCCTTTATATTTGCACAGTTAGAACAGTAGGGATGCAAGGCAGGATAATTGAATGTGCCTCTTGCAGGACGTAGGAAGGCAGGGAGACCTCCAGTGATCCTGAGGTCTACACCTGTGAGCAGCTTCTAACACTCCATGTTCAAGAGTTGGAGCTAGAACTGGATGAACTCTGGATCATTCAGAAGGCTGAGGGGTTAATAGATAGCACATAAATAACAAGGTAGTTGCACCCATGGTGCAGGGCACAAGAGACTGGGTGACAGGAAAGGGGTTAAACAACCTGTGCAGAGTATCCCTGTGGCCATCCCCCTCAACAACCACCTTAGGTACTATTTCAGAGGGATGACCTGGTAAGGGAAAGATGCAGTAGTCAATCTCTGGCACTGAGTCTGTCTCTGTTACCTCAGAAGGGAGGTTGGTGGGGAGAAGAAGCGAGCTGTGATGTTAGGAAAGGAAGTTCTATGGACAAGAACTAGATTCCCAGATTCTCCTGAGTGTATGGTCCAGATAATCTCTGATCAAGTCCTCAGCATTCTTAAGTGGCAGGGTGAGCAGTGAGCAGCCAGAGGTCATGGTCCATGTGGGTACCAATGACATGGGTAGGAAGAGTGACAATGTTCTGCAAAGTGAGTTCAGGGAGTTGGGTGCTAAGTTAAAGGATAGGAGATCTCCAGGGTTGTGATCTCAGGATTGCTACCTGTGCCACGTGCTGTTAATAGGAAGCAAGTGGCACAGGGAATTAGTAGCCAGAAATAGGAAGATCATACAGTTTAACAAATGGTTAAGGAGTTGTTGGCGAGGGAGGGTGTCAGAATTTTGGGTTATTGGGCTCAGTGCAGAAGGTGGGACCTGTACAGAAGAGATGGTTTGCACCTGAAATGGAGAGGGACTGATATCATAGTGAGAAGGTTACTAATGCTGGATGGTGGGGGTGGGGAGAGAGAAGGTGGGAGTGGTTAAAACCAGGGTTGCAGGGTGATGGGAGCCAGAGTGCCAGAACAAATAGTGGAGATATTGTGGAGACATGTTGTTAAGATCTCAGATAAATTCAGGAATCAAAAGGTTGAGTGTGGTGCAAAAATGTTCCAAGTTGCGTATATTTCAATGCATGAAGTATCGTAGGAAAACCAAATGAACTGATGGGCTCGGGGCATGGATCAACACCTGAAATTGTGATATTGTAGCGATGAGTGAGATTTGATTGCAGGAGGGGTTAAAGGGGAGGGGTAGCATTACGAGCCAGGGCAGCGCTCAATCAGGACAGACTGGAGAACTTGTTTAGTGAGGCTTTATGGGTGGAACTGAGGAATAGGAAAGGTATGGCCATGTTAATAGGGCTCTATTATAGACCACACAACAGTCCACAGGATTTAAATTGAATTGACTTTATTTCTTACATCTTTCACATCCATGAGAAGTAAAAATCTTTACATTACGTCTCCATCTAAACGTGCAATCATAGTAATTTATAGTAGAACAGTCAATGTAACATATAAATACACTCAAATCCGTGTGAGTTAATCAATCTGATTGCCTGGTGGAAGAAGCTGTCCCAGAGCCTGTTGGTCCTGGCTTTAATGTTGCGGTACAGTTTCCCGGATGGTAGCAGCTGGAATAGATTGTGGTTGGGGTGACTTGGGTCCCCTGTGATCCTGTTTTCACACCTGTCTTTGTAAATGCCCTGAATCACTTGTAAAAAGATGGCACCTGTTGCAAAAAACATAAGGTTGTTATAGCAGATGACTTTAATTTTCCATATATTGACTGGGACTCCCATACTGTAAGAGAACCAGATGGAACAGTTTCTCAAATGTGTTCTGGAAAGTTTTCTTAGCCAGTGCACAGAAATCCCAATGAATGTGTACGACACTTGGCAACTTAACAAATTGCCCGTCACATGCTGGTGATAATAAACCTGATTCTGATTGATCTATTATTAAGGAATGAGGCAGGGCAGGTGACTGAAGTTTGCGTAGCTGAGCGCTTTGCCATTAGTTTTAAAGTAAATATGGAAGAAGATAGGTCAGGTCCATGGGTTGAGATTCTAACTTAGAGAAGGGGCCAATCTTGATGGTATCAGAAAGCATCTGGCAAGTGCAGACTGTTTTCTGGCAAAGATGTACTTGGAAGTGGAAAGCCTTCAAATGTGAAATTTTGAGTAGAAAGCTGGTATGTGTCTATCAGAATAAAAGGCAAAGATAATGAGTGTAGGGGAACCTTGGTTTTCTGGAGATAATTAGGCTCTAGTTAAGAGAAGAGAAGGAGGGCATAGCAGGTAGAGGCAGGGGAGAGCAAATTAGGTAATTGAGGTGTATAAGAAATGCAGGAGAATACTCCTGAAAGAAATCAGGAAGGATAAAAGAAGGCACCTCATGAGAATAGGTCGTGTGTACTTGGCCTTTATTCCTTATAGCAACAGAGGATGAGAGGTGACCTGATACTGTAGAGGTGTATAAGATGAGGGGCATTGATCGTGTGGATAGCCAGAGGCTTTTTCCCAGGGCTGAAATGGCTGACACGGGTGGGGGGGGGGGGCATAATTTTAAGGTGCTTAGAAATTTGTACCAAGGGGATGTCAGGGGCAAGTTTTTCACAGGGAGTGGTGGGTCCGTGGAAAGCACTGCCAGCAGCAGTGGTGGAAGTGGATACAATAAGGTCTTTTAAGGGAGAGCTACATGGAGCTTAGAAAAATAGATGGCTATGCGCTAAGGAAATCCTAGATAGTCTCTAGAGTAAGTTGCATGGTTGGCACAACATTGTGGGCTGAAGGGACTGTAATGTGCTGTATGTTCTATATGTTCTTAAGACATGAGGTTGCCCTAGCAAGCAAGGCAAAGGAGAATCCTAAGAAATTCTACAGATATATTAAGAGCAAAATAATAGCAAGGGTCAAAATGGGTCCTCTGGAAGATCAGAATGGTATTCTATGTGTGGAACCCAAAGAGATGTGGGAGTTTGTAAATGGATTTTTTTGCACTTGTATTTACTTAGGAGATGGTTACAGAGGCTGTAAAAGTGAGGCAAACAGCATCAAGACATGGACACAAAAAATTAGAAGAGGATGTGCTTGCTGTCTTGATGCAAATTAGGGTGGCTAAATCCCCAGTGCCTGACAAGGTGTTCCCTTGGACCCTGTAGGAGGCAAGTGCAGAAATTACAGGGGCCCTGGCAGAGATATTTAAAACATCCTTGGTACAGGAGAAAAGCTAATGTTCCACTGTTTAAAAAAGGCTGTAAAAATAAACCAGGAAATTACAGGCTGATGAGCCTGGCATCAGTAGTGGGAAATTTATTTGAAGGCATTCTAAAGGACCAGGTATGAGTTTTTGGATGGAAATGGATAGAAAATAGTCAGCATGGCTTTGTGCATAATAGGTCACGTGTAACCAATCTTGTAGAGTTTTTCGAGGAAGTTACCAGGAAAGTCGATGAAGGCAAGGCAACAGATGTTCTTTACATGGACTTGAGCGAGCGTTTGTCATCTCTATCAATGATCTGGATGATATTGTAGTTAAATGGATCATCAAATTCGTGGATGACACTACAATTGGGAGTTTAGTGGACAGAGGGGAAAGCTCTCATGGCTTGAAGCAGGAAAAATGGTTGATTATATTTAATGCAGACAAACGGGAGGTGTTGCACTTCAATAGGGCCAACCAGGGTAGATCTTGCACACTGTGGTAGAACAAAGGGATCTGGCAGTATAGGTCCATAATTCATTGAAAGTGGTGGCACAGGTTGATAGGGTCATAAAGAAAGCATTGGGCTTTTTAAATCAAAGTATTGAGTACAGGAGATGGGATGTTATGAAGTTGTACAAGACATTGATGGGGCCGAACTTGGAGTACTGTGCACAGTTTTGATCTCTTGTGTACAAGAAAGATGGAAATAAAGTTGAAATAGTACAGAGAAAATTTACATGGATGTTGTCGGATCTGGAGTACCTGAGTTATAAGGAAAGATTGGGTAAGTTAGGACTTTATTCCATAGGTGTAGGGAATTGAAGGAAGATGTGATAGAGGTATACAAAATTGGGAGTATAGATGGGGTAAATGCAAGTAGGCTTTTTCCACTGAGGTCATAGATTAAGGGTGAAAGGTGAAAAGTTTAAGGTGAACATGAGGGAAACCTTGGAGGGTCATGAGAGTTTGGAACGAGCTGCTAGCACAAGTGGTGCATGCAAGCTCGATTTCAATGTTTAAGTTTGGATAGGTAATGCTATGGAAGGCTATGATCTGGGTGCAGGTTCATGGGAGTAGGAAGTTTAAGTTGTTTGGCACAGACTAGATGGGCTGAAGGGCCTGTGTGTACTTTTCTATGATTCTATGACTCTAGAAGATAGCAATCCATTGAAAAGTCTCACTAGCCCCTCAAGCAGGGTACGTACTACTGGATTAAAGGTCATTTAATTTAATCTCGACTCTAATGGCAGTGGGCAGTTTCTCCCACTAGAGTGAGACCAAACTTTCTAGTGCAACTACATTTTACATTTTCATAATTGTTTTCATGTAGGAAGAGTTATGTAGTCCTAGAGCAATACAAGCACAGAGATCTTAATTTTTCACAGGATAGTAGGTAATAAGTAAATGTGACAGGGTGGTCGAGTAGCAAATTTATAACAAAATTGTCTTGAGTCCTTTCTGGAGACTTAGAAGAGAAATTTCCATGTGGATTTTAAGAACTGGAGGTTGCATGCAAAAGCATAAATTCTAGTTATTAGAGGTAAATAGGGGTGAGGATTTGAACTGTAGTTGATTGCTAGAGAAAACTAGAGCTTGAGATTAGTAGATATAGTTTGGGCAGGAGAAATCTGAATGTAGCACATACAGGCATTTTGACCTACAATGTCATACCCCTACCATCAATGTACCTATCCAAACTTAAACATTGAAATCAAGCTTGAGTGCACCACTTGTGCTAGCAGCTCGTTCCACGTGCTCATGACCCTCTGAGTAAAGAGGATTTCCTTCATGTTCCCCTCAAACATTTCACCTTTCACCCTTAACCTCTAGTTGTAGTCCCAACTTTTAACCTTGAGCTTTGAACATTGAGGGTATAGTGACTGGTACCTGGATTGAAATTTATGGTAGAACAGCTAGGATTGGAAATAGAGAAAAGTACATTAATGTAGGTGGTATAAATTTTAAGTTTGCAAATGCCACATAGATTGGCAGTGTTGTGGATAGTCTTCAGCACCTGACCAATATTGATTAGCTGGTACAGTGGACAGTGGTGGAGTTAATTCCTGGTGGAGAAGGCTGACGGTGCTGTAAGTGAAAGGGTCTGTTTCTATATGTAATGTGTGATTTGGACGTGTTGGGGTTTAAAGGGGGGGTGGCAATGGTGATGATTCTGTGACTGGGGAGTTTGAAGGATAAAGAGCAAAATAAACTTGGTTGCAATCTTATGATGAGGAGAAGTGGAGGAGGAGAATAATGACTAATTCTGTAGGAATAAAATATTTAGATCAAAGGATTCAAATAGTGAGTGATATGCTATGTTCCTGAACTGAAAAAGAGAAAGTAAACTTTGAAGACTGGGCAACAATTGGGTGTGGTGGTGGCAAAATACTATGTTGAGTAAATACTGAGACTTGAAAAATAATTGAGAGTGAACTGGTGATATGAACAATGCTTTACAAGCCATATTAAACAAATGTACGCTGCTTTATGCTAGAATATTGGATACAAGATTATCCATTTCAAGTAGTTACTTCAGAGAAATATTACACTAGCAACTGATTAGACTTGATATAGAATATTACACTATCGAAGTCTCAATACTAATATTTGGAGCTTTTCATCATTGCATAAGGAGTTGGTCCTTTTTGTGCAGACATCAATTAAATAAGTATGAAAGAGATCAACAATGAACTAAATTATTTTTGCTTTTATTACATTTGTAAACTGGCATTTTAATGGGAAAGTAATTCTGACATAATTTGCCCTTTGAGTAATAGGCATTTGCAGTATGTTACAGACAAAGGAGTAAAAGCAAATGGTATGTACTTAAGACCATTTGTTGAATTTCTGTGTTTGGAAATGGTAGAGAGAAATGAGGAAGCTGAAATTGATGCTGCATAAAAATCAGGCTTGTGACAACCTGCATGTTTATGTTTCTGAAACTTCCTATGACCAAGGACTTGTGTCGGCCTGGTTTCCATCTGATAATTCTATTTCTGCAAGAATATGGTTATTGAAAATTCAGAAAGGTGTTTTATTTTTGGGCAGGTTGAAGAAATGGTGCAAAATCATATGCAGTACTCTCTGCAGGATGTAGGTGGAGATGCCAATTGGCAGTTGGTGGTGGAAGAGGGAGAAATGAAGGTGAGTAATATTTGCATGATCATAATTTAAAATGCATTTGTTTTAAGAGTGGAATAGATTTTGATCTGGGCTAGATCCGGCCATTGTTCTCAACAGATGGACAGTTGAAACAAATAAATAGCAGTGAATGTTATCTGTGCTTGTCCATTTTACCACAGGTATACAGAAGAGAAGTAGAAGAGAATGGGATTGTCTTGGATCCTCTCAAAGCAACACACTCTGTTAAAGGTGTTACAGGTCATGAAGTTTGCCATTATTTCTGGAATGTCGATGTCCGCAATGATTGGGAAAGTAAGAATATTTTATATTATTAATTTTTTTAAAGATGCCTGTATCATTAAGTTTATTGAATAGATCACCATCAGATCATTGGCAGTTTCCACCAGGCAGCTTTACTCATCTAGGATTATTAGCTGTTCAAAATGCTGGAATTTTAAATGTAAACATTTTTACACATTACCTGATCTATGTTTGCTATATTTAATTATCTCTAAATTCATGGACTGTTCATTTCCTCCTTTTATTCCATCTGACCTGTTCACTCACATTCCTCATTGTGGTCTAACAAGTCCCCATTTTCAGCAATTTGAAATGCAAAATATTTAAGCCTAAAATGGCACAGACAAATGTAAATGGACCAGATACATTTAAATCCTCTGCTTCACCAAAGTCTAGCTTTTCCTGCTGATCCCTGATTTTGACCTTTCTAATAGTAGGGCATTATGTAAATACCTTTCATAGTTTTATAAACACCTGAGTTGCTATGGGAAAAAGGATGTGTGTTTGATAGCCAAATGTGGTAGAAAGAATTCCTTGACTGTATTGTTTTTAGTTGAGAGATGATTGTTGGTTCAGGACCAAAGAAGTTCATTGCTCCCCACCACTCCCAAGTGATCCTGATAGAACAAAGAACTTCCAGAGCATTCAGATATGCCCGCTCATCTTGTCTGACAGATAGCATTTCTATTGCCCATGGCACGTTAAAATGTAAAAGACATGTTGAGGTGAGTTTAACAGGTGTCATTCATTCATTAGCATAGCTAACATTATTTAAACTAGCTGGCTAGCTGCTAAAGAGCTACTCGATTGCAGGCATTCCACCTCTCCCGGGAGTCTCCTGCAGATTGATGGTGCTACCTCCCGGAAATGAGTTTTTGCAGGGTGGTATGTCTGTAATAGATGTGGCAATCCCAAATGTTGGTAACATCAGGAAGAAGGAATACGAGAAGCTGGAGAAATACCACGGATTGAAAGACAGAAAGGATGTGGAAGGTTAAATCCAGAATAATCTCAGTGGTGATAGAAGCACTTGGAGCTGTAACTCCTGGACTGGGAGAGTGGCTCCAACAAATCCTGGGAACAACATCTCAGATCCTGCTCTAGAAGAGCGCACTACCAGGAACCTTCATACTCCCAGGCCTCTGGTAGGGGGCCCGAGATTGAGGGGAAAATGCACATACTCACCACCCATCACCTGTAAGTGGAGAGAAAAAAGTATGTATATGTGTTTGTATATATGTTTAATTTTAAAAGGATCATGCACTATGTGATCCTCAAATGATCTTCAACAATGTGCTTTCAAAACAGTTGAAATCAAGTTCTAATTTAACTGTTTAAATGAAGCAAGCCCAATAATTTAACAATTGCATATTTGCTTGTAAAATTGCCAAACTTATTGTTTAATTTTGAATACAAAATCTGTCCATTCTGTGGTTGCAATCCCACAATAAAGCTCAACTTTGCAGAGGTTCCCTGGTATTTACCAAGCTAGGATCCTGCACTTCCTGTGTTAAACTGTGAGCCATTGATTTTGCACGCCTACAGATGTGCAGACAGAAAGGTACATTTCATATGTTTTGTTTCAAGGTTTTTAATTTTTTTTAAAACCTAAAAGGTGCATTTAGCAGATTGCATTCATTTTTAAGTTTAAATCCAACTGGACGTTAAAAACCACATTGCTTTTACAGCCAGGTGTGGGGCTTTGCCAGCAGCCACAGCTTTCGGGGGCAAGTGGGTGGGGGGTGTTTCCATTGTGCTCAGGCCAAGTATCTAAAGACTTAAGCAAGCAAAGCTTGAAAATAGATAACTGCAGCTGACTATGGTATGTCTGGGCCAGCAAGATCTTGCCCATGGGTAACAAGTAGCTTTTGGTCTCTCTTACCCCTGTCAAAACATTTAGTAAGTTCTTTTACTTTTTGCCTCTGTTTCAAGACGTTATAAATAATTTTTCAGGTGGGAAATGCAGGTGGCAAATCAAATAACATTGGATAACTAGATGAAATTAAACTGAGCATGAAATAAAATTAAAGATGCTTGTTTCAATGTAAAACATATTATCAGCCATGATGAGGGCAAAATATTACATTCAATGCAGTATTCTCAATATTTTCCTTTGCTCACAGGTCTGTTCACCAGTCCCTAACATTATGCTTTCCATCTAAATAAGAAAACACTTTATTAAATTGTGCACCTTTATCTAACTTCAGAAGCAGCTATTGAACTCTTGTTACAACCTGTACTATTTAGTCATATCTTGTGCTTCATGTAATATGTGTATCTTCATTTGTGTGAAGTGGTTGGATGATGTGTTAATTTCTATCCACAGCAACAATTGAAAACTTCCATGTAGTAGAAGTTCTATCAGATAATGCAATCATCATCTACCAGACTCACAAGGTACATACTTTTTTTGCTTTTAAACTATTAGTGTTACAGGTAGTGACTGTGGAGAACAAATGTCCTAGATGGTTTAGGTGCAAGTCATTTTAATTCATGGGCTTACATGTTAATGCTTCCAGTAAAGGATATTAACCTTGAGTTCATCCTCAGTGATGAAACTTCAGTTCATGATTGTTAAACATCAACAAGACATCATGGTAGACAAGTCTCCAGGCCCTGATGGGATCTATTCCGGGTTATTGTGAAAGGCAAGCTTTAGTCACGTGCAACGTCTCGGAATAGTGACCAGCAAATGTTGCTCCTTTAGAAAGGGGAATAGGGACTATCCAGCAAACTATATGCAGTTGAGCATTCCATCAGTGGTAGAGAATCCATTGGGGAGGATTCTTGAAATAGGATTTACTTGCATTTAGAAAATCATTAGCTAATTAGGGAGAGTCAACACAGCTTTATGTTGGGGAGATCTCACCTTACAACTGATTGGGATTTTTGAGTAGGCAACAAAATTGATTGAGGGCAGAGTATTGGAAGTTATCTACATGGACTTTCATAAGACATTTGCCAAGATCTTTCATGGTAGCTTGATTCAGATGTGGATCCCATGTGATCCACAGATCCTTGTTAGATACAATTCAGAATTGGCTTGGCCACAGGAGAGAGGGTAGTGGTAGAAGAGTTTTGCTCTGATTGGAGGTCTGCAACTAGTTGTGTTCTGCAGTGATCAAAGGTGCGACCTCTTGTTTGTTATGTGTGCAAGTGTTTTGAATGAAAAACTAGGTTGGCTAATTTGTAAGCTTGCTGATAGTGAGAAAATTTGTCGAAGTATTATAGCAGGATATAGATCATGTGGACAGTCAAATATAAGACGAGTGTATACAGTAAGTGGCAGGATCTTTAAGTGCATTGAGATGTACCCAAGATTCTGCTGTAAGTCCATAGCTCTCTGAACTTGACGACACAAGTACATAGGGTGGTAAAGGAGGAATACAACATTCTTGCCTTAACTAGTTGGAGTGTTGAGATTAGAGGAACAGAAATCATGTTGCAGCTGCATAAAATTTTGGTAGGTTTGATTTGGAGTATTGTATCTAGTTCTGATTGCTCTATTACAGGAAGGATGCTGAAGCTTTGAAGAGGGTCCAGAAAAGCTAATCCAGGTTCAACGTTCATTTTATTGTAAAATTATGGATGTACAATGCAACACTGGTATTTGCCTTCTCAAGATAGCCATGAAATATACATGAAAAAGTAAAAAGAAACAGAACTTGCAGACCCCAGAATCCTCCACCCCTCCCTGCAGAAAAAGAACAGTGATAATAACAATCCCTGACCTCTTTTCCTGTGTGGAAATAAACAGCAACAATAACAATCTGACTCCCCCCCCCCCCCGCAGAAAAAACAGCTACAACAACACTCTCTGACCCCCTCCCACAGGAAAAAAAAAGCCCCATAACAATCTCCAAACCCCTCTGCTGCAGGAAAAAAAACACAACAACAGCAATCCCCAGCTCCTCCGCTGCAGGAAAAGAAAACAAGGCAACAATAGCCCCCAATCCCTCCTTTGTAGAGAAGAAAAGGCAGCGACCAGCCCCCACCCACACACAAAGAACCTACAGATCACCCACCCACCAGTTGGCCGTATGAAAGAAAATGTTGAAATCTGAAGGCAACCAATATAATGTACAGTCCAATCACGTAAATCTCAGAACATCGAACAGTCCTTCCATAGCTGAGATCTCGCAGCTGGTCTGAACGGTGGCCTGTGTTTGGAGTGATCGCGGACCCTCTGGCCTGGTTGGGAGCGATCGCTGACCAGGTCCAAATGCCATCGACCTGGCGGCAGACCCAGCACACTGCCTCCGTTGGGCGCTCGCTGACCGGGGCCAAACGCCTTCACCTCGATGTTTAAATCTTCCTTGCCGCTTAGAGATGGAGTCGTTTATGACCCCGTGTCCTATCTTTGGTTTCTTCCATGAGTCAGCTTGTGTTCTGGGTCCTTTCCGGGTTCTCATCTCTAATCTCCATGAGGAAGCTGTCTGGACACAGCATAGCACTGAGATCCAAACTGTACATCACAGGCACCAACAGTTTCTGCAACACAAACAGTACGAAAACATCAAGCAGAAGGTGTAGAAAACTGAAGTAATTTAAAAGATTTGCTATCTGGAAGGTGTTGCCCAAGGATTTGTTGTTCGCCTGTGCCATCTGACTGAAAGTCGACGATGTTGCCAGGATTAGCGAGTATTAGCTATCAGGTGAAGGTGGACAAAACGTGGGTTCTTCCCACATTGTGTCTGAGGGGCAACCTGATGAAGTATATTAAACTATGATAAATGCAGCTGGTATAGATATTTGGAGGTTTAATTTTTTTGCCAAGGTGGAAATGCCATATTCTAGAGGTCAAATGAGAGTGGATAATTTAAAGGAGATGTGCAGGACAAGTTTTTGTCACAGTGGTTAATGCCTGGGCAGACTGCCTGTGGTGGCATTGGAAGCACTACAATATTGTCATTTAGAAACACACCATCAGCATGCAAGGAATGAAAGGATATGGATGTTGTGTTGGCAGATGGAATAAATTTAATTTGACTTCCTGCTTGCCACGGACATGGTAGGTAGAAGGGCCTGTTCCTGAGAATGTTCTATGTAAATGAATATCAATATCATGATGTGGACTTTATGGTTTGACATGCTGACAGACAGTTTTGTTTTCTTTTGTCCAGAGGGTTTGGCCGGCCTCGCAAAGGGATGTACTTTATTTGTCTGCAATTCGAAAGGTTCCAGATACCAATGAGAATGATCCAGATACGTGGCTTGTTTGTAACTTTTCTGTGGAACATGACAATGCTCCTGTAAGTGGCTGCTTTCATTTTTTTAAAATATTACTGTAGTTGAAAACAATAAAACATGTAAAGGAACTTTGTAGCTTATAATCTGGTTTGAGTGCTAAAATGGATAAATATTCTAATTTACTAACTGTCAGCTTAGTCAGTGAAGTTGTAGCTGAATGTACTACTTAGTTACTTGGTTCCGATTTATGCACATTTGAACTTCAATATGGTTGTGTTTCTACACCTATTTAACAGCAGAATAATAGATGTGTACGTGCCAAAATAAACATTGCCATGATCTGCCAAACACTAGTAAGCCCTCCAGAAGGTAACCAAGCAATCAGTCGAGACAACATTCTGTGCAAGATTACATATGTAGCCAATGGTAAGTTTAATTTCTTTTTAAATCTGAAATTTATAGTTAAATATTCTGTGGGAGCAACTGCTTCTACATTCCAGACTCTGAAGGTGGAAAGTCTCGAAGGGCATTTTGTGTTTCCCTATTAGATCATTTCTCAGCAAGCTAATATGGTCAGTCTGTAATAATATACTTCTAGAGTCATTATATATCATCTTGGCTGTGATGTCCAAAAATTCCATGCACGTAACTCCAGATGAATTTTTAGGAACCCTCAGTCTAACTGCCCATCACATTCTCACTTTTTATTCTAACCTTTTAAAACATTACCTTAGCCACCTTGATTTTTTTTTGTCTGTAAACTAGCTTTTAGTATTGTGTGTATGTAGAAACTATCATGTCATTTACTGACCTTTAAATATGGAAGAGTACTTGAAGAAATACTTTAGTTGGTCCTCCTGGGGTCCAAATACCAGACAGACCTCCTGTTTCCCACACTAGTCTCCAGGTTCCACGTTCTTATTTTCTTGCACATTTTGCATTTTTATTCATTCAGCTTCAGAGTTTCCTGTTTCTTGTAAACAGCAATCATCTGCAGGCTTGATTGTCTAATTCTTGGTTCCTTCATCATGTTCCTGAAGTTGAAAACAATGTAGTGTGTTATTGTCCAGCGCCACTTCTAACAACCCACCAATCAGAGATCATAACACATGGGAGCAGAATTAGGCCATTCAGCCCATCGAGTCTGCTTCATCATTCCATCATGACTGATCCCGGATCCCACTCAACCCCATACATCTGCTTTCTCAGCATATCCTTTGATGCCCTGCTGATCAGGAAATGATCAACTTCCAGCTTAAAAGTACCTGCAGACTTGACCTCCACCACAGTCTGTGGCAGAGCATTCCATAAATTCATTACTCTAACAAACAAAAACTCCTCCTTACCTCTGTTCTAAAAGATTGCCCTTCAATTTTGGGGCTGTGCCCTCTAGTTCTGGTTACCCTCGCCATAGGAAACATGCTCTCCACATCCACCCTATCTAGTCCCTTCAATATCCAGTACGTTTCAATGAGATCCTCCCGCATTCTTCTAAATTCCAGTGATTACAGGCCCAAAACTGCCAAACACTCCTCATATGTTAACCCCTTTATTCCTGGAATCATCCTCGTGAACCCCCTCTAGACTCTCCCTGGAGATATGAGGCCCAAAACCTTTGAAAATACTTCAAGTGCTGCCTGACTAGTATCTTATAAAGGCTCAGCATTATCTCCTTGAAATAAATGCCAACATTGCATTTGCCCCTTTACCACAGAGTCAGCCTGTAAATTAACCTTCTAGGAGTCTTGAACTAAAACTCCTATGACCCTCTACACCACTGATGTTTGAACCCCCCACCCCCACCACTTAGGTAAAAGTCCCCATTATTGGTCCTTTTCCCAAAATACATTATTGGACATTACCAAATACTGTATTCCAAGTGCCACTTTTTTGCCCATTTTTCCAATTTGTCTAAGTCTTGCTGCAATCGTATTGCTTCCTCAGCACTACCTACCCCTCCACCTATCTTCGTATCAATGGCAAACTTTGCCACAAAGCCATCAATTCCATTATCCAAATCATTGACAAATAATGTGACAAATAGCAGTCCCAATACTGACCCCTGAAGAATAGCACTAGTCACTGGCAGCCAACCAGAATAGACCCCTTTTATTCCCACTTGTTGCCCCCTGCCTGCCCGCCATTCCTCTATCCATGCCAGTATTTTTCCTGTAATGCCGTAGGATTTTATCTTGTTAAGTAGCCTTGTGTGGTACCTTATCAAATGCCTTCTGAAAATCCAAATAAATGACATCTACTGCCTCTCCTTTGTCCAACCTGCTTGTTACTTCCTCAAAGAACTGTAACATGTTTGTCATGCAAGATTTCCATTTGCAGAAACCATGCTGACTTTGCCTTATTTTGTCATTAGTCACCAAGTATCCCGAAACCTCACCACAATAATAGACTGCAAGAGTTTCCCAACCACTAGAGTTAGGCTAACTGGCCTATAAATTCCTTTCCCTTCCTCCCTTAAAGGGTAGAGTGACGTGCAATCATCCAGTCCAGCAGGACCATGCCATAAATTAAGTGATATCTTGAAAGATCGTGATCAATGCATCTGTTATCTCTTCAGCAATTTTTCTCAGGACAATCTGGACCAGGTGACTTTTCCACCTTAATACCTTTGGGTTTGCCTTGTATTTTTCCTTTGTAATAGCAATGGCATTCTCTCCTGCTCTCTGGCACTCAGATTTCCAGCACACTGCTAGTGTCTTCCACAGTGAAGACAGATGCAAAATACTCATTAAGTTCACCTGCCATTTTGTTGTTTCCTCCCCCCCCATTACTACCAGCATCTTTTTCCAGTGGTCCAAAATCAACTCTCACCTCTCTTTACTCCTTATATAACTAGAAAGATTTTTGGTATCCTGCTTTATATTAATGGCTAGTTTGCCCTCATATTTCATCTTTTCTCTTACACGCTTCTAGTTGCCTTTTGTTGGAATTAAAAAGTTACCCAATCATCCAACTTCCCACTCACTTTTGTTACCTTATACCCCCTTTCCTTGGCTTTACCTTAACTTCCCTAGATTAATGGCAGTCACTTAATGTTTAAGAGCACCTTGCTACTTGACCAAGGATGCTGTGAAGTTTGAGTCATTCTCCAAAGTTTGCCATCTGCTTTACTGTTAGTTTTGCTCACGAAGAGTATTTTAATGTCTTGTCTCCTCAGTAAATGTGATTGAATGATAATCATATTGGAGAAAACTTCTCATTTGTCCTTCTGCAAGGGTTCAAAATATTATTTCTGTTCTTAGTAAATCCTGGAGGATGGGCACCAGCTTCAGTACTTCGGGCTGTTGCAAAACGTGAATATCCCAAATTCCTCAAACGTTTTACGTCATATGTGCAGGAGAAGACTTCAGGCAAAGACATTCTTTTCTAGTATCCAAGGTACAAAATAGTAATAACCTTTTATTTTATAGATGAATCATTAAAACTGATGCCTAGTGTTTTGTGGATGTATTGTATGTATTTGAAGGCAAATGCTTTGATACCTTGATAGCTGTTTGAGTTTTGAAATTTGAAACTGATATTGCTTATGCAAATGGGGTGATTGGAAATTATTTCAGATACTAACAGAAACTCTCTACATCTTAAAAAATAGTTCTTGATGCTTGTTGCTTCTCCTTGAATTGTGAATAAACCCATATGGTCAAACTTCCAAGAGGGAGAAGTAAATTACTGCTTCAACATCTCCTCTTAAGATTTTATTGTAGTGCTGATTTATGTATAATATATTGTCAATGCACAAATTCAAGGCTCTCAGTCAGGAGGTAAAATTTGTGCTGAAAACTAGTTTCAGTACTAGCCATTTGTAACACCATGGATACAGTCCTAATCGCAGTACATAAATATAGCTGAAGAGATGCATGGTCAATTGCTTTGCATTGAAAGGGAAATAAAATATTGTCTCTATTTACCCAAAAAAAAATCAGAATAATTCTAACTGTTACGTGAAACAACAAACATGTATTGATACTAAGACAAATTGTTGGCAATACTCATCAGATCAGGTTGCACCTGCACCAGGCAATGGAGTTAACATTTCAGGTAGTATTGATACTCTTCTTTACAGGCGGTCTTGAGCTACGTTGCAGAGAATAATCAGAGGAGCATTCTTGTAATGAATTTTAAAATGTTGCAGGAAAAATGCCTTATTTGCATCACTTGTTCATAAACATAGTTGTCTAAATGTGGTCCTTATGTGCTGTCTTCTTTCTTTAGCATTCACCATGGACGTGCTGCTGTTCCAACCATGATGATCAACAAATAGTCACAAAGGTATCTCTGACACTCGGGGATTACGTGACCCCAAACTGGCACGATGGATTTCTGACGAAAGGCCAGTCCCGGTTCTCAGCCTGCACCCAGCTGCTATCGGCTGCTACATTGCATTTGTGGCTGACTGTTCAACACTGTCTGTGCTCTGTTGCATTTTGGTACTTCAGTGTGTAATTCATTTCTATGTACTGCTCATACAGCCGTTTACAATTTGACCCAGCATTTTTTTTTACAGAAGCAATCATACTTTGGATCGAAAACAATAGGTTGATGGCTTTAATTGTTTAAAAAGAATAGCATGCTTGTTAATGTAGGCCTGCATAATCATGGCCAAAGTTTCAACTTTCTTTTTGCAGCAAACAGCCTAATTTTTGTTCTTAAATTTACAAATGTTAACCATCTTTGGGGTCTACAGTGGGATGTATTTTCTTTAAGTCTTACTTGTGTGTGGTTAATCAGCACACTATAATCACTGACCTCATCACATTCTCTTATTGGTCATTTCTAACACCAGTGTCCTGTTTTTCCCCCTTTGAGACTAATCTCTGTAAAACTGGTTCAGGGCTGACTTTGTCCTTTGACCTCTGGCATTTGCCCCTTCTTTCTTACTATCTCCTATGAAGAACAAGTTGTTTTGATGGAGATTTTGAAAAGCTTTATTTCTGTTTTGTTTACAACTTTCTACTACATTTTTTAGTTTGTATATTTGTTACAAATATTTTTGTGTTGTAATTGAAAGTTCTGAATTCTTTAAGATGATGGTATGGGCTGAAAGGGGGATACCAGTACTTGAAACATGTCAAACAGGATTTTTTTCATTTTGAAATAGATTAATGTTCTGGTTATTACCAGTGAAGGCATATCGTTAAAGAATGAATGACTGTTTTAAGCAATATTTGGTGCAAGAAGGATGTATTTTTGTGAGTAAAGTACGCTGGCTAAATATAGTTGATAGACAAAGCCCGTTGCATAAATACTTAATGCACCCATTAGAAAAGTGTACATCTTGCTCTTCAGTAGTGCTGTTGTGCGGAATCAATTCTGAATTGAATTAATTATCTGTTCGGCAGATTCAGCCAGCTGCATTTCAAGGATGGCTAAACATGCTCTTCAAATGTTAATAGCTATTTGCAATAGATGTATCTGAAGAATTTTGGTTCCCTTAAAATTCTATGTAGTGAGACCTTTTTTTCCTTTCACTTGATTTCAAAGCTGTACTTGATGTGTTTGCAACTGCATGCAGCTTTTTGTTCTCATTGCTGGAATATAGAAATATTTGGTCTTGAGTCATGCACATATAAAATTTCCCTCTTATTTTGCAACTTGGATTTTTTTTTATAACATCTAAAGTTTAAATCTACAACAAACTTTTGTATGGTGAACGACTGTTTGTGATCAGCATACAGTGCTTTATTTTTGCAGCATATTACTCAGTACATCGTATCCAAATCAAACAGCTGTAAATGTAAAAGTGCCTAAATTTGAGGATTGGTTATGTAGTCAATAGACTGTCCTAATAGATTCTGAGAGTAGTCTATTCCATGATGGCTACTATGTATTGAGAATTGATCTAGAGCATTTTATTTAATTGAGCCTGAACTTCCAGGCTTTGACTAAAAGCAGTCGAACTGTTTATAAGCAACTTGCTGATCAGTTCCATCATTCAGCAGACATTTATAATCTCTATTTACAAAATAATCATGTAAATAGCTATAAGTCAACAAGAGGAGACGTTTGCTTGACTGAATACAGATGATTCTTTCAATTAGACAAAATAAATCCATCTCTTGCTAGTGTACAATTGAAATAGATTTCCAGATATGGTTCATTTTGCCATTGAGTGAACTTGTAGCTCTTGTTAATCAGGGGCAACATATCATAAAGGGTACTTTGGACTCGTGCTTATTCCAATTCTATTTTAGCTGGCAAAATATATGCTGCTTATTGAAATAATTAAATTATTTCCTACAAAGCACTTCACTCAATACTAATAATAATTTAGGTGCGACTACACAGTTCGCACCAGCTTTTACCATCCCATGCTATGGGCACTCTGGCAAGCTGCTAGCTCATTTGATTGCTTACATTGGCTTCTTTTTTTGCATGTGCAAATTGATCACATAATTTTCAAATCACCATTATTGTTCTTTTGACCTGGAATAACTACCCTACACAATCTTATGCCAAGTTAATATTCCAAATTGTGTATGAAATAAAACTGTAATTGGAAGTATTGGGCTGCCACGTAGTACATGTTTAATGGCCAATATTGTGGAATGGTCTCAGAGCTGTTATTTTAGAATGTTTATTTCAAATAATGGGGTTTACAGTTTGGAAAATACCCTTACACTAGCTAGCTCTGGAACTTCTTTTAAAATATTAATGGGTCGAGCACGAGTGTTGATGAGTTAAATAAATTGGTCGCTGCTGATGAGAGTACCCTTTGTAAACATTTGGCCCATCTTTTACAAAATTAATTTCACCTATTTTTAAACCAGAAATATGGACATTGATGTCAATTGCACAAATGAACCATACACTGGATTTAAAGTAGACAAAGTGTAACAGGTTGCAGAACCTGATGTAGATAAAACCACTGTTCATTTCAGTCATGCATTAGAATCACATGCATTCAATACAGTTGCTCATAGGTCGTCTTGGGAACTTAGGGTTCGGGCAAGAGTACTTTTTGATTGAACATCCCAAATAAAAACAGTTATATACCTGACTAACTTATCAGTGGATCCTTAGCAACAGGTGGTAGGTTTAAAACCTGCAACTTGATTGATTTAAGCTAACTTTTAATAAATTGGGAAGTTTACGTGTATAGAACTTGATATTGTTAGTCGCATTTGCACTAAGTGTGATATAATTTTGAAATTCTGGTATAAAGTGATTACACTAAAGAGACAGGTGTAAAGTATTGAAACTTGGGAATGTAAAACAGCTCATTTGCAGGTTAAAATATGGACTTCTATTTCAAAATATATTGTGTGTAGAACGTGCTGAGAGATTTGTTTTTATGAAAGCTTTATATCCTGATTTAGCTTTGTGTACAATAAAACACTGGTTAATGTCTGTGATACTGAACTGTAAAAGTTTTTTCAATCAGCAATGTGTAAAGATCAGTTTATAAAGTTTAGTTCCTCCATGTTATTACAAATTAAAATCCAGTATTTAAAAAAAGTGAGAAGTATTAAAATATTACAGAAGATCTTGACTGTGTGTTCTTTTAAAATGTCCTATTTAATTGGTGAAATTGTCACAGAGCTTTAATTATATTCAGTGTTTTTCAGTTTTCTTTGATGCTTCCTCATAGGCAAAGACAAAATTATTATTGGATATTGAGAGTCTGTAGCAATTAAGGCATCAAAAGGTATTGCAAACAAGAGGAAATCTGCAGATGCTGGAAATTTGAGCAACACACACAAAAAGCTGGTGGAACGCAGCAGGCCAGGCAGCATCTATAGGAAGAAGCACTGTCGACGTTTCGGGCCAAAACCCTTCGTCAGGACTAACTGAAAGGAAAGATAGTAAAAGATTTGAAAGTAGGAAGGGGAGGGGAAAAAGTGAAATGATAGGAGAAGACCGGAGAGGGAGTGAAGCTAAGAGCTGGAAAGCTGATTGGCAAAAGGGATACAGAGCTGGAGAAGGGAAAGGATCATGGGACGGGAGGGGAGCACCAGAGGGAGATGGAGAACAGGCAGAGTGATGGCAGAAAGAGAGAAAAAAAGAGGGGGGATAAAAACTAAATATATCAGGGATGGGGTAAGAAGGGGAAGAGGGGCATTAACGGAAGTTAGAGAAGTCAATGTTCATGCCATCAGGTTGGAGGCTACCCAGCCGGTATATAAGGTGTTGTTCCTCCAACCTGAGTGGGGCTTCATCTTTACAGTAGAGGAGGCCATGGATAGACATATCAGAATGGGAATGGGATGTGGAATTAAAATGTGTGGCCACTGGGAGATCCTGCTTTCTCTGGCAGACGGTGTAGGTGTTCTGCGTCGGGTCTCATCAATATATAAAAGGCCACACCAGTAGCACCGGATGCAGTATACCACACCAGCCAACTCACAGGTGAAGTATCACCTCACCTGGAAGGACTGTCTGGGGCTCTGAATGGTGGTGAGGGAGGAAGTGTAAGGGCAGGTTTAGCACTTGTTTGGCTTACAAGGGTAAGTGCCAGGAGGGACATCGGTGGGAAGGGATGGGGGGTTGAATGGGCAAGGGAGTCGTGTAGGGAGTGATCCCTGTGAAAAGTAGAATGGGGGGGGGGAAGATGTGCATGGTAGTAGGATCCCGTTGGAGGTGGCGGAAGTTATGGAGAATTATACATTGGACCCGGAGGCTGGTGGGGTGGTAGGTGAGGACAAGGGGAACCCTATCCCAAGTGGGGTGGTGGGTGGAAGGGGTGAGGGCAGATGTGCGGGAAATGGGAAAGATGCATTTGAGAGCAGAGTTAATGGTTGAAGAAAGGAAGCCCCTTTGTTTAAAAAAGGAAGACGACACCTTCGTTCTTGAATGAAAAGCCTCATCCTGAGAGCAGATGAGGTGGAGGAATTGCAAGAAGGGGATAGCATTTTTGCAAGAGACAGGGTGGGAAGAGGAATAGTCCAGGTAGCTGTGAGTCTGTAGGCTTATAGTAGATATCAGTAGATAAGCCGTCTCCAGAGATGGAGACAGAAAGATCAAGAAAGGGGAGGGAGGTGTCAGAAATGGACCAGGTAAATTTGAGGGCAGGGTAAAAGTTGGAGGCAAAGTTAATGAAGTCAACGAGCTCAGCATGCGTGCAGGAGGCAGCGCCAATGCAGTTGTCGATGTAGCGAAGGAAAAGAGGGGGATGGATACTTGTATAGTCTTGGAATATGGATTGTTCCACAAAGCTAAGAAAAAGGCAGGCATAAGTCAGACCCATGCGGGTGCCCATGGCTACACCTTTGGTTTGGAGGAAGTGGGAGGAGCCAAAGGAGAAATTATTGAGAGTAAGAACTAATTCCGCTAGACAGAGGAGAGTGGTGGTAGAGGGGAATTGGTAGGGTCTGGAATCCAAGAAGAAGTAGAGAGCTTTGAAACCTTCCTGGTGGGGGATGGAGGTATATAGGGACTGGACGTCCATTTTGAAAATAAGGTGGTGGGGGCCAGGGAACTTAAAATCATTGAAAAAATTCAAAGTGTGAGAAGTGTCATGAACATAGGAGGGAAGAGATTGAACAAGGGGGGATAAGACAGTGTCAAGGTATGCAGAAATGAGTTCGGTGGGGCAGGAGCAAGCTGAGACAATGGGTCTACCTGGACAAGCAGGTTTGTGGATCTTGGGTAGGAGGTAGAAACGGGAAGTGTGGGGTGTGGGAACTATGAGGTTGGTGGCAGTGGATGGGAGATCCCCAGAGCTGATAAAGTTGGTGATGGTATAGGAGACAGTGGCCTGGTGCTCCTTAGTGGGGTGATGATCAAGGGGTAAAAGGAGTTATCAGAGAGTTGTCGCTGTGCCTCAGCCAGGTAGAGTTCAGTACCCCAGACTACAACAGCTCACCCCTTATCAGCAGGTTTTATAGTGAGGTTGGGATTGGTGCGGAGTGCAGAGTGTTCGGAAGGAGTGAGGTTGGAATTGGAACACGGTGTGGTGAAGTCGAGACGGTTGATGTCCCATTGGCAATTAGCAATAAAGAGATCCAGAGCAGGCAGAAGACCAGAGCGGGGTGTCCATGAAGAGGGGGAGGGTTGAAGATGGGAGAAGGGGTCATCAGTGGGGGTAGGAGAGTCCTTGTCAAAGAAGTAAGCTCGGAGACGGAGCCAGCGGAAGAAGAGTTCAGCATCATGGCGTACGCGGAACTCGCTGAGGTGTGGGTGAAAGGGGACAAAGGTGAGGCCCTTGATGAGGACAGAGCGCACTGCCTCAGAGTGTGGAAGGTCAGAGGGAATGGTAAAGACCCGGCATGGATGAGAGACGGAATCAGAGGGGGGATGGAGGCTGGTAGTGTCAGTGGAGAGGGAAGGGTTGGGGTGAGAGGAAGATGGAGCCTCTGAGGGCCCAGGAGCTGACGATGGGATCTGAGGGAGAGGAGATTGCAGAGTGGTGATGGGGGAAGGGGAGACAGGAGACACAATCGCAGCATGTGAAGACCCGGCCTGGAGTTCAAGGTTGGAGTGGCAGTCGGTGGTTGCGCAATCGCTTTGAAGCTGTCCATGGTCGTTGGAACCCGCGGTGATGGTGCTGGAGTCCTGGGTTGCTGGGGCAGCCGAGATCGACGGCCAGGCCCGGGGCCACGATATGAAGTCCATGCCTGCTGGTGGTGGAGCCAGCAGGCTCTGGGGTCTGCAGATGGAAGATCTTGCCATCCTTGCAGGACGTGATAAAGTCAAAGAAACGGCGATTGCACGCGTGGATCTGACGGAGGATGAAATAACGGACAGGTCCATTGCAAACGGAGAGAAAGGTGTCCCGGAGGCGTGGAAGGGATTGTGATAGGGACGCCAGGTACCTTCTCATGGCGGAGAGTGTCACCCTCAGAGCTCAACGGGAGGCAGAGTCACCTGGGATCCTCAGAAGGTCCAAATTGAGAAGCTCGAAAACAGATCCTGAAGCCAACTGCAGTCAGTTGGCGGCGGAGACACGTTCCAAGGAAGAATATGTGGCTGCAATAGCGGGTCTGGGTCAAAATGTGATCGAAAAGTTGAAGGGATGAAGAAACTATAGATGGGAGCAGCGAGAGAGGGTTTCACTGAACTCCCGTCGAAGAGAAGATTTAAACTCCTTCAGTGTAGGCATCACTGGCAGAGGCTTCGCAGTAGTGAATTTGAAAAGTAAACATGAGGAAATCTGCAGATGTTGGAAATTCAAACAACACACACAAAATGCTGGTGGAACGCAGCAGGCCAGGCAGCATCTATAGGGAGAAGCACTGTCGACGTTTCGGGCCGAGACCCTTCATCAGGACTAACTGAAAGGAAAGATAGTAAGAGATTTGAAAGTAGGAGGGGGAGGGGGAAATGCAAAATGATAGGAGAAGACCGGAGGGGGGGAGGTGAAGCTGAGAGCCGGAAAGGTGATTGGCAAAAGGGATACAGAGCTGGAGAAGGGAAATGATCATGGGACAGGAGGCCGAGGGAAAGAAAGGGGGAGGGGAGCAACAGAGGGAGCTGGAGAACAGGCAGAGTGATGGGCAGAAAGAAAAAAAGGGGAGAAAAGCTGTTACTGTCTCCTATACCATCACCAACCTTATCAACTCTGGGGATCTCCCATCCACTGCCACCAACCTCATAGTTCCCACACCCCACACTTCCCGTTTCTACCTCCTACCCAAGATCCACAAACCTGCCTGTCCAGGTAGACCTATTGTCTCAGCTTGCTCTTGCCCCACCGAACTCATTTCTGCATACCTTGACACTGTCTTATCCCCCCCCCCCCCCCCCCCGTTCAATCCCTTCCCAACTATGTTCGTGACATTTCTCACGCTTTGAATTTTTTCAATGATTTTAAGTTCCCTGGCCCCCACCACCTTATTTTCAAAATGGACGTCCAGTCCCTATGTTCCTCCATCCCCCACCAGGAAGGTCTCAAAGCTCTCGGCTTCTTTTTGTATTCCAGACCTTACCAGTTCCCCTCTACCACCACTCTCCTCCGTCTAGTGGAATTAGTTCTTACTCTCAATAATTTCTCCTTTGGCTCCTCCCACTTCCTCCAAACCAAAGGTGTAGCCATGGGCACCTGCATGGATCCCAGTTATGCCTGCCTTTTTCTTGGCTTTGTGGAACAGTCCATATTCCAAGCCTATACAGGTATCCGTCCCCCTCTTTCCCTTTGCTACATCGACGACTGCATTGGCGCTGCCTCCTGCACGCATGCTGAGCTCGTTGACTTCATTCCTCCAATTTTCACCGTGCCCTCAAAAATACCTGGTCCATTTCTGACACCTCCCTCCCCTTTCTTGATCTTTCTGTCTCCATCTCTGGAGACGGCTTATCTACTGATATCTACTATAAGCCTACAGACTCTCACAGCTACCTGGACTATTCCTCTTCCCACCCTGTCTCATGCAAAAATGCTATCCTCTTCTCACAATTCCTCCGCCTCCACCGCATCTGCTCTCAGGATGAGGCTTTTCATTCCAGGATGAAGGAGATGTCTTCCGTTTTTAAACAAAGGGGCTTCACTTCTTCCACCATCAACTCTGCTCTCAAACGCATCTCTCCCATTTCCTGCACATCTGCCCTCACCCCATCCTCCTGCAACCCCACTCAGGATAGGGTTCCCCTTGTCCTCACCTACCACCCCACCAGCCTCCGGGTCCAACGTATAATTCTCCATAACTTCCGCCACCTCCAACGGGATCCCACTACCAAGCACATCTTCCCCCCCCCCACCCCACCCCACCCCACTTCTGCTTTTCGCAGGGATCGCTCCCTACGCGACTCCCTTGTCCATTTGTCCCCCCCCCCCCCGTCCCTTCCCACCGATCACCTTCCTGGCACTTATCCTTGTAAGCGGAACAAGTGCTACACCTACCCTTACACTTCCTCCCTCACCACCATTCAGGGCCCCAGACAGTCCTTCCAGGTGAGGCAACACTTCACCTGTGAGTCGGCTGGTGTGGTATACTGTGTCCGGTGCTCCCGGTGTGGCCTTTTATATATTGATGAGACCCGACACAGACTGGGAGACCATTTCACTGAACACCTACGCTCGGTCCGCCAGAGAAAGCAGGATCTCCCAATGGCCACACATTTTAATTCCACATCCCATTCCCATTCTGATATGTTTATCCATGGCCTCCTCTACTGTCAAGATGAAGCCACACTCAGGTTGGAGGAACAATACCTTATATACTGGCTGGGTAGCCTCCAACCTGATGGCATGAACATTGACTTCTCTAACTTCTGTTAATGCCCCTCCTCCCCTTCTTACCCCATCCCTGATATATTTAGTTTTTCTCCCCCCTCCTTTTTCCTCTCTTTCTGCCATCACTCTGCCTGTTCTCCATCTCCCTCTAGTGCTCCCCTCCCTCGCTCTTTCTCCCTAGGCCTCCCGTCCCATGATCCTTTCCCTTCTCCAGCTCTGTATCCTTTTTTCCAATCAACTTTCCAGCTCTCAGCTTCACCCAACCCCCTCCGGTCTTCTCCTATCATTTCGCATTTCCCATCCCCCTCCTACTTTCAAATCTCTTGCTATCTTCCCTTTCAGTTAGTCCTGACGAAGGGTCTCGGCCCAAAACATTGACAGGGCTTCTCCCTATAGATGCTGCCTAGCCCGCTGCGTTCCACCAGCAAAAGGTATTGCAAGTGCTTTCCATGAACTGAAGTACTCTGAAATATAGGGGGAAGAGATTGCAGATGCTCACTGCTGGAGAGGAATAAAATCAATGTTACAGATTGAGACATCATCTGGAATGATAGATGAAGGGTCTCAACCCTAAAATGTTGATGCTGCATTTCCCTCCACAGAAGCTGCTGAGTTCCACCAGCACTTTGTTACTTTGTTCTAATATGATTGAAAGAGTGGATAAACACTGAAAGAGTAATGAGATGAATGGTAATTTAATTTGTGAATGCTGCTCAAAGGGCCTAGACTCAGGGAGAGCATCTTTCTCTTTGCTGTCACTTTAAACTGTTGAATGGTCACTTCTATCCTGGTTTCAGACTTTACGGACCTGGATCAGTATTATTCCCAGTATCCCTTTAGGCTTATTTGTATTCAGTGGCCAGCAAATAACTGCCGCCTGGATCTGACTCCAATGAGGCAGCAAGGCCATCCACAACATGGTTTATAGTATGGATTGTGCTTAGTGAAATAATCTATTATATGAAATGATGCCAACAAACTCGGTAATTTCACTGAAATTTCTGTGCAAAAGAGCAATACGGCTCCCATCAATTCATCGCCATCACCTCGGGGGGTCCATCTGCATCGAAGATGTCCTGTTCCCACTCTGGATTTGTGGATGATAAGACCAGTGCGAAATCCACAGATGAGTAAGAATTCTATGAGCTTAGTTTGAGGTTGTCCACTCCTTCAGCTTATGTAAGATTCAACATCTTTCCAACCACAAATTCAAGGTTCTCAATTACAGCCTCATCTTCCATTTGAGGACTAGAGATTTCATTTGGTGTTTTGCAATTTTTTACAAGGCGGTATGACTATATTCTCAGTTCTGTCTACAAGTTGAATTTGTATCTCTTCCAGTGATAAAGAGTTCAGAATAGAGAATAATTTTTTTTGGGAAACAATCAAAAAGAGACCTGTTCAGAGTAATTAACTGGGAATAACACAGACCCCATTGCTGGAGATGTTGGCCTGGGATTAGTTCTTCACCCAGTGAATATGGATGATCATGCAGAGACAACTTTGGTATCTTTCCAGTGTCATGAAGTACCCGCTGTATTGGTCCCATTCTTGGAAACAAGAGGCAGGGGGTGGACTTCCCTCTCACCCTGATTTCTATTTTCTGGCACCCTACAGGGTAGTAGTAAGAGATGAGTAGTAGGACAATCTTTACTTGACTCTTGCATGTCTTGTAGCAGTGATCTAGTGGCACCATCTACAATAGGAAGGGTGTTATGAAATGGAGCATAATAAACTCAACAGCTTCAGCGAGAAGAGGTGGATGTGAAGAAGGCTAAACACCTTGTAGATTAATTTTTTTCTGAGGTGGTCACACCTAGAGTACAGGCTTGAGATAGCCTTTGGGTGACTGCCAGGACAATTAGGGGAGTAAATGGTCATTGCAGGGCTCCTGTGTGGCATTCCCCTCAGCAGAAAGTATACCCCTTTGGGTGCTGCAGTGGGGGATGGTTGTGGGTGAGGGGGTGACCTAGCAGGGCACAGCAACAGCCAGGCCACTGGCACTGTGGCTCACCAGGGAAGGGTAAAGTCAGGCAGAGCAGTAGTGATGGGCGAACAGACAGGAGGTTCTGTGGCTGAGAAAGTGATGCCAGAATGTTGTGTCACCTCCCTGGTTCTAGGGTCAATAATGTTTCAGTGGCAACAATATTCTCAAGGGGGAGGGTGAGCAGCCAGAGGCCATGGTGCACATTGGTGCTAATAACATAAGTAGAAAAGGGGAAGAGGTTGGACCACTCAAGGATAAAAGGGGGTGGGGGGAACATTTGCTTGGATGTAGAGGATATGGGTGAGTTCTGTAATGGGTGCTTTACATCAGTACTTACCAAGCAGAAGGATGTGCAGAGCTCGGAGTCGAGCATATTGATATTCTAGGGCATTTTGAGGTAAAAGAGGAGGTTGTGTAAGGTCTCTTAAAGAGCATTAAGGTGAACAATTGCCCATGGCCTGATGGGATGTAACCCAGCTAATCAAGAGAGGCAAGTGAAGATTTTCCTGGGGCCTTGTCCAGTATCTTTGTACCCTCTCTAGCAAAAGGGGAGGTCCCAAAGGATTGGCAAGTAGCTAATGTCATTCCAATATTCAAGAAAGGAGCCCAGGGTAATCCTGGAAGCGCTAGACCTGAGAGTATCAGATCAGTGTTAGGGAAGTTGCTGCAGAGAATTCGGACGGATAGGATTGATGAGCATTTGGGGGGAAAAAACTGCCTAATTGAGGAGAGCCAGTATGGCTTTGTGCAGGGCAACCTGTCTACCTAACTTCATTGAATTTTTTTGATGAGAATGATGGAAGAGCTATGGGTCTTGTCTACATGGACATGAGTAAGGTGTTTGATGAAGACCCTCATGGGAATCTCATTCAGAAGGTTCAGGCGTCCGCAGTGAATTGGCTGTTTGGATTCAGAACTAGTTTGCCCATAGAAGACAGTGTAATGGTTAAAGAGACTGTTTTAACTGGATGTCTGTGATTAGTGGTGTTCTGCAGGGATCTGTACTGGGATCTCTTTGTGATGTGTATAAATGACCTGGATGAAAATGTATGTCGGTGTGTTAGTAATTTTGTAGATGAATGAAGATTGGTAGTGCTGTGGATAGCGTAGAAGACTGATAAAAAATACAGTGAAGTATAGTTCAGCTGCAGATACGGATGGAAAAATAGTAGAGGAGTTTAACTTAGCTGAATGTGAAGTGCTGCACCTTGGCAAATCAAATTTATAAGAGACAGTACTCTGTTAAGGGCAAGACACCTAACAGTATTGATGAATGGGGCATCTTGGGGTCGGGGTTCATTGCTCCCTTAAAGTGGCTACACAGGTTGCTAGAGTGGTTAAGAAGGCATATGGCATGCTTGCTTTTGTTAATCAAGGCATTGAATTCAAAACCAGGATGTTGCAGCTTTACAAATCACTAGTTAGGCTGCATCTGGAGTATTGCGTACAGATCTGGTGGCCCTGTTATAGGAAGGATGTCGAGGTTTTGGAGAGGGTCAAGAAGTTTACCAGGGTGCTACCTGGATTAGGAAATGTGTTATGACAAAAGGTTGGACAAACTTGCATTCTTTTCTCTGGAGCGGCAGAGGCTGAGGGAAGATCTAACAGATTTATAAGATTGAGAGATATAGATAGACAGACTATCTTTTTCTCAGGGTTGAAATGTCTAATGCCAGACAGCATGCATTTAAGATGAGCGAGGGTAAGTTCAAAGGAAATGAAGGGCAATTTTATTTTCCCAACACACAGCGGTGGCTGCCTGGCAGAGGCAGATACATTGGAGATGTTCGGATAGGCACATTGAACATGAAGGAAATGGAAGAATATGTGTATTGTTTAGGCAGAAGAGATTAGTTGGCCATATGATTACTAATTTAGTTGTTCCAGCACAACATTGTAGGCTGAATTCTCTGTACTGTTCAGTGTCCTAAACTGAAAAGTTAATAGTTAAATCCACTGTAGTACTGGAAATACTCTGCATTCACTAAAATTATCAGCAGAAAATACAAATTATGTATGAGCAATAATTATTTTTTTGTATTGAGCTTTTTAAATGGTGTTATTAATCGTGTGATAAATCTAGTGATCACTGATTTAAGATACCTGTGTTAAGTAAAATGTGAAGTTCTGTTGTCTGCAGTGCAGTCACTTCTGCTGAATGCTTCATTGTTAAAAGAGCCTAGGGTTGAAATGGTGAGATCTGATGTAACACAAGGCGATTGGCTGAAGTAATTCTGCAGAGCAAGTCACCAGTAATCCATTATAGGTGATTTGTTTTGTAATTGTAATGCATCTTTTTAAAAGATCTGTCTTCAGTAAAACAGTAATTATTTGAATACAGCATCTCTAACTTTTTGTTAAGGACAGGAATTAGCTTTTGACTGAGTTTTTATATTTATGGATGTTTTGTCTCTTTAATAAAATGCCACCATTTTTAGTAGCTGGTGCTTGTAGAAGAATTCAGAAAATGTTGCTGGAAATATAATCTGAGTTATGTTTTGACAAAAACACTATGGTTCATTGTTCACCTTAATAATTAATAAATTCCACCATTGACAGCCATGAGCTTTGATGGTAATGTATGCCCTTAACAGTGTGTACCAAGATAACTAAGCTATTTGGTCTGTTATGTTCATGCCAGCACAATATTTTCTGAGTTAACTCATGCAGAAATAGAGGCCAGTCTATTAGATGTGGGCGTGGAACCTGGTGTGGTCTTTTGCTGCTGGAGCCCATCCACTTAAACGGAACGCTACTCCGCACACCACTTGTGGTTATTTGAGTTACTGTCACTTTCCTGTCAGCTTGAACCGGTCTGGCCATGTGCTTGGCCCACAGAACTGTCACTCATTGTTTTTTTTTGTGAATTCTAGAGTCTGTGTCAGGAGTTCAGCAGTTTCTGCAATACACATGCCTGGCACAATCATTCCATAGTCAAAGTAATTCAGATAACACTTCTTCCCCATTCTGGTGTTTGATCTGAACAACTACTGAACCTCTGAGCAACTCTGCATGCTTTTATGCTTTGAGTTGCTGCCACATGATTGGCTGATTAGATATTTGTATTTAATGATCAGGTGTACAGGGATAACTAATAAAATGGCCATTAAATGTTCAAAACATGTTAAGTGAAAATTTGGCTCAACTTATTGAATCCATGGCCTTGATAGGAAAGTCATTTCTTAATATTAAACAGAACAAAAGACAAGCAGGTAAGTAGTATGGGACTTGGGTAAGCAATGGAGTCTCAAAAGATTGTAAATATTTCTGGATACAAAGTCATCAACGGAAGATAGAAAGGGGAAGCAGTGGCACTACTGAATGTGGAGAATCTGCAGTGTTGTAGTAGGATTATTTGGAATGCCCAAGACCTTCCTCGCTTTATGACTTCCTTGTCCCTCCCCACTGATCTCCCTCCTGGCATTTATCCCTGCAAATGAAATGGGTACACCTGCCCCTACATCACCTTCCTCACTGCTGTTCAGCACAACAAGGGTCTGTATTGTACGGTAGGTTTTCTATGTCCCATACTGCCCTTCCAAGTGAGGCAACACTTTACCTGTGAGTCTTTGGGTCATCTACTATATCTAGTGCTCGCAGTGCCAAATCCTTCAACAGGTAAAAGCCAATACAAATTGGGGGACCACTATGTCAACCGCCTTTCTTCCATCCACTATAAAAGGCAGGATTTCCCTGTGGCCACCCATTTCGATTTGATTTCCTTTTCCTACAAGACATAGGACCAGAATTAGACCATGTGGCCCATCAAGTCTGCTCCATCATCACCTTAGCTAATTTATTATCCCTTTCAATGCCATCTTCCTGCCTTCTCCCTGTAACCTATGGCACCTTAGTCACAAAGAATGTAAAACCTCCACTTTAAATATACTGAATGACTTGGCCTCTACAGCTGTCTGTGGCAATGAATTACACAGATTCACCACCCTCCGGCTAAAGAAATTTCTCCTTGTCTCTGTTGTAAAGGGGTATCCTTCTATAGTGAGGCTGTGCCCTCCAGTCCTAGACTTCCCCTTCATTCTTCTAGACAAGTACAGGCCCAGAGCCATCAAGTGTTCCTCGTATGTTAACCCTCTTCATTCCCAGGATCATTCTGAGTTTCCTCTGGATCCTTTCCAAAGCCAGCATCTCCTTTATTAGATAAGGGGCCCAAAACTGCTTTAAACACTCAGGTGCAGACTGACTATTGCCTTATAAAACCTCAGCATAGCATCCTTGCTTTGAAATTCTAGTTCTCTTGAAATGAACATTAACATTGCACTTGTCATCATCACCACCTCTACAATATCATTTTCCAGTGATTCTGGTGTCCACTCTTACCTCCTTTTCTCTTTATAAATCTGAAAAATCTTTGTATCCTCTTTTATATTACTAGCTAGATTACCTTCATATTTCATCTTTTCACATTTTAGCTGCCTTCTATTGGTTTTTAAGTTTCTTAGTTCTCTAGATTCCCACTGATTTTTGCTATATTTGCTGTTTTTAACTTTTATACTGTCGTTGAGTTCCCTTATCAGCCATGGTTGCTTCACACTTCCTTTAAAATACTCCTACTGTAGGTGAATCTATCCTGCACAATCCAAATTGCTCCCAGAAATTCCAGCCATTGCTGCTCTGTCATCATCCCTGCTAGTGTTCTCCTCCAATCAATATGTCGGCCTATGACCTCCTCCTAATGCCAATGATGCCACACTCAGGTTAGAGGAGCAATACCTCATTTTGTCTGGGTAGCCTCCAGCCTGATGGCAGAAACATAGATTTCTCTAAATTCTTCCCCCCTCCATTCTGGCTCCCCTCCTACCCCTTCTATTTTTCCTTTCCCTGCCCATTACCTCCCTCAGGTGCTCTTCTTCCTTTTCTTCCATGTTTCATTGTGTTCTCAGATTCCTCCAGCCCTTTACCACCTCCAACAATCCCCTTCCAGCCTATTTATTTTCCCCCTCCCACACCACAAACCCACCTTCCCCCTTGCCTTGTTTCACACATCACATACCAGCTCGAACTCTTGCCCCTCCCCCTTCCCCACCACACCACTTCATTCTGGCTTCTGCCCCCTTCTTTATCGGTCCTGATAGTCTCAGAGGAAAACATCAAACTTCTATTTCACTCCAGAAGTGCTGCCTGACATGATGAGTTCCTCTGGCATTTTGACTCAATACCTCCAGAGTCTGCAGCATCTCTACTGTTTCTATCAGATATCTATCTTTAAATCAAGGCTGTTGCCATGAGATCTTGCACTTGTCTTTTTACTTGGGGGGGGGGGGGGTGGTGTTAGTAATGTCAAGTTCATGTTCCAGGCAGTTTGTGAGTACCTCCATTGAAATGAGGACTCCCCTTTCCAGAACATTCAAAAGACTTGCATCCTTTACAGTCACCAAGTTACCAAGGAGGACCAGTTCTTCCCCCTATGGGACTCCAGCCAATATTTCTTTCTGCATGATTTTTCTCTGATCTGCTGAGCTTTTATATCAGATATCAAGTTGTTTTATTTTTGTTTCAAAAAGCTTAAGTTGAATAACACATTCTGTTTCAAAGATACCTGCAGGGCGTTGCAAAACTTGTTATGCCTGTCCATATTTGACAATTAAGGTTAAGGTCTCCTCAATTTTCAGAGACAGTTCTGATTTGTACAAAAATATGCAGACAGTAAAATTTCTTAAGGCAAAACAATCAGAGCAACAGTACAATTATCTGTTGATGCGTTGATTGGTATTTTATAAAGCACAACTTAAGTATTTGATGTATGGCCTTAGTTCCTCTCCTCCCACAATGTTTCTGTCTGAAAACTTGAAAACAACACAGTGGAAAACAACTAATTATAGAAATTTCTAACCATTATAGCATTGAAAGCCTTTGATACTCGTCCTCTCCTGCCACGGGCAAAATAAAAGCCAGAACCCCCAGGCAATAATTAAATCAGCATCATACTTCCCACTCTCTCCAATCTCCTCCACTCATTTCCCCCTTCACATTCCATCTGTTTTCAGCCATCACCTTCCCCTTTTGCTCAACTGCACTGCCTTATCGCCTCTGCAGGTTGAGGCAGATAAACCCCCAGTGCCTGACTTAATGCCTCCTCAGACTTTGTGGGAAAACTAGGGAAGAAACTGCAGAAATTCTTGCAGAGGTATTTGCATCAGCTTTAGCTTTAGTTAAGTTCCAGAGGGTTGGAGGATGGCTGATGTTGTACTGTTACTTTTGAAGTGAAAACATGGTTTGGAAAGATTTAAAGAACATGGGGCAACACACACAAAATGCTGGAAGACCAATGGGCCAGGTAGCATTTATGGAAAAGAGAGAACAGATGATGATTTGGGCCTAGACTCTCCATTAGGTCAGGGGGGGTGGGGGGAAGAGAGAATGATGAGAAGTGAGAGTAAGGTGGGGGAGGGAAGGAATAAATACAAGGTAGGTGAAGAGCAAAACTAGGAGAGGGGGAGGGGTGAAATGAAGAGCTGGGGACTCAATTGGAAGAGATAAAGGGCTGGAGAAGAGGGAATCTGATGAGAGGACAGAAGTCCATGGAAGAAAGGGAAAGGGGTGGAGCACCAGAAGGAGGTGATGGGCAGATAAGGAGTTAAGCTGAGAGTGAAGCAAGAGAGGGCATGTTTTTTGACCAGAGTCGTTGATTGGAGTACTGTGCAGATGCATCAGGAAGGTTCTCATGCAGGTCTGACACGATCTTCAATGGGAAACCCAGTATCTATAAAAGATACCACCTAGTGAAGTGGGCATCATAGGAGCAGTCATCGTCAGAGTAGTCTGAGGCAGGGTAGGAAGGCTTTGGCTCAAACAGGGCTTCAGCAAGAATAGGTAGGGTCTAGGTAAGTTTGTTCCTTATTTCTTATTCAACTCTAGAGGGAATAGAGAGTATGTCTACAGAACCAGCGTTCTGGGTGTCACATGTGGGACTTCCAGGAGACTCCCAGCCACATCTACACCAAGTGCATCGAGACACAGCTCTTTGGAGACCATGGTAGGGTATTAGAGCTGCAGCTTGATGACCTTCAGCTTGTTAGGGAAAGTGAGGCAGTGCTAGACAGGAGTTACAGGGAGGTGGTCACCCCAAGGTTACAGGAGACAGATAAATGGGTGACTGTCGGGAGCAGGAAGGGGGAATGCCAGATAGTGGAGAGTAACTCTGTGGCTATCCCCTTCAACTATAATTGCTCCATTTTGAGTACTGGGGGGGTGGAAACAGCCTACCTGGGGCAAGCCTCTGGCACTGTGACTCAGGGTAGGGAACTGAGCAGGGTGGCAGCAGTTATAGGGGACTCTGTAGTCAGGGGGACAGATAGGCGATTTTGTGGATGAAAAACGGAAACACGGATGGTAGTTTGCCTCCCAGGTGCCAGAGTCTGAGATGTTTCTGAATGTTTCCACAATATCCTAGAAAGGGAGGGTGAATAGCCAGAAGTCATTTTACATATTGGACCAACACATAAGGGGAGGAGGTCCTAAAAAAAAAAGAACTGGGAAGTTGGGGAGTTCCTAAATCAGGCAGAAAGAATTAGGGAATTAGGAAGGAAGTGGAGAAGCAGGACCTCGAGAGTAGTAATCTCGGGATTGCTGCCTGTGCCACGCGCCAGTGAGGATAGGAATAAAATAAGGTGGCAGATAAATGAGTGGCTGAAGAATTGGAGCAGGGTCAGGGATTCAGATTTCTGGATCATTGGGACCTATTCTGGGGTAGATGGGACCTGGACAAAGGGACGAGTTGCACTTGAATCTGAGGAGGACCAATATTCTTGTGGGCAATTTACAAGAGCTATTCAGAGTGGTTTAAACTAATATGGCAGGGGGATGGGGATCTGTGTGATAGAGCTGAGGATGACCCAACAGGTTTACAAATAGATGATGGATGTAACATGAATGTAAGGAAGAACACACCAATGATTGGATACAAATGCAGACGGAGCATAGAGTTATATTGTACCAGAGGGAAAAATTCAAAAGGGCAAAAAAATGCAGAACTGCAGGTATTGTATTTAAATGTGCATAGCATTTGAAATAAGGTGGATGAACTCGTGGCACAATTTGAGGTTGGTCAGTATGACATTGAGCACATCACTGAGTATTGGCTAAAAGGAGGCCATAGTTGGGAGTTTAACATCAAAGGATATACTTTGTATCGAAAAGACAGGCAGGAAGGCATACGTGGTGGTGTGGCTCTGTTGGTAAAAGATGGAATTGTATCTTTAGAAAGAGGTGACAGAGGGTCAGTGAATGTTAAATCTTTGTGGGTGGAGTTAAGTAATTGTAAGGGTGAAAATACCATTAAGGGAATCGTATATAAGCCTCCAAATAGAAGCTAAGTTATGAGGCTGAGATTGCAAAGGGAGCTGGAAAAGACTCCAGGATAATGGAGTCTTACTATTATGGGGGACTTCAATATGCAAGGGGTTTGGGAAAATTAGGCTGGTGTTGGATTAAGGGAGTTTGCTGAATGCCTACGAGATGGCTTTTTACGCTTTGTGCTTGAGCCTACTTGGGGAAAGACCATCTTAGATTGAATGTTGTGTAATAACCTAGATCTTATTAAGGAGCTTAATGTAAAGGAACCCTTAGGAGTCAGTGATCATTATATTGAATTCATATTGCAATTTGAGAGGGAGAGGCATAACTCCTGTGTATCTGTATCGCAATGGAATAAAGAGATTACAAAGGTGTGAGAAGAGCTTGCCCAGGTGGATTGGAGGAGGATATTTGTGCCAATGACAGCAGAGCAGAGATGGCAGACGTTTCTATGAGTAGTTTACAAAGAGCAGGATAGATATGTCCCAGAGAGGAAGAAATGGCAGGGTAGGCAGCCAGGACTGACAAAGGAAGTTAAGCACTGCATAAAAGCCAAGGTATACAAGGTAGCAAAAGTGAGTGGGAAGGTGGATGATTGGGAAGCTTTTAAAATCCAATAAAAGGCAACTAAAAAAGCTATAAAACAGGAAAAGATGAAATATGGGGGCAGACTAGCGAATAATATAAAGCAGGATAAAGGTTTATCAGTCATATAAAGAGGAAAAGGGAAGTGAGTTGATATTGGACCACTGGAAAATTATGCTAGTGAGGCAGTAATGGGGGACAAAGAAATAGCAGATGAACTTAATGGGTACTTTGCATCTGTCTTCACTGTGGAAGACAATAGTAATATGCCAGAGGTCCACGAGTGTCAGGGAGCAGGAGTAAGTGCTATTGCAAAGGGAAAAAGTGATAGGCAAACTCAAAGGTCAGAAGGTGTGCAAGTCAATTGAGTTAGATGGACTACTTTCCAGAGTCCTGACAGGTCACTGAAGAAATAACTGATGTGCTGGTCATGATCATTCAAGAATCACTTGATTCTGGCATGGTCTCCAAAGACCGGAAGATTGCAAATGTCACTCTGCCCTTTAAGGGAGGAAGACAAAAGAAAAGTTATAGGATATAATTTAGAATATAAAGAAGTAGAAATTATAGAATATAAAGGAGGATAGTAAAAGCTTCTTTAGGTATGTGAATAGCAAAAAAAAATAGTTAAGACCAAAATTGGGCCATTGAAGACAGAAACGGGTGAACTTATTATGGGGAACAAAGAAATGGCAGACAAGTTGAATAGGTACTTTGCATCTGTCTTCACTAGGGAAGACACAATCTCCCAGATGTAATAGTGGCCAAAGGAACTAGGGTAAAGGATGAACTGAAGGAAATTTATATTAGGCAAGAAACAGTTGAATCTGAAGGCTGATAAGTCCCCGGGACCTGATGGTCTGCATCCCAGGGTACTTAAAGAGGTGGCTCTAGAAATTGTGGATGCATTGGTAATCATTTTCCAATGTTCTATTGATTCAGGAACAGTTCCTGCTGATTGGAGGGTGGCTAATGTTGTCCCACTTTTCAAGAAAGGAGGGAGAGAGAAAACAGGGAATTATAGACCGGTTAGCCTGATGTCAGTGGTGGGAAAGATACTGAGTCAATTATAAAAGAGGAAATTACGATACATTTGGATAGCAGTAGAAGGATCAGTCAGAGTCAGCTTGGATTTATGAAGGGAAAATCATGCTTGACTAATCTTCTGGAGTTTTTTGAGGATGTAACTATGAAAATGGACAAGGGAGAGCCACTGGGTGTAGTGTACCTGGACTTCCAGAAAGCTCTTGATAGCTCCACATAGGAGATTAGTGGGCAAAATTAGGGCACATGGTATTGGGGGCAAAGTACTGACATAGATTGAAAATTGACAGGAAACAAAGAGTAGTGATTAATGGGCCCCTTTTGGAATGGCAGGCTGTGACCAGTGGGGTACCACAAGATTCGGTGCTGGGACCGCAGCTGTTTACAATATACATTAATGATTTAGATGAAGGGATTAAAAGTAACATTAGCAAATTTGCTGATGACACAAAGCTGGGTGGCAGTGTGAAACGTCAGGAGGATGTTATGAGAATGCAGGGCGACTTGGACAGGTTGGGTGAGTGGGCAAATGTATGGCAGATGCAGTTTAATGTGGATAAATGTGAGGTTATCCACTTTGGTGGCAAGAACAGGAAGGCAGATTACTATCTAAATGGAGTCAAGTTAGGAAAAGGGGAAGTACAACGAGATCTAGGTGTTTTTGTACATCAGTCAATGAAAGCAAGCATGCAGGTACAGCAGGCAGTGAAGAAAGCTAATGGCATGCTGGCCTTTATAACAAGAGGAATTGAGTATAGGAGTAAAGAGGTCCTTCTGCAGCTGTACAGGGCCCTGGTGAGACCACACCTGGAGTATTGTGTGCAGTTTTGGTCTCCAAGTTTGAGGAAGGACATTCTTGCTATTGAGGGAGTACAGCGTAGGTTCACAAGGTTAATTCCTGGAATGGCAGGACTGTCATATGTTGAAAGATTGGAGAGACTGGGCTTGTACACAATGGAATTTAGAAGGATGAGAGGGGATCTGATTGAAACATATAAGAATATTAAGGGATTGGACACACTGGAGGCAGGAAGCATGTTCCCGCTGATGGGCAAGTCCAGAACTAGAGGCCACAGTTTAAGAATAAGGGGTAGGCCATTTAGAACAGAGATGCGGAAAATCTTTTTCACCCAGAGAGTGGTGGATATGTGGAATGCTCTGCCCCAGAAGACAGTGGAGGGCAAGTCTCTGGAAGCATTCAAGAGAGAGTTAGATAGAGCTCTTATAGATAGCGGGGTCAAGGGATATGGGGAGAGGGCAGGAACAGGGTATTGATTGTGTATGATCAGCCATGATCACAGTGAATGGTGGTGCTGGCTAGAAAGGCCGAATGGCCTACTCATGCACCTACTGTCTATTGTCTATAGGCCAGTTAGCCTAACCTCAGTGGTTGGGAAAGTGTTGGAGTGTATTATTAAGGATGAGGTTTCAAGGTACTGGGAGACTAATGATAAAATAAGTCAAAGTCAGCATGGTTTCTGTAAAGGGAAATCTTGGCTAACTAATCTGTTAGAGCTCTTTGAGGAAGCAATAAGCAGGGTGGACAAGAGAGAGGCAGTGGATGTCACTTATTTGGATTTTCAGAAGGTGTTTGATAAGGTGCCACACATGAGGCTGCTTAACAAGATGAAATCCTTTGGCATTACAGGAAAGATACTGTCATGGATAGAAGTGGCTGACAGGCAGGAGGCAGTGAGTGGGAATAAAAGGGGCCTTTTTTGGTTGGCAGCCACTGACCAGTGGTGTTCCTCAGGGGCGAGTATTGGGACCACTACTTTTCACAATATTTGTCAGTGATTTAGATAATGGAATTGATGGCTTTGTGGCAAAGTTTGTGCATAATACCAAGATAGTTGGAGGAGTGGATAGTGCTGAGGAAGCAATGCAATTGCAGTTGGACAGACAAATTGGAAATGGGCAAAAAAGTGGCAGATGGAATACAGTGTTGGGAAATGTATGATGCATTTTGGTTAAAAGGAACAGTAGTGCAGATTATTGTCTAAATAGGGAGAAGGTTCAAACATCAAAGGTGCAGAGGGACTTCAGAGTCCTTGTGCAAGTCTTCCAGAAGGTTAATTTACAGGTTCAGTCTGTAGTAAAGAAGGCAAATGCAATGTTGCCATTTATTTCAAGGGGAATAGAATATAAAATCAAGGAGATAATGTGAGCCATTATAAGACACTAGTCAGGCCCCACTTAGATTATTGTCAACAGGTTTGGGCCTCATATCTCAGAAATATTGTGTTGTCATTGGAGAGAGTCCAGGGGAGGTTCACGAGGATGATTCTGGGAATGAAGGGTTCAACATACGAGGAGCATTTGGCAGCTTTGGGCCTGTACTCACTGGAATTTAGAAGAATTCAGGTTGATCTCACTGAAAACTATTGAATGTTGAAAGTTCTAGATGGAGTGGATGGAAGAGGATGTTTCCTATGGTGGGGGTATCCAATTGAGGGGTTGAGAGGTGACGCTTTAGAACATAGGTAAGGATGAATATTTAACCAGCAAGTCTGTGGAATGCTCTGCAACAGACTGTGATGGAGGCCAAGTCCATGTGTATATTTAAGGCAGAAGTTGATCATTTCCTGATCAGTCAGGGCATCAAAGGATATGGCGAGAAGGCAGGTGCATGGGGTTGAGTGGGATCCGGGATCAGCCATGATGGAATGGCAGAGAAAACTTGATGGCCTGAAATGCTTAATTCTCCTCCTATGTCTTATGATCTCATGGAAATGGGAAATAGTGAAGGAGAGGGAGGAGGGGTGGAAATTAAAGGAAGTTCAAGAAATCAATGTTCATACCATTAGGTTGGAGGCTACCCAGACAGAATGAGGTGTTGCTTCTCCAACGGGACGGTAGAAGAAGCCATGGACTGACAAGCCTGAATGGGAATCTGAAGCAGAATTGAAATGGCTGGCCACCAGAAGCCATAAAAAGAGGGATCTTCTTGCTAGGGTGTTCCATGTACCTACCATTCTACTTTTAAAAAAATCCTGATTTTTCTCCCTATACTTCCCTCCAATAACCTTAAAATGGTAAATCTCCTCTGTATCCTCTCCAAAGCTTTCACATCCTTCCTATATTGACTGAACACAATATTCCAAGTTTGGTTTAACCACGTGTTTATGGAGCTGCAGCATTATCTTGTGACTCTTGAAATCAATCATCCAACTAACGAAGGCCAACACTATGCACCTTAACATCCTTACCAACTTGTTTTGCAACTTTGAGGGATCTACAGGTGCATACCCCAAGAACCCTCTGTTCCTCCACACTGCCAGGAAACCTGCCATTAACCCTGTATTTGCCTTCAAGTTCAACTTCCCAAAGTAAATCACTTTATACTTTTCTGTGTTGAACTCTATCTGCCTCTTCTCAGCCCAGCTCTGTATCTTATCAATGTCCTGTTGTAACCCTTGATACCCTTTTACACCATTCAAAATACTACCCGCCTTTGTATAATCTGCAAACTTAATGATGCAACCTTCCACTTCCTTATCCAAGTCACTTACGAAAATTGCACAGAGCAGGGTTCCAGAAAAGATCCCCATGGACCACACTGGTCACCAACCTCCAGGAAAAATGCACTCTATTTACTACCACCCTCTGTTTTCTGTAGACAAGCCAATTCTGAATCCACTGCTCTACCTTCATCGATGTATTTTGTCACATCTTCAAAGAAATCAATCGGGCTCATGAAGCATGACCTGCCCTTCACAAAGCTGATTCTCTCTAATCCAGTCTTTGCTTCTCCAAATGCTCATAAATCCTGTGTCTAAAAATCTACTCCAATAATTTGCACGCCATTGAAATATGCTTCACTGGGTTATCCCTATTCCATTTCTTGAACAAAGGAATAACATTCGCTATGCTTCAAACATCTGATACTACTACTGTTGCCAGTAAAAATAAGGCACAGCAATCTCTTACCTTGCTTCTTCTAGTAACTTGGGATGTGTCTCATCAGGCTCCAGAGGTTTATCCAAAATTTCATGCACATCCTCTTTCTTAACATCAGCATGTTTTAGCATATCAACCTGACTTATATTGTCCTTATAATCATCACAATTTCTCTCACTGGTGAATACTGAAGCAAAGTATCCGTTAAGGACCTCTTCATTCCTTGATTGGTCCTACCCTCACTCTAGTTATCCTCCTGTTCTTCACATACCTGTAGAATGCCTTAGGGATTTATTTAATACTACTTGCTACACACTTCTCATTCCCTGTTCTAGCTCTCATAATTCCATTCCTAAGCTCCTTCCTGGCTACCATATAACCCTCTAGACCCTCTCTGATCTTTGCTTCCAAAACTTTAAGCATTTTTTTCCTCTTGACTAGATGCTCCACATTTGTGGTCAACCATGGCTCCTTTACCCTACCGTCCTTTCCCTGCCTCAGTGGGACAAACCTAGCCAAAACTCCATCCAAGTCCATATTTCCATTGTGCATTTCCCTGAGTACATTTGTTCCCAATTTACACTTCCAAAATCCCCCCTGCCGATTCCTGATTCTCCTTTCCTCGATTACTTTCCCCATACTATTTGTTCATGTAATTTAAGCCAAGTTAGAGTAATATATCCAATTTTTAAATATTTGTCTCCAGATTTTAGTCTGTATTGTGCAGGACTCTCACTTTGCAGATGAGTCTTTTCACCAGTAAACACCTGTTGGTAGAACATTAAAAATTAACAAATTATATAGATTATGGTCCTGAAATTCAGTGGAAGTCAGGAGTTCTAGAAGTTCTATTTAGTGTTGCAAAGAGTTGGAATTGCACCTTTGTATAATTTCTTCAAGAATACATTGTTGAAATATAAGAAAAATTGCAAGTGCTTTATGTAAGTTTGCTGTTGTCTACCTTCCTCAGCATGATGTCAGTCACTGGGTGTTCGATCTGTATTTTCTGAAAACTGGCTGGTTTTGAGAATGGATGTAATACTGATGCGCATCTCTTCTGTTCTTGTGCAGTTACTACACCACAAAACCAGTTGTCAACTTGCTATATTACAGTAGTTAGCAGCCACTGATATAATAGTGCAAAATGGATGAGTGATCTATGATATATAGATGTGATAATTATGCAGTGACAATTCTACAAACTTATTATGAAATACCAAAGTATGAAAACCTTGTACCAAAAATGCAGGACTTTCGTGAGATCACATCTGAAATTGTGACCTCCAGTCAGATGCAAACATGAGAAAATCTGTAGATGCTGGAAATTCAAGCAACACTCACAAAATGCTGGTGAAATGCAGCAGGCCAGGCAGCATCTATAGGAAGAAGTGCAGTCGACATTTCGGGTCGAGATCTTTCGTCAGGACTAACAGAAAAAAGAGATAGTAAGAGATTTGAAAGTGGGAGGGGGAGATCCAAAATGATAGGAGAAGACAGGAGGGGGAGGGATGGAGCCAAGACCTGGTAAGTTGATTGGCAAAGGGGATACAAAGCTAGAGAAGGGAGTATCATAGGATGGATGGCCTTGGAAGGGGGAGGGGAGCACCAGAGGAAGATAGAGAACAGGCAAGGAGTTATTGTGAGAAGGAAAGAGAAAAAAATTAAAAATTAGGGATGGGGTAAGAAGGGGAGGAAGGGCACTAACGGAAGTTAGAGAAATCAATGTTCATGCCATCAGGTTGGAAGCTAACCAGATGGAATACAAGCTGTTGTTCCTCCAACCTGAGTGTGACTTCATCTCGACAATTGAGGAAGCCATGGATTGACCTATCAGAATGGGAATGGGACGTGGAATTAAAATGTGTGGCCACTGGGAGATCCTGTTCCTCTGGTGGACAGAGTATAGATGTTCAGCGAAACAGAGAAAGCAGGAATATCTGAAAGCCTGCAAAGTCCTTCTTTTATACAGGCTTCGCCAATCTGCAAGGAACCTCTTCAAAGTGATCTGCTGCTGATGCTGACTGGGCCTCTGGGAACTTTATAGTGTCATATATTGTCCAATGGTCAATAGAGGTCAATATCACACATCTTCTTGTTAACACCTATTTAACTGCAACATTGAGATGTAGACATACATTAGAGATACCTGTTGTAGATAGCCATTTAGTATTTTGTTTATGACTGCTTTTTTTATTCCTCATATATTTATATAAAATCTTCATTGCATCTGTCAATAGTTTTTAAATGTTTCTTTTCTTTCCCAATTTCCTTTCTAATTTATGCAAGCACCTTTCACACTGCAGTCAGATTTCTGCAGTTTGTTCTCCATTTTTGTCAGAGTCTGTATTTTCCTGGTCATTTGCAGGGGTCTAGTTTTGCTTGACCTGCATTCTGTCTCCTTCTTGAAGACCTCAGATCGTCTTTCTTTTAACTGATGTTAAGAACCAGCTTTTACATATTACAACTACAACCAGCATACCACCTAATCATGCCTACTTTGAGCTCTCCAGTTTATTTGCATTCATGTCTTTCAACTGGTAACCCAAATCTCATGTACAAAAGATGGATGGTTTTGAACTCATTCCTAAACTGTATTAAAGTAAATCTCAGCCCATGTAGAAATAAATGAAAATTGAATAGAAATGCATATACAACTTATTAGAAAAGCTGCCCTCCCAATACACTGTCTCGTGAGTTGGCATTTTTTAAATAATAGATGCAAGAAATAGACCTTGTCGATGGTTTATTTGTTACCCTTCCATTGGGCAGCATGGTAGCATAGCTATTTTGAAAACACAAACATGAGGAATTCTGCAGATGCTGGAAATTCAAGCAACACACACAAAATGCTGGTGGAACGCAGTAGGCCAGGCAGCATCTATAGGGAGAAGCACTGTTGATGTTTCGGGCCAAGACCCTTCATCAGGACTAACTGAAAGGAAAGGTAGTAAGAGATTTGAAAGTAGGAGGAGAGGGGGAAATCTGAAATGATAGAAGACAGGAGGGGGTGGAATGAAGCTAAAAGCTGGAAAGGTGATTGACAAAAGGGATACAGAGCTGGAGAAGGATCATGGGACAGGAGGCCTAGGGAGAAAGAAAGGGAGAGGGGAGTGCCAGAGGGAGATGGAGAACAGGCAAAGAGTGATTGTGACAGGGGCAGAGAAAAAAGGGAATAAATAAGGGATGGGGTAAGAAGGGGAGGAGAGCATTAACAGAAGTTAGAGAAGTCAATGTTCATGCCATCAGATTGGAGGCTACCCAGCCGGTATATAAGGTGTTGTTCCTCCAACCTGAGTGTGGCTTCATCTTGACAGTAGAGGCCATGGATAGACACATCAGAATGGGAATGGGACGTGGAATTAAAATGTGTGGCCGCTGGGAGATCCTGCTTTCTCTGGCTAGGAACAGCACCTGTGATCGTGATAAGGGTTTAATTCCCACCGCTACCTGTAAGGAGTTCGTATGTTCACCCTATAAATGTGTTCCTTTCCTCCGGGTTCTGATTCCCTCTCACATTCCAAAGATGTGCTTTCAGGTGGCAGAAGCATGACGACACCTGCAGGCTGTCCATCTCAAACCTAACTGATTTGATGCAAACTATGCATTTCACTGTACAATTCGATGCACATGCGACAAATAAAGTTTACTTTATAACTGCTTAGTCCTTCTCTTATCATGGAAGCAACTCTCATGATACTGAGCTCAGTCTAAACCAGGTCTTTCCTAATGGTATCATAAAATATCTCTACTTTGCTGACACCAATATTCTGGATCTGGTAACAAATTGGATTTATCAGATCAATAGTGCGGCTGTAATTTCCATTTGCAAGTTCTATCATTGCTTGGCTGATAGGATGCACCAAATATTGACCAAACTAGTGCTGATAATTCTCAGCTGGAGTTCTGTAAAATGAAAAATAAAATCAACAGTCTAAGTTATTTCCACTCAATGCACTACAGAGTACACAATGACAATTGTTTTGTTTCTTTATAAAATATTAACCTTTTTCTTCAAAATCAATGAGCCAATTTTCTATTGTAAATGAATAATGTAATCAGGAAACTAGCTGGAGTTTTTAAACCAAAGGTGCTCTTGCAGTAGAAAGGAATTGGACTAATTTACTAGAACAAATGATTTTGCATGTGTCTGTTTGGATTCGAGAACTGGTATTAATACAAGCACAGACTGGTACTGAGATTTTCATTCTTTGCCTTCATCGCAGGGACAGATTCTGGGACCCCAGAGTTTTCCTTTGAAGCTGCAACCTTTCTTCCACCTTCAGAATTCTGATTTCATTTAGACCTTGTAATTACAAACTACCAGTGGACATTAATAATTTCAATGTTTCTACATCACCTGCGGCTTCCATGCTCTCAGACCTCGACTATACACTGTTCACTTTATCTTCTTAAGATACACTCAGTGGCCGCTTTATTAGGTACACTTGGATACCTGCTCGTTAATGCAAATATCTAGTCAGCAAATCATATGATAGCAACTCAATGCATAAAAGACATGGTCCTGATTCTGAGATGTTGCCTGGCCTGCTGAGTTCCTCCAGCATCTTGTGTTTGTTCTTTCCCCTCTACTGTTAACAAAGCCCTGATCATATCTTATCCATTTCCTGCACCTTCACTCTTACCCTGTCCTCTGGGACAGAACAAGGATAGAGATTCCCCTGCCCTCACCTTCCACCCAATTAGTCTCTACACTTGAGATCATTATCTGCAATTTCCTCCATTTCAAGTAGATTCCATTACCAGTTACATCTTCCCTTCCACTATTTCATAGGGGCGGTTGCCTTCATTACTTCCCGATCCACTCTCTTGTACCCAGGACCTGCAAATGACACACTTGTTCCATCCTTCCCTTCCACCACTCCAGGGAAGAAAATGGTCTTTCCCAGTTATTTCTCCATCCCATTCCCGTTCTGCTCCCTCTCTTACAAGAGGGTCACCACAAGCATGAGTAACAGCTCCTCATCCCTCTTCTGGAACTTTACACCATTTTGCCTTTAATGTTGAATTCTTCCACTTCTGTCCACTTGATATTTCTGTCTGTCAGTCACCCACCTGTGATATTAGCTCAACTTGCTTGTATGCCCCTCAATTTTTTCCTTTTCTTTCCTCTGAGTGGGAGACATCTCCATCCTGACCTGCGAGACATGTCTTCCTTTGCTGTACTTCACAACTCCTGCATTCTTTCAGATACATTCTTTTGTCTATGTTCTCACTCTAACTGCCCCCATTCACTCACTGACCATTCTACCTTACCCTGTCAGAAACATCACTCCTGTCTATGCTTGCTGCAGCTTAATGAGTTTCCTTTATCTCCTTGACACTTCAACCTAAACCATTAATTCAGTGTTTCTTCTCACAGGTATTGCCTGATGTACCAAGCACTTCCAAAGCTTTGGTTTTATTTTATACTTTCACCCAGAAATCCTGACAGCCTCTCAACTCTTCTGAGTGGAGGACCTACCCTTGTCTCTACAAACCACCAAGCCCATGCCAGTAAAATAGTCCTCGCGAAAGAGCAGCTTCTTCAAATCCACTTTCTTGTTGTGTCTGCTTTTTTGGGAGCAAGTTGAATACTTGTTACTGTCCAAATCAGATCCTCTTCCTCATCTCTTTGAGGATAGGTTAGTATTTGTGCTATTTTCTGTTTGATCCTGAGATAGAAGACTACTTTTCACTCTTGGCTCATTTTCACAAGGTTTTGCTCCTAACTTCTCCTTTCCTCATCTTGACCCATCTCTGTCTCTGGGGTTAGGTAGCAAGCCATTCAGGCCATCCCTAGGATATGAATGTGTTCCAGTTCTACAGGTAGATCAATTTTGTTCATAAGTCAGAATATATGCTTATATGTACACAAACTTTAACCACATCTTCACAATACTAAGGTAGATGTAATTAGTTCTAGAGAAGTTACTGAGGTGGAAGTGACGAGTTCTGCTTTGCTTTCAAATTTAACAGAAATTCCTTCTAAAATGTATTTGCAGCATCAAATACCCCCTGCTGACACTACAACAAGAGTTGGTGTATCTTGCTAAGTTAGGGTCTTGTTCATCTAATATTTCCAAACCTTACTAAAGTTTCTGCAAAGCTGCTGCTAATCTAAATCCATTTTCAGGTTTTAGATTTTCAACTTCGCTCTTTGTCCTTTTCTAATGGCTGACTTTCCAGTTCCATGAGGTTCCATGAGCCTTCAACATGACATTCAAACAAGTCAGTGGTATCATCCTCACTAACCTCAAGCTCAAAGACCTACCACTTCCTTCTTCACATCTTTTATTTTCTTGGAAGATCTTTGGAAATTAACAAAGTTTCTTCTGTATGTTGCTCATATTTTTATGCCTTAAGTAATAAAATACAATGTGACCCACTGGTTTGACTGTTCAGTGGTAAGTCCACAATGTTAACATCGGGACAAAAATCATCCAAAAACTGCAGGATACCCAGGGGTTTTGTCAGAATCTACAAAATTCTGAATGGCATGCTCAGGAATGTCCTTTACAATGGCATTGACTGTTGAACAGGAGAAACCCCAAACTTTGTCAATTTTCAGATTGCTTAATTATTAGCCATTTTAATATTCAATGTGATGGTTTTCCTTTTCTTAGACACATTACCATCACATGGTTTTTTTTTTGCTTTGGGAGGAATGGTAAAGGCAAAATTTCTAAAAATTATACAGCACTGTGGAGTGTTTGTAAAGACAATATGGTGCTCTGAAGATGACTGCCATTCACACAAAGGGCTCGAGTCATGTTGTCAGCTGGCATTTTCATTTGGTCAGCATGCAAATGTGACTATTTGTAGGAACACACATATATACATACTGTATATTTAGACTTTTGAATTTATGGGAGCTTGTGCAGGTGTTTTTAAGTCACATATTTGTAACCCAAGAAACAGCCTGTATTCCAATCTTCCATAATTCCCCTGTCTGATCCTTCTCATAGAAATTCCATTCCATTCTTTTTGTTTCCCATCTTCAATCTAAGAGTTCACAAACATCACTTTCAATACCACTGCTTACAAGGTTGTCCTCTATCCTTGGCTAACATCTCTTCGTTGTAACTAAGCTGGGTAAGTTGTAACTAAGCACAAGCTAAGCTTTCAAATACCTGTTTAGCTAACACTGCAATAGAATGAGCAGGCAGAACATGTTGTTATTTTGTTACAGGTTTACCCTTTTAACATGCATACATATACAGATCTTAAGGAAGTAGTTAAAGATTACCGAGAGAATTCCTGCAACGATGTCCAGAACGGGTTAGTGATCTCACTGTGTAGTTAATAGAAAATGATCAGATCCATTGAAGTGCCCACTGGAGTACTGATATTTCAGACCCCTCCTTGAAATCCTGCAATGTCTTTCAAATTTAAACTTTTTCCTGATATTGTCCTTGCATCTTTAAAAGATCCCATTTAATTTTTGCCATTAACCACTCTCACACCACCTAGCTCTTGGGGTTTCTGGACAACTTCCTTTCTAGGATGTCCCATCTGTTTCATACTGGCAAAGATCTCATTCTTGATTACATAGATCAGACTTGATTTGTTTGGTTTTAGCTATCAACATAGCATTTATTGATTGTTTAATTACCTTCTCACTAAACACACACGCTATTCGTCGAACCACCATTGAACTTGCTCGTGGAACAATTCTGCCCAGTTTCTGATATCTCTGTTCTGATGAATGGTTATCAATTTGAACTGCAAACTGTTTTTTCTCCCCACAGATGATGGCCGGCCTGAGAATTTCCAATCTTCCCTCAGATACTGACGTGTATTTATTTGATTTCTTCTGTGCCACCCTCCCCAACAAACGTTAGTGACATATCTCCTTCTGCATAACATTCCCCTTTACATTCTGCGCCATAAACATTGAAACTGGTTTTGCCACCGGTTTGAATTCCCAAAGTATCTGCACACGCACAGTCAAAAATCAGTTAAACTAAATAAGGTTACCAGAAGCAGTAACCAAAAGTATTGCCAAAGATGGTTTTATAGAGCTTGAAGGAGTTGCTGGAGAGATGGAGAGAGAATGGCAGTAATGGAATTGAATAGAATGATAGATTATGTAAAACAAACAGACTGGACAGGTTAAGAATACATCTTCCATTTGAAGACAATATAACAAAGAACATGTGGCCATTATATCCAATAATCCAGATTTGCAGCAAATTGTGGCAATCTATATCAATGTAACATGGAAGATGGGAAATTGAAACGAGATTAAAGGAGCTAACAATGTCATACAGTGGACAACAGTAAGACTACAGAAACAACAAGGGAGAGAAAGCATTCCTATTTGGGAGAAATAATAAAATAATTACATTTACACAAAACTTATCTACAAGGGTTTTGCATACCCAGATACTGCTGTGTACACTATGCAGTGTTGTTAATGTTGCTATCTCAATGCAAACTAAGTATTTTGCTTAAAGAAAATGAATGTGAAAACAGCTCAAAGTAATACTGTAACAGCTAGGAAGGTAAGAAACAAAGTGTGGACTAATCGAGGGCAGGAGGCTGCTGTCTAACGGACATTCTCGTTGTTAATGGGAGACTGGCACTGAATGTGCTTGCAGGTCTGCTTATAGCATAACTGTCAGCGCTTCTGAGCGAGAACATTGATCCTCAGGCAAGCTGAAGAATGTGCCATCTTGTTGGGTCCTTGATGTACTGGCACCACAGCTGAATGCATTGTGCCTCGTATGAGTGTTCATCTTTCCAGCATCTCGCGTACCATCAAAAAGCCACAGAGGCCAGGAAATTCTAAGGACTCATTGTGAAAGTTGAGAGATGGATTGAAAAATATTGCAAGTATTTTAACTCCTCAACGGACTTATTCACATCAACCAACCAAAGACTGTGAAGTTTCTTCACATGTATTTCATGTTCAGTTGCAAAGTGGCCTTCAAACGTATTTATTTAGCAATAGAACGTGGAATAGGCCCTTTGAGTCGTGCCACCCCATCTAATCTGATTAACCCCAACTTAATGACAGGACAACTTACAATGATCAATTAACCTACCCACCTGGTCTTTGGACCGTGGGAGTACCACGGAAAACTCACTGAAACTCACGGAAAAGTCCACAGAAAAGACTTAACAGAGACTCCTTACGGACGGCACCAGAACTGAACTCCAAACTCTGAAATGCCCTGAGCTGCATTAGCATCGCACTAACCATTATGTTACTGTAGTGCCCTCTGCAGATGGAGTCAGTCTCATTCCAAAATTTAAAAATTAAAATAATCCTTCACTTTTTTCTCTGTTGATATACACCCTGTTCCCTATGAATAAGAAAACCTCAGGAGCCCTCTGCTTGGTCATTTTGCCTAAAATCAGAGAGGGAATGCAAATCGAGTAGAAGACCTGAGAATTCAGTCCTGCCAAGACTGTGGGGCTGTCTAGTGTAACTAAGTGCCCCTCATGGTTTAGCTTACCCAGTGGCAGGGTTCAGGGTGTTGCTGGAGATTTACACTAGCCACTTCATTGTCTGGCATAGCAGACAATGCATCTTTACCATCTCAGCAATGAGCCCATTGCAAGTAACTAGAGTAAACCTGAAGGGTTTCGGCCAAAACATCGTCACTACCTCCCCCCGTAGATGCTGTCTGTCCTGCTGAGTTCTGCCAGCATTTTGTGTTTTTATTTATTTCCAGCATCTGCAGATTCACTCGTGTACACCCACTGAGTAGCTCGGAATACAGTGGAGTATTGAACGAGAGATGGAAGCATGGCAGAACAGTTTTGGTGAACTACTACAAGTATAAGAAACAGGGAATTACCACAGAGCCTCTTTGAAAAATGCTTTATATAACACTAATTGATCCAAATGAACAACATGCATCCAAAAGTAACAAGCACATAAGAAACTAGAGGGGACTTAATGCACATATATTAAAAACGATAGTATTTAAAGATATTAACATGAAGCTAATAAAATTAAAGCAAAAATCCTAAACTGTCTGAAAATGAACTTCTGTTATAAAGTACTTACAAGAGTAACAGATGTTGAGTGCCGTTTCATATTCAGCCTATGTGTAAAGAATACCATAAAAAAAATTTTATCCAAGATTAAAGATGTTGTCTCTGATGAATGGTTTGCTTGAGAAAGTTAATAAAAGATGGAAACAGCTGCTGGGGTCCACTCCACCGTTCTGTAACAACATGGTTGCTCTGGTACCTCAAGTCCACTCCCCCACTTGTCTGTTGTCTGGTCATTAATGAGCTAACTTCTAACTGGAAGGCTTGACTCAGCAGTACCTAATAACACAAGTCAAGTCACTTTTATTGTCATTTCAACCATAACTGCTGGTACAGTACAGTAAAAGTGAGACAACTTTTTCAGGACCATGGTGTTACACGACAGTACAAAAACTAGACAACTACGTAAAAAACAGGAAAAAACACACACCACTAGACTACAGACCTACCCAGGACAGCATAAAGTGCACAAAACAGTGCAGGCATTACAATAAACAGGATAATAGGGCAGTGAGGTGTCAGTCCAGGCTCTGGGTATTGAGGAGTCTGATAGCTTGGGGGAAGAAACTGTTACATAGTCTGGTCATGAGAGGCCGAATGCTTCGGTGCCTTTTCCCAGATGGCAGGAGGGAGAAGAGTTTGTATGAGGGGTGCGTGGGGTCCTTCATAATGCTGTTTGCTTTGCAGCTGCAGCGTGTAGTGTAAATGCCCATGATGGCAGGAAGTGAGACCCCGATGATCTTCTCAGCTGACCTCACTATCCACTGCAGGGTCTTGAAATCCGAGATGGTGCAATTTCGGAGCCAGGCAGTGATGCAGCTGCTCAGTATGCTCTCAATACAACTCCGGTAGAATGTGATGAGGATGGGGGGGGGGGGGCGGGGGGGGAGAAGATGGACTTTGCTCAGCCTTCACAGAAAGGAGAGACACTGCTGGGCTTTCTTTGCATGATAACCAGCTCAAGGAAAAGTATTGTTCCGATCCAACAAAGTGCCATCTAGCCACAGGACAGCTAACACCACTTAGCCTCATGTCTGAAGTAACTTCAGAAGCCTTATTTCACTAAGGAGGTTTTAGCTCTCCTAGATCCTTGCTGTATATTCATTCCAGCTTTTTGTGTGAATTATTCATTAGGATATCAATATATCTCTGCAGCTGACAGCTCCACAGGCTCTTATCATTTAGATTTCTTCTGATAAAGTGGACAATTTCCCCATTTTATACTCCACTTGACAGAAATGTTCCCATTCCTTCAAACTCAAATGTGCACCAGTAAGCCCTCACCCCATCTGGAAGAGCCGATCATGTCACAATGTGGGGGGCAATGGTGCTGGAGGACCCAATTGCAGGACTCAAACACATTTTTGAAGGTTAACTAAAATAGAGTTTATTACTCTTTACAAGAACTGTGACAAGGATAGAACCAGGAACTCAAGGAGAGCAAAGAGGAAACAGGAATAGGTATAATGGACAAGGGCTCAGGCCCAGGAGTAGGCTGGGACAGGGTCTGGAGAGCCAGGACTTGGAAAAGACCTTGGACTTGGAAATTTGGAACATGGATCACCACAGCCATTACTTGATACTTTGGACTTGGAACACCAGGGCCATGACTTGATACTCAAACACAGGACATGAAATACTGAGCCGGGACTCCTCCTTCAGACACCAGGCATGGAGCCGGGACTCTAACACCGGGGTCAGGACCTTTTTAGGTTAAAGGGCCAACCACTCTTTAGACAGGACATGGATACGGAGACCACACAACCACAGTCCATTTGAGTAGCGGAAATGGCCTGCCTACTGCGCTGAATAAATGACAACAAAACAATGGATACTACTATCACTGGACCCAAGTTTGTCCCAAGCTGCGGGAGCACTTAACTCACCCTGGCGAGTTAACCTTGCCCGGACCCACTCTGGCAAGGGAAAGCGAATTGCTGGCACTTTCTGCGGGAGGAGTCTTGGCTTGCTCCGGCTAGATGACTTTGGCTAATGCGCCATAACGCTCTTGCCCCGAACGGCTGAAGCCGGGGGCTTATAAACTGCCAGTGCGGTCGAGAGTAAATGACCTTAATAACCAAGCTCGAGGGACACGTGAAACAGGAAATTAAAGGGGAACAAGGAGTCAACAAGGATCATAACACAACCTGGATAAATTTAAAGGGAAACCGATCTGGACCATGACAGATCACTCACACTGTTCATTGTTTCAGATCACTTGTGTTTCTGTCAATGGAGCTACAAAGAGAGTTTGCCCTAATGAAAGGTGGCTGAATCAGCGTGTAGGAGACAGATTGAAAATCTGGCCGAGTGGCGCCACAACAACCTCCTGATGAGGACCCCCCGGTTTCTCACTGTCAGCAACACCAAAGAGCTGGACTCCAGGAGGTCTATGAGCCAGTCCTCAACAGGGTGTGTTATTATGTGTGTACATCGTGGACTCGCGAGCAAGAAGAATGCTTCTAGGGGCTGAAAAGTGCCCTAATTGAAGAGCCCGTGCTGAAGTTTTACTGTGTGATCCAGAACGGTGTACTAGGATCTCGGCTGATTTGTACCTTTACTCCCTTGGAGGAGTACTGCTGCCGCAGCATATGCATCAAGGGTTTAAACAAGTGACGATGGTGAGCGGGTCACACACTCGATGTTAAGCTGAAGCCATTCTGATAATAAAATGCTGTAGCATTTGTTTACCCACACTTGGTCTTTATTAAGAACAAACATAACACAGTGGATCAGAGGCGGAGAGCATAAACAACTTTAAATTCCTTGCTCTTATCATTCCAGAAGAACTGTACTGGCTCCAGCATGCCATTACAAAAAAGACACGGCAGCGCCTCCACTTTCTTGGAAGTTTAAAAGATTCGGCAGGTCATATAAAACTTTGACAAACTCTATAGTTGCACAGTGGAGAGTATACTTGAAATTTGATAGGGAGGGAGTAAAGCCTGATGTAGCAGTATTTCAGTGGAGAAAGGGAAATTACAGTGTATGAGAGAGGAGTTGGCCAAAGTAAGTCGGAAGGAGATGCTGGCAGGGATGTCAGCAGAACAGCAATGGTGTACATTTCTGGGAAAAGTGAGGAAGGTGCAGGAAATGTGTATTTCAAAATGAAGAAATACTAAAATAGTAAAATAATACAGCTGACAAGGGAAGTCAAAGCAATTGTAAAAGCAGAAGAAAGGGCATTCAACGAAGCAAAATTAGTGGAAAGATAGAGGATTGGGAAGTTTTTTAAAACCCTAGAGAGCAACTAAAAATCATTATAAGGGAAAAGATGAAATATCAAATAATAGCAAATAATTTCAGTGGATAGTAAAAGTTTTTTCAAGTACAGTATGTTAGAAATAAAAAAAAATGAGAGTGGATATAGGACCGCTAGAAAATGAGGCAGGAGAAATAATAATGGGGGACAAGGTGATGACTGATGAATTAAATGAGTATTTTGCATCAGTCTTCACTGTAGAAGACACTAGCAGTGTGCCTGATGTTTAGTGTGAGAAGGAAGAGAAGTGGGTGCAGTTACTATTACAAGGGAGAAGGTGCTCAAAAAGCTGAAAGACCTAAAAGTACATAAGACACCCGGACCAGAGGAATTGCACCCAAGGCATATTTTGGATACGCTTATAGAATTTTGCTGAAGCTGCTCTTCTACGGATCTCCGGGGGTGCTATTCCGCTCATTTTTGGGAGCCATTGGACAGGTGTGGATCTTAGGGCCCCTGAGATTATCCTCATAGAAGTATGGAGCTGTGTATTGATGATGTTTGTGTGAACACTTCTCTCCCAGGTGCGTGTGCAATATTCAGCAACTGAGAAACATAGTGCTAGGTAGATTTCATACCACTGACAGGTTAGCACCCCTTTTGGTTCCTGCTATCTTCCTGATCATGGCCATTCTGTCTTTCTTTCTTTTTCAATCTTTTTATTAGTTTTTTTTAAAAAAAATAACATAATATTATATTACATATGTTATGAATACAATAGATTTGAAATTGAGTTGATAACAAGATAACAATATCTTATTAAACTATCAGCGAAAAAGGATCATACAATATCAATCTAATCTATATTGATTATACATGAAAAGATTAAAAATAATCGTCAAAAGAAAAAGAAAAAATGTAAAATATAAGAAAAAATGTATATTTAAAGAAATAATAAAAAACACTAAACTAAACTAACATGGGCAATAATAACAGTTTACAAGTATATGATGGTGTCAAAAAACTCCGGAACTCCATACCTGAACAAGAATAATAAGAGTAAAGGTCTGGAAGAAGTCAAATTAATTCATATGAAAGTGTCGAATGAACGGTCTCCAAGTTTCTTCAAATTTAATTGATGAATCAAAAATAGTACTTCTAATTTTTTCTAAACTTAAGCAAGAAATAGTTTGAGAAAACCATTGAAATGTGGTAGGAGGATTTACTTCTTTCCAATTTTGTAATATAGATCTTCTGGCCATTAATGTTACAAAGGCAATCATTCGTCTAATTGAAGGAGAGAATCGACTATCATCTTCATTTGGAATACCAAAAATTGCAGTGATAAAATGAGGTTGTAAATCAATATTCCAAATTGAGGAAATGGTAGCGAATATGTCCTTCCAATAATTATGTAAAGTAGGACATGACCAAAACATGTGGGTCAATGAAGCCACATCTAACTGACATCTGTCACATTGAGGATTAACATGAGAATAAAACTGAGCAAGCTTATCTTTAGACATATGAGCTCTATGTACAACCTTAAATTGTATTAAAGCATGTTTAGCACATATAGAAGAAGAATTAACCATTTGTAAAAATTTTTCCCATTTTTCCATTGAAATATTGTATTGAAGTTCTTTTTCCCATTCCTGTTTAATTCTACCTGATATCTCTGGTTGTATCTTCATAATCATATTATAAATAAGAGCCACTAATCTCTTCTGACAGGGATTTAAAGTAAAAATCATATCTAAAAAATCTGTCAAAGTTGAATTAGGGAAGGATGGTAAAACTTTATACAAAAAGTTTCTAATTTGTAAGTATCTAAAAAAATTAGATTTAGGTAATTTAAATTTGTTAGAAAGTTGATCAAAAGACATCAAACTACCTTCAGAAAAAAGATCACGAAAACATATTATACCTTTCCTTTTCCATATACTAAAAGCTTGATCTGTTAAAGAGGGTTTAAAGAAAAAATTAAGTAAGATAGGGCTTTCAAGAACGAAGTTTTTTAGAGTAAAAATTTACGAAATTGAAACCAAATTCGTAATGTATGTTTGACAATAGGGTTAGATTTTAATTTTAGTTCTAATTTTATATCATGGATTAAATTAATATATTATAAACCTGTTGCTTCTGTTCTTACGAATAATTATAGATCCTCTTTTTTTCAATTATCTCGTGGTACGAGACAAGGTTGTCCCTTAAGTCCTTTATTATTTAATATTGCATTAGAACCTTTAGCCATTGCTATTCGTGAATCCCCTAATATTTCTGGTATTACCCGTAATGAGAAATTATACAAGTTATCGCTCTATGCTGATGACTTGTTATATATTTCTGATCCTGATAATTCTATTCCCGCTATTCTATCCTTGTTGGCTCAATTTGGTAGTTTTTCTGGTTACAAATTAAATTTGGATAAGAGTGAACTTTTCCCTTTAAATGCACAAACTTTATTGAATGACAGGATACCATTTAAAATTGTTACTGATAATTTTATTTATTTAGGTATAAAAATTACCAAGAAATATAAAGATTTATTCAGATTGAATTTTCTACCTATGCTTCATCAAATTCAACAACTTACTACTAGATGGTCTCCTTTATCCTTATCATTGGTTGGTCGGATCAATGCTGTTAAAATGATGATTTTACCGAAATTTTTAGATTTATTTCAAGCCTTACCAATTTTTATTCCTAAGTTTTTTTTTGATAGCATTGATTCAAAAATTTCCTCATTTGTGTGGCAAAATAAAAACCCCAGATTAAGTAAAAGACAGTTACAGAAATCTAAAAAAGATGGTGGTTTAGCTTTACCCAATTTTAGATTTTACTATTGGGCGAATAATATTCGGAATTTATTATACTGGAAATTAGATTTAGATTTGCCATTGTGCCCACAGTGGGTAAATTTAGAATGTAACGCTACACAAGGATATTCTTTATTTTCTGTTCTTGGCTCTTCTCTCCCTGTTGACTTAGCTAAACTTAATAAACAGATATCTGGCCATTCTGGATTTTATTTTCTTTACAATGTTTCGAAGGTGGACCTTGGATGAGAAAGTTCGATCTAGTGTGACTCCTGAGTACTTTGGGTGTGGATTGTTGGATAGCTGTTCGTATTTAGTTCAATATTAAGTTTAGGTTTTGTTAGTCGGTTGTGCAGATGAAATATGGAAGTTACTGTTTTGTTGACTTTCATATTTAGGTACCATTTTGAGAAACAGTTGGACAGAGAGTTGATATCTTGGATGAGGTTTTTTTCAGTGGATTTAACATCATTCGATTGGAAGGCTATGGCCCAGTCATCAGCTTATCCAGATTTAGCAGATTTGCTTTCAGGGAGGTCACCAAGGTAATGATTGAACGAGATAGGAGCCACAACTGACCCTTGGGGAGACATTATGGAATTCCATAATGCGGGGTGCCACTTCCTAGGTAGGTGAAGAAGGAACGGGTGCCTGTCATTCTGTGGAAGAGATGTAGGATCTTTCTACATGGGATGATTTGGGCTAGTTCTAATTTTAAGCCTTGGTTTCGAATGGTGTCACATGCAGTGGCTAAATTGATAGAAATTGCTCCAGTTTTCTTTTTGAGTTTAAAGCCTGACTCGATGTACAACATGAGTGCAAGAACTTGTTTGCTGGTATTGTGGTGTTGTCTGAAGCCAGCTTGTTCAATTGGTACAAAAGGATCTATCAGCAGTAATATTCTGGATAAAATAAGATGCTCACATTTGCAGAAGAGAGAAATTGACCGGTAAGTTGTGAGAAAGTCTGCAGACTTTCCTGGTTTAGGTATCATGATGACTTTGGCATGTTCCCATCTGGCAGGATATTTTCCTTTTGTTAAGACATCGGTGAAAGCACTACGGTAATTGGCCAGCTGATACTCTCTTCTCCGAGATGTTTCTGCATTTCTGGATAGATACCGCCAGTGCTGGGGCTTTTGCTGATATAGTGCTTTGCAAGGTGGATTTTATTTCGGCTGGATTTTACAAGGTGGATATACTATAACTTCTATAGTTGTACTGTGGAGAGCATTCTGACAGGCTGCATCACTGTCTGGTATGGAGGGGCTACTGTACGGGACTGAATGAAGCTGCAGAAGGTTGTAAACCTAGTCAGCTCCATCTTGTGTACTAGCCTACAAAGTATGCAGGACATCTTCAGGAGCAGTATCTCAGAAAGGCAGTGTCCATTATTAAGGACCCCCAGCACCCAGGACATGTCCTTTTCTCATTGTTACCATCAGGTAGGAGATACAGAAGCCTGAAGACACACACTCAGCGATTCAGGAACAGCTTCTTCCCCTCTGCCATCTGATTCCTAAATGGACAGTGAAACTTTGGGCACTACCTCACTTTTTAAAAAAATATACAGTATTTCTGTTTTTGCACTTTTTAAAATCTATTCAATATACATTATTATTATTGTATTTTATTTTTATTATTTTTTTCTCTGTTAGGTTATGTATTGCATTGAACTGCTGCTGAGTTAACAAATTTCACGTCACGTGCTGGTGATAATAAACCTGATTCTGATGTTATTGGAGATGTAGGTGTGTCATCAACACCTGATGCACCATTGTAAAGTGTTCGGTATTTGTGTCTAATTTGTGTTTCAAATTACTGATTAGGAATGTTCATTCCTCTTTGTCTGATGTGTTTTGCTACTGTGTCTGTGCTGATTGGACCAACACACTGACATCATGTGCAGGCTTGTGTGCTTCCAGTACTCTGTCAGGCAGTGCTGACTCAGGGTCACCCATGTTCGAAGGGCTGTGGACAATATGCCTGACGAGGATTGATCCAACTCTGGCTCCTGGTCCTCCTGGGCCACATTTCATCATGAATCAAGCTAACTTTTCAATTCAACATCAGTAAGACCGAGGTATTGACTGTGGACTTCAGGAAGGGGAAGTTGAGGGAGCATACACCAGTGCTTATTGAGGGATCAGCAGTGGAAAGGGTGAGTAGTTTCAAGTTCCTGAGTGCCACATCTCTGAAGATCTATCCTGGACCCAACATACTGACACAGTTACAAAGAACGGACATCAGGGGCCATATTTCATTAGGTGTTAGACAGTACTTGGTATGTCGCCAAATACTCACAACTTTCTGTCGATGTGTCCTGAGAGCATTTAAACTTGATACATCACCGTCTGGTCTTGAAGGGCACTCACAGGATCAAAAAAATCTACAGAAAGTTACAAACTCGACCAACTCCATCATAGGCACCTGCCTCCACAGCATAAAACCATTAGGCCATAAGATAAATTAGCAGAATTAGGCCATTTAGCCCATCGAGTCTGCTCTGCCATTACATCATGGCTGATCCATTTTCCCTTTCAACGTCAATCTCCCGCCTTCTCTTTGTACCCCTTTATGCCCTGACTAATCAAGAATCTATCAACCTCTGACTTGAATATACCCAATGACTTAGCCTCCACAGCTGCCTGTGGCAATGAATTCCACAGATTTGCTACTCTCTGGTTAAATAAATTCCTCCTCATCTCCATTCCAAAAGGATGTCCCTCTATTTTGAGGCTGCGTCCTCTGGTCTTAGACTCCACCACCATAGGAAACGTCCTCTGCACATCCCCTCTTTTGAGGGATTTCAACATTCGATAGGCTTTACTCAGGTAACCCTTCATCCTTCTGAATTCCAATCAGCCATCAAACACATCAAATAAGCCTTCCAATCTCGGAATCATTTTCATGAACCTCCTTTGAACCCTCTCCAATGTCAGCATGTCCTTTCTTAGATAAGAGGCCCAAAACTGCTCACAATATTCCAAGAGAGGCCTCACCAGTGCTTTATAAAGTCTCAACATTACATTCTTGCTTTTAATCTAGTCCTCTCAAAACGAATACTAACATCGCATTTGCTGTCCTCACCACTGACAGAATCTGCAAATTATCCTTTAGGGAATCCTGCATGAGGACTCCCTAATCCTTTTGCACCTCAGAGTTTTTGAATTTTCTCTCCATTTAGAAAATTCTCTACCCTTTTATTTCTTCTACCAAAGTGCATGACCATACAATTCTCAACACCGTACTCCATCTGCCACTTCTTTGCCCATTTACCTTATCTGTTTAAGTCTTTCTGCAGCTTCACTGCTTCCTCAGCACAACCTGCCCATCTATCTTTGTATAGTCCACAAACTTGGCCACAAAGCCATCAATTCCATCATCCAAATCATTGACATATAACGTAAGAAATCAGTCCCTACACAGACTCCTGTGAAACACCACTAATCACCAGCAGCCAATCAGAAAAAGGCTCCTTTTACTCCCACTCTTTGCCTCCTGCCACTCAGCCAATACTCTAACTATGCTAGTATCTTTCCTGTAATACCAGCGGCTCTCATTAAGCAGCTTCATGTGTGGCACCTTGTCAAAGGGTTCTGAAAATCCAAGTACACAACATCCACTGATTCTCCTTTGCCTAACCTGCTTGTTATTTCTTTAAAGAATTCCAACAGATTTGTCAGGCAAGATTTTTGCTTAAGGAAACCATGCTGACTTTGCCTGTTTTATCACATCCCCCCCAAGAACCCTGAAACCACATCCTTAACAATCAACTCCAACATCTTCCCAACCACTGAGGTCTGACCAACTGGCCTATAATTTCCTTCCTTCTGCCTCTCTCTCTTCTTGAGGAGTGGAGTGACATTTGCCATTTTCCATTCCCCAGGAACCATGCCAGAATCAATTGATTCTTGAAAGATCACTATTAATGCCTCCACAATCTTTTCCAGCCACTGCGTTCAGAACCCTGTCATGTATACTATCTGCTCCAGGCGACTTAATCCACCTTCGGACCTTTCAATTTCTCAAGAACTTCTCCCTAGTAATGGCAACTTCACGCTCTTCTGTCCACTGACACATTTGAACTTCCAGCAAACTGACGGTGTCTTCCACAGTGAAGACTGATGCAAAATACTTATTCAGTTTGTTACGTACCCCGTAACTGGATCACTTACCAGCAAAGATAGAGAAGTCCGTTGAAGTCTGATGGTACTATTTTTAAAAGTATTTATTGATAAAATACATAAAAATAATATCAATGCAAACATACAGATAATATACGTCATCAATACTAAATCTAAAAGCGCGGGTATAATAATAATCAAAAAGAAATAGCTCTATTGTTGTCTGGGGATACCGTATTGTCCAATGGAAATATAAAAGTCACTTTAGTTCATTCAAGCTGTAGGCTGCAGCCTTTGGTTGGAGTCAAGAGAAAGACAGAGGTTTAACTTGCCCATTCCTTTTGTGATGTCAATCCTTTGAGGGTCATTGGGGGACTGATTTCTCCGTTGTTGTTAGCTAAAACCGTTATTCCGTGGCAAGACCTACCGATTCCAAGGCAAATGGAAAGGGACGCACGTGGGCTATTTCCACTGGCTTCGCTATTACGCTGTTACAGGAGTTCTAGCATTTCTTCTGGTGTGTCTGAGGGGCTGTTCCCACAGACCCTCTTTTATCCTGACTCGCAGGGTCTCAGATGTCAATCAGGTTGGGATGATGCAATCCCTCCACCAATCCCACCCCCCCGGTTCATTGCCTGGGGCTTCGATGCATCGTACAGGATTCAATACACAATTCCGTCTCCAAGAGACAATAGCCAGTACCAATGGCCCTGCCTTTCGGTGGCCAGGACACATTCCAAACTCTTTGTGGATTCTGCATGTCTTTCTCTCATTTCCTGGGTCTCCTGAACTGACTTAATAGTGATCTTGCGATTCTCAAAAAGGAGGGGGCTACGTTGAACTCTTCGGCCTCTCAGAGTTGTGGCGCATTCGTAACAAGTTCATCCACCATTTCCTTGTCCCCTATTACTAACTCTCCAGCATGATTTTCCTTTACACTTTGAGTCTGAAGCAAGTTTTGGGTATCGTCTTTAATATTATTGGCTAGCTTATTTTCATATTTCATTTTTTCCTTCTTTATAATTTAGTTGCCTTTTGTTGGCTTTTAAAAATTTCCCAGTCCTCTAACTTCCCACTAGTTTTTGCTCTATTATACACCCTCTTTTATGCTGACTTCTCTTGTCAGCCATTATTTTGTCATCCTGCCTTTAGAATACGTTGTAGCGGTGTGCTACACGCAGCGCTAAAATTACGACACGGAGTCGGTAACTGCAGTCGAAGGAAAAAACTTTATTCGAAATCCTCAGCCTCACTTTTAAGCCTCCCTCAACCTGCCCCCCGTGCCGCAGAGGCTCCAAAGCTCTGTGCTCGCAAACCCCCGTAGGCTATCTAATTGTGAGCCGGTTCGGATGTGCCAGGAAATGGGTCGCCACATAACCCCCCGCCCCCCCCAGAACCGGCGATACACCCCCCAATGTCCACAGTCTGGGCCAGAACCTGCTTGGGTGGTCGGCCTCTGCGCCGAGGTGCCGGAAACTCGGCCGGTTGCGCCAGGTCCACATGGGCCGGTTTGAGGCGGTCCACTGTGAAAACCTCCTCTTTCCCCCCAACGTCCAGCACGAACGTGGACCCGTTGTTCCGTTGCTCCGCGCGACACTGGCAGGGGCCCACGATATCCACATGAATGTGGTCAAAACGCCGGTGGGCGGGATGGAATTGCTGCGGTGGGGCTTTGGTGTGCCGCTGCACCTTGGCCGTCTGGCAGTGCATGCACGTTTTGGCCCATTCACTGACCTGTTTGCGGAGTCCGTGCCAAACAAACCTGCTGGAAACCATCCGGACAGTTGTCCGGATGGAGGGATGCGCCAAGTTATGAATGGAGTCGAAAACACGGCGCCGCCAGGCTGTCGGGACGACGGGACGGGGCTGGCCGGTGGCGACGTCACAGAGTAGGGTCCTCTCACCCGGGCCTACGGGGAGGTCCTGGAGCTGCAAACCGGAGACTGTGGTTCTGTAGCTCAGAATCTCCTCATCTGCCTGCTGTGCCTCTGCCAGTGCCTCAAAGTCTACCCCTTGGGAAAGGGCATGAACGGTAGGGCGAGAGAGCGCATCCGCCACGACATTGTCCTTACCTGAGACGTGCCGGACATCCGTCGTGTATTCAGAGATGTAGGACAGGTGGCGTTGCTGGCGGGACGACCAGGGGTCGGACGCTTTCGTAAACGCAAAGGTAAGCGGTTTGTGGTCCGTGAACGCGGTGAAGGGCCGACCTTCTAGGAAGTACCTGAATTGCCGGATTGCCAGGTAGAGCGCCAACAGTTCCCGGTCGAAAGCACTGTACTTGAGCTCGGGTGGCCGCAGGTGTTTGCTGAAAAACGCCAGGGGTTGCCAGCGACCTGCGATGAGTTGCTCCAGCACCCCACCGACTGCCGTGTTAGATGCGTCCACTGTGAGGGCGGTAGGGCGTCCATTCTGGGATGTACTAGCATTGCGGCGTTCGCCAAAGCTTCCTTCGTTTGAACGAAAGCGGCGGCGGACTCCTCGTCCCAGGTAATGTCCTTGCTCGGACCCGACATCAGGGCGAAAAGGGGGCACATGATCCGGGCAGCTGAAGGGAGGAAGCGGTGGTAGAAATTGACCATACATACGAATTCCTGAAGGCCTTTGATCGTGGTGGGTCGGGGGAAGTGGCGGACCGCATCTACCTTAGCTGGCAGAGGGGTTGCCCCGTCTTTAGTAATCCTGTGGCCCAGGAAGTCAATGGTATCGAGTCCGAACTGGCATTTGGTGGGGTTGATTGTAAGACCGTACTCACTCAGTCGGGCGCAGAGTTGACAGAGGTGGGACAGATGCTCCTGACGACTGCTGCTGGCTATGAGGATGTCGTCCAAATAGATGAACGCGAAGTCCAGGTCCCGTCCCACCGCGTCCATTAACCGCTGGAAAGTCTGTGCGGCATTCTTCAGGCCGAACGGCATGCGGAGGAACTCGAAAAGGCCAAACGGGGTGATGAGAGCCGTTTTGGGGATGTCGTCAGGATGCATCGGGATTTGATGGTACCCTCGGACGAGATCTACCTTGGAGAAGATCCGTGCGCCGTGCAGGTTTGCTGCAAAGTCCTGAATGTGCGGCACAGGGTAGCGGTCCGGTGTGGTAGCCTCGTTCAGCCTGCAGTAGTCGCCACACGGTCTCCAGCCTCCCGTCGCTTTGGGCAACATGTGCAGGGGGGAGGCCCATGGGCTGTTGGACCGCCGGATGATCCCCAATTCCTCCATCCTCTGGAACTCCTCCTTCGCCAGTCGGAGCTTGTGCGGGGGAAGCCGCCGAGTGCGGGCGTGGAGGGGTGGTCCCTGGGTCGGGATGTGGTGCTGTACGCCGTGCCTGGGCATGGCCGCTGTGAACTGCGGTGCCAGAACCGATGGGAACTCCGCCAGGACCCTGGTGAAGTCGTTGTCGGACAGCGTGATGGAGCTGAGGTGAGGGGCTGGCAACTGGGCTGCACCCAGGGAGAACGTCTGAAAGGTCTCGGCGTGTACCAGTCTCTTCCTGGGCAGGTCGACCAGCAGGCTGTGAGCCCGCAAAAAATCCGCACCCAGAAGCGGTTGGGCTACGGCGGCCAGTGTGAAGTCCCACGTGAACTGGCTGGAGCCGAACTGTAGCTGCACCTGATGGGTGCCATAGGTCCTTACTGTGCTGCCATTCATGGCCCACAGGGGGGGACCCGGTGCCCTGCTGCGGGTGTCGTAACTCGTCGGAGGTAAAACGCTGATCTCAGCCCCAGTATCGACCAAAAACCGGCGTCCCGACCTTCTATCCCACACATACAGGAGGCTATCCCGATGGCCAGCCGCCGTAGCCATCAGCGGCGGCTGGCCCTGGCGTTTCCCGGGAAATTGCAGGGCGGGCGACAACGGCGGGCTTCTGCGCCCCACCGCTGGTGGTAGAAGCACCAGTGTTCATTGGGCCGGGGGTTGGCGGGCTCTGCGGCCGGGCCTGGACTGGTTTGCTGCCGGGAGCGTGGCTGGGAGATCTGTGCGATGGACGCCCCGCTCACCTTTTTGGCGTTCCACAGCAAGTCCGCCCGGGCTGCCACCTTCCGGGGGTCACTGAAATCCGCGTCGGACAGCAGCAGGCGTATGTCCTCGGGCAGCTGCTCCAGGAATGCCTGCTCAAACATGAGGCCTGTGTGTCCGTCGGCCAGAGACAACATCTCATTCATTAAAGCCGATGGAGGTCTGTCGCCCAAGCCATCCAGGTGCAGTAAACGGGCAGCCCGCTCGCGCCGTGAGAGTCCGAAAGTCCTGAGGAGCAGGGCTTTGAATTCCGTGTACTTGCCGTCTGCCGGGGGCGACTGTACGAACTCCGTGACCTGGGCCGCTGTGTCCTGGTCGAGGGAGCTCACCACGTAGTAGTAGCGGGTGTCTTCTGAGGTGATCTGGCAAACGTGGAATTGGGCTTCGGCTTGCTGGAACCATAGGTTCGGTCGCTGTGTCCAGAAACCCGGCAGTTTCAATGAAACCGCATGAACAGAGGCGGCGTCGGTCATTTCTGGTCCAAAAATCGTTTGGACCGTCGGGGTCACCAATTGTAGCGGTGTGCTACAGGCAGCACTAAAATTACGACACGGAGTCGGTAACTGCAGTCGAAGGAAAAACTTTATTTGAAATCCTCAGCCTCACTTTTAAGCCTCCCTCAACCTGCCCCCCGTGCCGCAGAGGCTCCAAAGCTCTGTGCTCGCAAACCCCCGTAGGCTATCTAATTGTGAGCCGGTTCGGATGTGCCAGGAAATGGGTCGCCACAATGTCTTCCTCTTTGAGATGTATATATCCTGCACCTTCTGAATTGTTTCTAGAAATTCCAGTCATTGCTGCTCTGCCATCATCCCTACCAATGTTATTTTCCAATCAAGTTTGGCCAACTCCTCTCTCATGCTTCTGTAATTCCCTTTACTCCACTGTAATACGGATACAGCTGACTTTAGCCTCTTCTTCTCAAATTTCGGGGTGAACTCTATCATATTATGATCACTTCTCAGAAGTTTTCCTTTACCCTAAACTCTAATCAGTTCTGGTTCATTGCACAACCCACAATCCAGAATAGCTGATCCCCTAGTAGGCTCATCCATGAACTGCTCTAAAAAGCCAACTCATCAGCATTCTAGAAATTCCCTCTCTTGGGATCCAGCACCAGCCTGATTTTCCCAAAGTACCTGCATATGGAAATCCCCCATGGCCATTGTAACATTGCCCTTTTGGCATCTCTTTTTTTATCTCTTACTGCAATTTGAAGTCCTCATTTTTACTACTGTTTGGGGGTCTGTACACAGCTCCCATCAGGGCCTTTTTACTCTTGCAGTTCCTTATCTCTGTCTACAATGATTCAATACCTTCCAACCCTATGTCACTTCTTTCTAATAATTTGATTTTATTTTTTACCAACAGAGCCATGCCATCCCCTTTGCCTACCTGTCTGTCTTTTCAATACAGTGTGTATCCTTGGACATTAAGCTCCCTGCTATAATCTTCTTTCAGCCACAATTCTGTGATGCCCACATCATACATGCCGATTTGTAACCATGCTACACGTTCATATATCTTATTCCATGTACTGTGCACATTCAAACATTATGCTTTAAGTCCTATATTCTGCTTTTCAATTTTGCTGACTTTTTACATTGCAACTCATCCTGTTGACTGCAATTTTGTCCCATCAACCTCTACTTGCTGGCAGCCTCATTACACACTGCCGCTGTTTGTAAACCAACTGCCTCATCTTTAGCACCATCACTCCAGTTCCCATCCCCTTGCCTAATTAGTTTAAATGCTCTAGCAAACCTGCCCACAAGGATGTTGGTCCCCCTTGGGTTTAGGTGAAACCCATCCCTTTTGTACAGCTCATTCCTCCCTCGGAAGAGATGCCAAAAATCCAGTTATCTGCAACCATGACCCCTTCACCAGTTCCTCAGGCATGCATTCACCGGCCAAATCATCCAATTCTTACCCTCAATGGCACATGGCAGAGACAGCAATTCAGAGATTACTACCCTGGAGGTCCAGTTTTTCACCTTACTACCTACTGTAGCTCACTAAAATCTCTCTTCAGGACCTCCTCACCTTTCCTGTCCATGTCATTGGAGGTAATGACATGGAGGCAAGACTTTTGATTGCTCACCTTCCCCTTTGAGAATGCCAAGAACTCAACCCAAGACAACCCTAACCCTGTCACCTGTTACACTGGGAGAATCAGAATGGTACTGGACCCCAAGAAAGGGAGTTTGTGGAGTGCCTCCGAGATGGATTCTTAGAACAACTTGTACTGAAGCCTACCAGGGAGAAGGCAATTCTAGATTTAGTATTGTGCAATGAACCGGATTTGATCAGGGACCTCAAGGTAAAGGAACCATTAGGAGGTAGTGACCATAATATGATATGTTTTAACCTACAATTTGAGAAGAAGGGAAAATCGGATGTGTCAGTATTACAGTTGAACAAAGGGAACTATGGAGCTATGAGGGAGGAGCTGGCCAAAGTTCAATGGAACAATACCCTAGCAGGGAAGACAGTGGAACAACAATGGCAGGTATTTCTGAGAATAATGCAGAAGGTGCAGGATCGGTTTATTCCAAAGAGGAAGAAAGATCCTAAGGGGAATAAGGGGTGGCTGTGGCTGACGAGGGAAGTAAAGGGCAGTATAAAAATAAAAGAGAAGAAGGATAACATAGCAAAGATGAGCGAGAAACCGGAGGACTGGGAAGCTTTTAAAGAGCAACAGAAGATAGCAAAAAAGGCAATACGCCAAGAAAAAATGAGGTACAAAGATAAACTAGCCAAGAATATAAAGGAGGATAGTAAAAGCTTCTTTAGATATGTGAATAGCAAACAAATAGTTAAGACCAAAATTGGGCCATTGAAGACAGAAACGGGTGAATTTATTATGGGGATCAAGGAAATGGCAGATGAGTTGAACAGGTACTTTGCAACTGTCTTCACTAGGGAAGACACAAACAATCTCCCAGATGTAATAGTGGCCAAAGAACTAGGGTAAAGGACGAACGGAAGGAATTTTATATTAGGCAAGAAACTGTGTTGGATAGACTGTTGCGTCTGAAGGCTGATAAGTCCCTGGGACCTAATGGTCTGCATCCCAGGGTACTTAAAGAGGTGGCTCTAGAAATGATGGACGCATTGGTAATCATTTTCCAATGTTCTATTGATTCAGGAACAGTTCCTGCTGATTGGAGGGTGGCTAATATTGTCCCACTTTTCAAGAAAGGAGGGAGAGAGAAAACAGGGAATTATAGACCGGTTAGCCTTATGTCAGTGGTGGGAAAGATGCTGGAGTCAATTATAAAAGAGGAAATTATGATACATTTGGATAGCAATAGAAGGATCAGTCCGAGTCAGCATGGATTTATGAAGGGAAAATCATGCTTGACTAATCTGGAGTTTTTTGAGGATGTAACTATGAAAATGGACAAGGGAGAGCCAGTGGATGTAGTGTACCTGAACTTCCAGAAAGCTTTTGATAAAGTCCCACATAGGAGATTAGTGGGCAAAATTAGGGCACATGGTATTGGGGGCAAAGTACTGACGTAGATTGAAAATTGACAGGAAACAAAGAGTAGTGATTAATGGGTCCCTTTTGGAATGGCAGGCTGTGACCAGTGGGGTACCACAAGGTTCGGTGCTGGGACCGCAACTGTTTACAATATACATTAATGATTCAGATGAAGGGATTAAAAGTAACATTAGCAAATGTGCTGATGACACAAAGCTGGGTGGCAGTGTGAAATGTCAGGAGGATGTTATGAGAATGCAGGGTGGCTTGGACAGGTTGGGTGAGTGGGCAGATGCATGACAGATGCAGTTTAATGTGGATAAATGTGAGGTTATCCACTTTGGTAGCAAGAACAGGAAAGCAGGTTACTGTCTAAATGGAGTCAAGTTAGGAAAAGGGGAAGTACAATGAGATCTAGGTGTTCTTGTACATCAGTTAATGAAAGCAAGCATGCAGGTACAGCAGGCAGTGAAGAAAGATAATGGCATGCTGGCCATTATAACAAGAGGAATTGAATATAGGTCCTTCTGCAGCTGCCCTGGTGAGACCCCACCTGGAGTATTGTGTGCCGTTTTGGTCTCCAAATTTGAGGAAGGACATTCTTGCTATTGAGGGAGTGCAGCGTAGGTTCACAAGGTTAATTCCTGGAATGGCGGGGCTGTCATATGTTGAAAGATTGGAGCGACTGGGCTTGTATACTCTGGAATTTAGAAGGATGAGAGGGGATCTGATTGAAACATATAAGATTATTAAGGGATTGGACACACTAGAGGCAGGAAGCATGTTCCCGCTGATGGATGAGTCCAGAACTAGAGGCCACAGTTTAAGAATAAGGGGTAGGCCATTTAGAACAGAGATGTGGAAGAACTTTTTCACCCAGAGAGTGGTGGATATGTGGAATGCTCTACCCCAGAAGGCAGTGGAGGCCAAGTCTCTGGATGCATTCAAGAGAGAGTTAGATAGAGCTCTTATAGATAGCGGGGTCAAGGGATATAGGGAAAGGGCAGGAACAGGGTACTGATTGTGTATGATCAGCTATGATCACAGTGAATGGTAGTGCTGGCTAGAAGAGCCGAATGGCCTACTCCAGCACCTACTGTCTATTGTCTACCACACCCAACCAAGGGTAACACACAAGTGGTAATCACCAGAGAACCCACTCCCAATAAGGTTCCACATGGTAGGCTAAGAGAAAATCAAGAGCATGGAATCCAGGAAAATTTACTTGTGTGGATTCAGATTTAGTTTGCTCACAGAAGGTAGAGGATTTTAGTAAGTGGACACATTCTCCCTGGAATTCAGTGACCAGTAGTGTTATGCCGGGATCAATTCTTGGACCCCCTTTCTCTATAGCGATTTTAATAAATGACATAAGAGGAAATAGAAAGTTGGGTTAGTAAGTTACAGATGACAAAAGTTGGTGGTGTTGTGGATAGCATAGGTTGTACTGGATGGAAAGTTAGACTGATAAGAGGCAGATGGAGTTAAGTCTGGAAAAGTGTGAAGTGATGCTTGAGCTTGAAAGCTGAGTACAGGGTTAATGGCAGGATTTTTAGCAGTGTGGATTAACTACGTGACAGTCACACCTTTGTATTTGAATGGAACTCAAACTCACCCTTACGGGCTACAGAGGAGAGTCCAGACAATGACCTCTTTGTCACTAGGTTTCTTATGTTTCAAACCTTTTTATGCCCTCTTCTCTTCCTTTAAAGTCACCAACTATGGCCATAATTCCATCATTAAAGGACAGTCATACGTGTTATCACCCAGGTGAGGGTGGACACACCAATAATTCCCCACTGGTCGCACCTTTTCACACTGCTAGAGCCAATGATCTATTTCCCAAATCGATCCTGCAAAAACCCCACCTTCCTGTGGGTGCAACAAAGCTTGTTCAGCGTCCAAACCCGTGTCTATGTATCAGCAGACCTGGTTTTTATCTCCACATGTTGGACACCAGCTGTCCATCAACCTGCTCCACCCTCTGTAAGAACTTTACAAGCAGGCAAATGTCCTTGTGGAAAGGTAAACAACTTGTAGAGAAACCATAACATCAATCTTCTGAGCATTCATGTCTCTAACAGTATCCAAAAGCCAGTCTCATTCTCCCGCCATTTTAAAGTGATAGTCCACAGAAATTATGAACCCTAGGGATACATAACATGAGTTATGTTCCATCACCCAGTCCCATCCCTTTCACAGAACCCTGATTTCAATTGACACATCAGCAACCCCCCCCCCCATCAATGTCCCTATCCAATTACTCTTCCCAAAATTATTACATACAAGTGGCAGTTTGTGAATAAATTGTAGTCCCATTATCCAGCCTACAGTCTTGGTTGTAAACTGCAACTGAATTATTCGCTTCACTATTATCTGTAATTCCTGTTATTGAATGAAATAGTCTCAGTGACTCTGTAAAATCATATTTGTCATCTTCAATCCTCCCATCACCCAGTAAATGAATAAAGGTGCAGTTCACTCAAGATAGGAATTGTTCACAAAATATTTTTAGGCTACAGTTGTATAGTTCTACTTGCAAAACTATAGGAAGAACACAGTATTCTGGAGAGAGTGCTGAGGAGATTCTCCAATATAGTAATTGAATGGAGCTTCACTTACAAGATTAAGAGGAACAATCCAGGCTCCCTAAAGTGGAGAAGGCAAAAGTCTTGATATAAATGAGATATACAAAATTATGAGAGGTACAGATAAACCTGAACATTTTCTACAGTATTAGTATTCAACTGGCAATCAATATTAAATTATGGGTCATTCAGAAAACAAGGACTTCTTAAAATTAGTCTTTTATTCTCCATAACTAACATACCACTTACCATCCTCCCAGCTTTCAATTGCTATATTTAAAAAATAGCATTCCTTTGTCACTTCTGTTCATTTTTTTTCTTTAATGTATCCTAAATGACATCCTGATTTTCTCTACTTGAAAAACTAATTATGATTATCTTCTCCAGATGATAACTGAATTGGTCTGCAGGATGTGTACTGTATCTCAAGGTAGACTATTGCCAAGCTCGTACTTCAAGTTACAGGACACAAACTTGAAACAAGGGAGTCAATTTAAAAAAAACACACATTATTCATTCACAATTTTATTATTCAGATGCAAAATTGCTAACAAATCATTTACATACTGTACAGAAATATATCACAGACTTCCATTTGATTAATTTCTATGGGCCAAGAAAGGCATCTTCATCCCCAACAACATTGCCACTCTCTCGTGCTCAAAAGCATTGACCTTCGATGATAACTGAATCTACAATTCCTCAAATTAATTAATTATCAGACTACTGTTTTGGTGAGCATGCTGAATTCAATTGCCAAGAGTCTAAACAATTGCAGACCAAATATTTATTTGGGGCATTGGCCCCATCTTAAATTTACTGTCATCACAAATAAGGGAAAATGCTGCAAATTTGGGCGAATTAATTTGGGGAATACAGCAGCTGATGGCCAAATAAAAACAAAAGTTACATAATTTAAGTCATGGCATATAGGCAGAGGATTGCCGGGGAGGGGGGGGGGAAAGAGGGGTAGAAAAACACACTCCCTGTCTGAATTCACAGGCCAAGCAACCTCAATAAGATAGATGAATGGTTGATGTTTCAAGTAGAGACCTGCAACAACAGGGCTGCAGAGAAGACTTAATTTCCCCACGTTTGTCTGTTTGAATGTTTTAAGTTTCTCTTCTACCAGAGCCATGAGCATGGAGAAGCTTGTTGCTTCATGTGTCAGAGGATGACCAATCTTACTACAACTCATGGATAAATAAAGCAACAAAGATATACAGGCAAGCCAGAAGATCTTCAAATTTCTCTAGTTTAACCTTCATCAATGAGTTTTACCTCTATCTTGTGCAATATTTAATGATTATTAGGAGAGAAAGTTAATATGCTATGCACATGGAAACTGAAAATACCTATTTTATAAACAAATGAATATATATGCACTATGAAAATATTTACTTTGATTTGAGCTTTAATAACAGAAGCTGTCATTTCATTAATAAGAAAATGTACAATATAAATACATCACAGTATATTCACGTTAGATCCAATTTCAAGCAAATGATAAACGTTCGAGATTCAATAGACAGTATACAACACTGGTGGTCACCAGAAGCCAGTTACAAATAACATCTATTGTTCAAAGAGCAGTTTTGAGGAAATTAGCCATGAGAGTTGATATTCATTCAGGAGCACTGCTGAAAGAGTGTGAAGTGCATGTGGGGGGGGGGGGGGGGGGGGGGAGGGTTAGATGCATCTTTTCCCACTAAGAAATGAATTTTTGCTTGCATTTCACAGCTAAATCTTTTGTCAGCTGACTTGTGTATTAAGCAGTTCTATAAATATCTGACAAAATAAAGGACAGTCGCTTCAGCAACTGCATTGCAAAAACTTCTGCTGGACAAATGCTAGAAGGAAAGCAGGTGGCTGAGAACTTTACTTACTTGGTTACTGAATAGCTAGCTATTGTTTTTCAAGTAAATATTATATAAATAAAATTAATGTACTTTACACTAAAATTGCATGTCAAAAATGTTAAGTTATTTACGTTTGATTAAGAACCATTTGCTAATGGGTAGAATAATGCACTCTTTAAAAAAAAAGAGATCACTGGTAAGATTATTTGGATGAAAAATAAATCTTCTGTTCTGTACAATGGGTCAATTGTTGCAAAGCTGGCAAGAGAATTAGGTGAACTCAGTGTAGTCTTGAGAGGAAACATAAATGTAAGTGTATCTTGTCTCAGTGCACTAGCGGGACAGTTTGAAAATACCCACCAAGGTTAACAAAAATATGTTGAAATTCTATTGTACCAAGAGGACCATAGTCAAAAGGAACTCGTTCACTGGCTCAGAAACACAGCAGCGCAAGGAAAAAAGTTACATCATGCACAAACCTTAAACCATTTCAGCTTGCTGAATGGAATGTTTTCACTGATCAGTTTCTATAAAATTATGGAGTTGATTATATCCAACTGGGGATGTATACTTAATATTAGTAGGAAAAGGCAACAAGGTGTGTCATATTACGAGAATTGTTATCATTAAACATGATATAGTTCACGTGCAGTGGGACCTATATATACACAGGATCAAAATTTCCTAAAACCATATCCACCAAATTGCATCAAAATTTCTACTTTTTAAGTGAGTTATACAGAAAGCCTCTGTCTCGTGAACAAGTGCTGAAATGGAAAAATTGAAACACTGAGAAAATTAAAGTTTTGCTGTTGTCCTTTATCATTAATCTATACATGAGTATTTAATGTGAAGCCATCACAATAGGATCAACCACACTGTTCAGCCCAGAGTGTGCCAACCATCTATTTACACTGTTACATTAATCCCATTCTCTTTTATTACTAACTTCCCTCAAATTCTACCATTTACTTACATACTAGGGACAAATTTACAGGGCTAATAACCTCCAACACTGCAGGGATCTGGGATGTTGAAGTAAATCCTAGGAGAACATGAAAACTCTGTACAGACTGCACTCAAGATCAGAACTACATCTGGGTCTCTGGCAGTGCAAGGCAGCAACTCCACTAGTTATTCCATTGTGCCTGAACAGTCAGGTCAAAGCTTCAGTTATCAGTTCATACAGATTTATTTTTAATGCATTAAAATGGCAGATTTTGTGCCTGAACTTTGTAGCTTAATTTTGTAGTCTGCTAGCACCGATGCGCTAAAATTATGTAGGAGCTGCAGTTTACAGGTGAGAAGGTGGTAATGGTGGGAGAGTGTTTCTGGTTTTGTTTATATACATGTAAAGTGTCAGTAAATTTGGGGCAGAAGTTGTTGGAATATAATTTTGTCTATTCAGATCAGTCTCTAACATCCATTCAATAAACTAATATGTTAATTCAGTTAACTGGTGGACACTGGATAGAGTTAAAGTGAGATGGAGAAGCTGAAATACATTATTACTGAAAACTTGGCACCTTTTATATATAGTAGTTTTTCAGTTGAAAAGTGCTTTAACTTTTGAGACTGACAGTACATGAAACAATACATTTGATTTTGCCATATGCTACCAATGATGCTCGAAACCAGTAGGCACAGAGTATGTTTGGGATTATATTGTATGATGGGTTAGAATGGATGAAGCTCTGAAAAAAAATAATAATCCTATTTGATTTTCATTTCATCACAACATTCCCTTCTTCTGAATGTATTGCATTAAGCAATGTTGGGCAGTACATCATGAAATTTTTCAAGACTGATTTTGAAAACGTCAAGTACCTGACATTTTATGACAGTTAACCCCACACCAGAACAGAGAGGAATACTGTCTATAACCATGTTACTTCTAATTAAATGTTGTTACTATATTCCTTCCAATAATCTTTTCTTGTAACCCACAAGTCATTTAAGTTTTGAAATAAAGCCTATTTCAAAAATATGAATAACTTAAGTTTCTGAGAAAATTACGCGAAGTCCGAGGAAACTGTCTTAAGACTGTATAAATATGTAGGGATAACAAACGTTCACAAGGTCCATTATTTGCAACTCCTTTCACTGTACATTCACGTGATATTCCTATGCACGACTGTATAGTTTGAGTTTGTACCACCTCTGAACTTTGAGTGTTAATTCACGTCCAATCAATGCTGCTTTTGCCTAGACTGATATGACAACATATCAGCAATCCTGAAAACTGAACTGTCCCCTCACATAGACAAGGGAAAAATCCAAAACAACTTTCGAATATCCAAATGTTTGTCTTTACAGTTAGCCTCCAGGTTGTAATCTTGTAGTGATCAAGCTGCTTTCTTTGTACAGCTGCCAGGGACATCCTGAAGGTTGATCTTCGACCTGCAGAAACCAGATTAATGGATAGCTGTGTGAATAACTTTGCATAATTGTATCAGTTAAAATTGACAAAGCTGATTTTTGCATACCAATAGGTTCAACTTACAGACCAAGATGACAGTGCATCTTGTGTTTATTTGAACCAATTAACAACCTTTATTCCTTGATTCTAAGTGATAGTGTTTCCTTTATGGCCTACTTATTCAAAATTTCAAGTACCTTCTAATTTCTTTTTCAACAAACCATTAAATTTTACGGACAACTCAATAATGAGATATTGAGCTTTAGTATAATTCCGCATCTATTCAAATAGACTCTTCTGGCATTGAATTAGATCATTGCTAGGTATTCAATTTTGTTCAAGCAACCTGGTAACTCCAACAATTACTCTACAGAGATTAACTAAATCAGCAATGATGAGAAATCAAAAGCTTGAGACCTTCAATAAGGTTCCACATGATAGGCTAAGAGAAAGTCAAGAGCATGGAATCCAGGAAAATTTACTTGTGTGGATTCAGATTTAGTTTGCTCACAGAAGGTAGAGGGTTTTAGTAAGTGGACACATTCTCCCTGGAATTCAGTGACCAGTAGTGTTATGCAGGGATCAGTTCTTGGACCCCCTTTCTCTATAGCGATTTTAATAAATGACAGAAGAGGAAATAGAAAATTGGGTTAGTAAGTTACAGATGACAAAGGTTGGTGGTGTTGTGGATAGTGTAGGTTGTCATAGATTACTATGGGACATTGACCAGATGGAAAGTTAGGCTGATAAGAGGCAGATGGAGTTTAGCCTGGAAAGGTGTGAAGTGATTCTCATTGGAAGGTTGAACTTGAAAGCTGAGTAAAAGTTTGAAAAATGGGGGGCCACCCGTACCCATGCAAAATGGCTTCGTGAAAGGGGAATCAGATTTGATCAATTTATTGGAGTCCCATGAAGTAGCTACAAATGTCAGAGTTGAATCATCAAAAATAATTGAGCATTAAAATTTGAAATAACACTAATATGGATAGAAGACTAGCTGGCTAACTTAAACGGGAAATGGCGGAAAAAAAGGTCTTCTGGCTTGCATGTAATAGATGAGGATCAGTGCTGGCACTCAACTTTTCACAGCTGTGTACAAATGACCTGAACAAAGGCATCAAAGGATACATTTGTTAAGTCCCTTTTCAGTACAGGAAGGGATTAAGAGGAATTAAATGATTTTTTGTTTCTACACAAGAATAAAATGTGACAAGAATCAAACTACCTGTTGTGGATCATATGGCTCTTCACCAGATGTCCTGCTGCCAAAGCTGCCATGAGAGAGAGCTCACCCGCCATTACTGTCCCACAAACAATCTCCGCCAATTGACGTGAATTTTCACCAGGTGCCTCCTTGTTTGCACCCTGAACACCAAGCATCTACAAGCAATACAAAAAAAATGTTGGACATATCTGTTTTCCAACTGTTTCCTCACCGCTGGATAGGAGCTGAACACCATCTGTAACTGCAGACTTCCAAGTTTGCATAACTTGATTAGTCATTAATGGATGAGCACATGTCCAAGACTATACACTTGACAGTCTGTATTTGAGTTATTTTAATACCTGCAATCTGTGATACAGAATCACTCCTCCCATCCCAAAACATTGCAATTACTGTATCAAGATACTGCAGAACTTGCTGCAAAAATAGAAGTGTACAAATATAAATGGACTGGAATTCTACTTAAACACATGGGATGTTTAAGTGTGAGGGTAATTCCATACAGCCTGAGTATTACCACAAAACAAACTATACCATAAAATATGGATTTCTAAGCTAAACAATTTGCAGCTTGTCCCATGTTATCAAGAAAACATCATAAGATCACATGCAGTACTCCAGGTGCAGCCTCACCAGTACCCTGTACAGCTGCAGCATAACCTCCCCGTTCTTAAATTCAATCCCTCCAGCAATGAAAGCCAACATTCCATTTGCCTTCTTGATAACCGGCTGCAAACCAACCTTTGATGTGTCATGACCACTAACTTATATCCCTTTGTACAGATTTGTGCCAAAAGTTCCCTTATGTTATTTCGAATACTATGGGCATTCAGATAAAGTGTCCTTACACTCCTTGTGCTTTACAAATCTTTCTCTTTTTTACCTTTTGCTTTTTCTTCATCTTCATTCACACTTTTTAAAAAAAACTTTATCCAAACTTCTTCAATCTATTGAATCCACCCTACTATTGAGTTTAAAGCCCTATCTTCAGCCCTAGTTATGTGATTCACTATGATCCAGGTCCCATCAGAGTTCAGGTGGAGCCTATCCCATTGGTACAGCTCCCTCCTTCCCCAATACTGGTGCCAATTTCCCATGAATTCAAACCCACTTCTCCCACACCAATCCTAGAGCCATGCATTTAACTCTCTAATCTTCTTGACCCTATACCAATTTGCACATGGCCCAGGTGGTAATCCAGAGATTATCTCCTTTTTGGTTCTGCTCTTCAATTTAGTCCCTAGCTACTCAAATTCCTTCAGCAGAACCCCTTTCCCCATTCTACCCATGTTGCCGGTACCCTCATGAACCCACTTGATCTTTCTGTTTCCACTGCAAATTCCTCTGCAGGTCAAATAAGATGTCTCGAACCCTGGCACCAGGCAGGCAACACAATCTTCAGGACGCACCATCCTCATGACAGAGAACTCTTGTCTTTTCCCCCGACTATATGCCCAACTATCACTACATTTCTCTTCTCTCCCCCCTCTTGAATGGCTCCCTGAACTACGGTGCAACAGTTAGGTTGCTTATTCTTCCTACAGCCCCCACTCTCATCCACACAGGAAGCAAGAACCTCAGATTTGTTGAACAAGCTCAAGGACTGAGGCTTCTCCAGCACTCTTGAATCCCACTACCTGCCTCACTCGCAGTCACACCCTCTTGTCCCTGACCACACACCAAATTTGAGGCTGCAAATCTAATGGGTGTTACTACCTCCTGAAACAGGGAATCCAGGTAACTCACCCCCTCTCTGATGTACCACAGTGTTTGAAGCTCAGATTCCAGGTCATCAACTTTGAGCCAGAGTTCCTCGAGCAGCCAACTCTTGCTGCAGATGTGGTCACCAGGAACTACAATGGAGTTTACCTGCTCCCACATCATGCAGATACAGCACATCATCTGACCCTGCATCATCCCTACTTTATTCAATTAGCTGTAATTTAGTGACTTTTCATTCAAACGCTACCAAAGCCTTATCTGCTATTTACCTGTGCCTCCTTGCCAAAGCCTCAAGTTTCTACTCCTACAATGGCCACTCTGCTTTGACCCTGCTTTAATTTTATTTGCTCCTGCTAATGAATCTCGAATAGATTGGTCCACCACTAATAAGCCGAGCCCTGTGAAATGCTCCTTTTTAAAACTCTTCTCCCCGACCTGTGCAAAGCTCTCTTTCTGCAAATCGATAGGTCCGCCACTAATGCATATTAGTGGTCCAAAAATGCATTGTAGTAGTACGTACTGTTGCACAGCATTAGTATAGTTGACTTGTGCAATTTTAAATGATAGATTTAAGTCCATTTCATGATGTGCTTAATAACATAATCATTGATGCTATCACTTGGATCAGATGGTAAACCAAAGCTCTATTTACCTCACTGTGTATATGTCAGTTTTCATGTCACTACTCAAATAGCTGGAAATATTTCCCGTCTTGATCAACAGTTATCCCATGCCACTGACATCCATACAAGTCGGAACAGCAAAATATATAGTCAATTAATAACCCAAGGGACCTCTGGCTATGAGCATCAGTTGCCAAATTTGCCAAAGCACCCATGTCCATGGGCTATTTTTAGAATGTTTAAATATCAATACTACGAATATCAATTTTTATTCCTTAAGAATGTTGCTTTCTCCATTTGCTTCAAATGTACAATTAAATGATGCTTTTGGAATCATCACCATCATCACTATGGTACCTTAGTGCATGACATAGGTGATCATGGTGACCATGATTATTCTTGGCAAATTTTTCCACAAAAATTGTTTGCCATCGTCTTCTTCTGGGCAGTGTCTATAAAAGACTGGTGACCCTAGCAGTTATCAATGTTCTTCAGAGATTGTCTGCTTGGCTTCAGTGGTCATGTAAACAGGACTTGTGATATGCACCAGCTGCTCATACACTCACCCACCACCTGCTCCCATGGCTTCATACAACCCTGATCAGGGGGTGAAGCAGGCGCTACACCTTGTCCAAAGGATTTCCTGCAGGCTAGTGGAGGAAAGGAGCACCTTCCACCTCCTTTGGTACAGATGCATCTTCACCCTGCTACCCAAACTTTTGGAATACTCCTTCCAAAAATCAAGAACCTTCTCTCAGCTTAGTTGATAATGATATTCTTAAGTCAAAAGGATACAATTGTGTAGAAATATTTACCCTATACAAATGCTCACCTGCAGGCAGGTTTGTTGTGGTCGCAAGTTGGTCCCTCCACCAACAGTACCTACTTCTATGGATGGCATAGTGCAACTGATGTACAGATCTTCATTATCAGGGCCAGTTGATTCCATTAATGTAATACAATTTGAACTACCAACATTCTGGGCTGGATCCTGAAGCGTTCATAAGGGAAACAAAATATCAATTTAAATTTGTAGATAATATTGGTATCTGCATCAGCAAAATGATAAGGGCAGGATGAATAGGCTTTAACATCAAGACATTATATTCAAGAATAGCAACATCCTAGCCCTCTCAGATTGCCAGTTCATAGATGTTTGAAGAATCAATTGCGTGACTTAACACATAAGTATTTTGCACTCCTTTATAAGCTATATATAGTGCAGGGCAGTGCAACACAGTGAGTACAATGCAGAATTATGAATCTAATGGTTTTCAAACTTAAGGTTGTTTCAAGCTATCAAAATGTCTTCAAAGGACTAGTCATTAAAAAAAAATGCCTGCATTCATTATAATACCAACCAGAAAGATGGTGGCTTTTGGTGGCAGTTTGAAAATCACCAGAGGAAACAAAAGGGGCAAACCAGATGGCATCCAAGGAAATGATTTTGTCATTGAAGGTAAAACAAAATATGGAAATGTAAGGCTTAGCGGCATGAAAACAAGTGGGCTATTTAGTCACTTCAGCCTGTTCTGCTGCTCCTACATTAGTATGCTGAAATGATTATTACAAGATGGGCTCTGAGCAATGCAGTTCCCCACAAATGAATTATTAAGATAGCAGACTGTACAAAACCACTCCACTCAAGTAATTACTAAATTTATAATAATTTATTACTTGGAAAAAAGGAAAGTAAAATTGGGCTAAGTAACTATGCTATTAGAAGATTCTATGCTGTTTTATAAACCACTTGTACTATTAGAGGCAAGCCAACTCCTCCAAACCGAGAACCTCTACTCTGAAGTATACTTCAAAACAAATAATCCTAATGTGAACACTGAAACCACGGCTTCAATGAATGTTAAGTTTTCAATGAATAATAATTTTAAAATTAAATATGAAAAAGTAGCATACAATTACCAGGAAAAAAAGCCAGTATAAACAAGGATCAATGCACCCACCTGGCCACATGCAATATAAATAGCAGTGACGATATTTGCAGCGTGTGCATTGTAACCACCAAGACTTCCAGCCATGGCTGAGCCTACAAGGTTTTTGTTGATATTGACTTCAATAAGAGAATGTGTTGAGGTTTTCAATACCTAAAGTAAAGAAAACAAACCAAACTGATTTTGAAAATTTCACTTCGGAAATGTGAAATATGTACAAAATTAGTTAAACGAGTGTATAATTAGGATAGTAAAGCTTCTTTAATGGAAAAATACCAACAGATGTGATGTACCTCTTGTACTACTTTAGCTGGAATGACTGCTTCACAGACAACAGATTTGCCCCTTCCTTCAATCCAGTTAATCGCAGCAGGTTTCTTGTCAGTGCAGTAGTTACCACTAACTGCAAGTATCTGCATAAATGGAAACTGTTCCTGCAGTCTGAGAAGAGCCTTTTCTGTGCCCTAAAAAAAAGAAAAAAAAAAATCAGTGAGGAAAGGGATGCAGGGAAAGACACGTTCAAATGTAGGACAGAGGCAAAAGAATTGCTTTACATCCACTTTAATCACAGTAAAGTCTCACAGCTCTAAATGGTTCCTTAAACTTGAATCCAAGATACCACAGAGACAGTAGATAAAGCAGAGCCAATGAAAAACTCCAAAATGGTAGGAAGAAAGAATTGAAAAGGCTGGAAAATTATATGCAAGTTGCCACTTAAAAATAAAATAGCTCAAATACTCAGGTAGGAAATGTTGGTCTCTTAGCTCAAAGATTTTATTAGTTCTTTTATCAGAAACATTAACTGCTTTTCTTCACCTACTGACATTTCTAGCATTTTCTCCCCCCACCCCCCAAACCTCCTATGTTTCCCACAGCCCAAGAATTCTGCTGCTGCAGATGAAGGGTCTTCAACTTATTCTTTTTTATTTATATAAAAGAAACTGACATATCACTGTATTTCTGACCTGGTTTGACTACAGGAACTGGAAGTGGTATTAAATGTGTCTATCCACCTTCAGCTGATGCAGTGCAAAAAGAGACTGAAATGCCTTAACGTAAAGACAAATAAAAACGTTGACATTTGATTGAGCCTCTGTCACCATATTTTCTTACCCAGTGAGAGAGAAACAGAGTCTGATCATCAGTCCCGTTCTCTCATTTTACCTCTGCAGCTTATTCTCTGACATGCCAATCAACTCCTGATTCTCCTGCTACCCTTCTGCACTAGGGGAGATTTACAGAGGCCTATTAACCCGTTAGCCAGCAAATCTTTGTGATATTGAAGGAACCACATTGAGGCATGTGGACAGGGTGGGAAAACTGCAGGTTTCACACCAGCACTAACCGCCACACACTGTGGTGCCAAAAACCAAATGAAGGAGTTAAAGGGGACTAGAAATATAAAACTGCAAGCAATTTTGTGATAAATATCAAGTGATGTTACTCATTTTATCTCATGAAATAGCTCACTGTTTGTATCATTTTCTAGGCAGTACTGTCTTTTCACTCATTTTGTCCCACCTGTCTATAATTACTGGAAACATGTACCCACCTTTGAGATCATGTTCATGCCCATGGCATCTCCAGTCTTGGACTGAAAGCGGATATAAAGGTTACGACCAGCAAGGCCAATCTGCAACTTTTGAAGCCGGGCAAACCTGCATAACAGGACAAGAACAAGTTGTAATTCTTATTTTTTTTTAAATAAAAAAAAGTGAAACATATAAATGTGCAGAGGTTCAAAATACAATAACTATGTTAGCTACTCAATATTTTGTTAAGCAAAAAAACAAGGTGCTGGAGGAACTGGAGGGCCAGGCAGCATCACAGATTCCCAGTCCAGATGAAAGATCTGTCAACTGTCCAGTTCCCTCCACAGATGTTGAATTCTGACCATTTTTTTTACTCTTGATTCCAGCATCTATAGTCTTGTGCCTCTTGTATTGTATTATATTATATATTATCATTTATTTTAACATTTCTCCAATTAGTTCAAAAGTTTTCCACTGAGAAGCTAAGACCACTCAGCTGGATGGGAATAAAGATACACTCATGAATTTGTATGGTGCTTTTCCAGAACCTCTGGATACCCCGAAGTACTTCATAAGTACAATCATGTTGAAATATAGCAGCAGGCTTGCCCACAAGACGCTCAAAACAGCAACGTTTATTATAATTGTCTTTAAGTGATGTTACTTAAAGTGTACACATTAGCTAAAATACCAAAACCACACCAATTGTTAAATGGTGCCTCAGTTAAAATGCATTATCCAAAAACAGCACCACCAGCAGTTCACCATACCTTCACTGAAAGAATGGAGTGACAATCAATGGTGGAAAATGCGATTGTGACACAATGACAGTGCTATCCAGTGTCAAAGCTGTGGGAAAACATGGGGATGGAGAAAATGGAACTAAGTGGGGTGGCTCAGTTTACCATTTCATTGGGACAAAGAAAAAAGCCAGTGGCTGCTTTAAGATATACACTAATTTACAGATATGTAAAATTTTACCTGCTAGTACTATCAAACATCTCCTTTATAATACGGAAACCATCAGAGCTCTCCAACCATAATTTGACAGCTGCAGCCTCGCGCGCAGTAGGAAGTCTCACAACTGGTCCTCTTGTCATTCCATCCGCAATCACACAACTCCACGCTCCACCACCAAGCTACGATTGAGAGAATTTCTTTATAAATATTGAGCTTAAAATCACATTTCAAACTGTAGTATGCAGACACATGGAAGTACTCGACTACACAGTGCTGGTGCAATAAAGCTGACAATTTACATCTACTTACACTTATCGCTCTGCAGCCTCTGTTAGTGCTTGCCACAAGACAACCTTCAGTGGTTGCCAAAGGCACTTGGAATTCCTTCCCATTCAAACAAAGTGGTCCTGCAACTCCCACTGGAATAGGCACATAGCCTATGACATTCTCACAGCAATTTCCTATAACCTGAAAGTTTAATCAATTTAGACATTAAGATAGAATTAAGATTCCAAAAACCATTACAATTATACATCTCAGGTATCATAAACATGACCTGCCAATAGGTTTTCCTTGCGATTTAGTAGACTGAACAGGTTGTTACGTACCCCGTAACTGGATTTACAGACCAGCAGAAATAGAAGAATCCGTTGGAGTCTGGTGGTACTGAAAACTAAAGGCGTTTATTAGTAAACTACACAATACAGTATCAAAGAAAAAAGCAAATATACATATAAAACAGGTTAGCAATAATAAACATAAAAGCATAGGAATAATAATAAGCAATAATAAACAAGCTCTATCAATGTCTAGGGGTAAATGAATTGTCATAAGAGAATATAGAGTTCAGTTCAGTTCGTATGTGCTGAAGTAGTTGTGGTTGTTGTAATTCGTTGGAAAGAGAGACAGCGAGCAAGAGATTGAGTAGCTGCAGCCAGCAAATCTTCTGTTGTATTCTGATTCCATTGTAGTCGTTCGGTTATGACCCCTCCGTTCTCAGCTAGACCATTCTTCTGTGGTGGACTCGTCACTCTGGCATGAGTGGACACACACACAAGTCCCCACCGGCCCTGACGTCACACTGTGAGCTTTGTTGACCGATCTCCTGGTTTGGTCCACAAAGCCCCCACCTTCCTGTAGGTGCACAACCCTCAGTCAGTGTCCACTGGTGTGTCTGAGGGGTGTCTCCCCACACCGATCTATTATCCCTACTGACAGGGTATCAGCCATCCATCAAATCAAGCCACTCCTGCTGTCTCCTTAGGAATGTTAACGAGCAAAGTAACGTCCTTGCAACGAAAGGTAAACAATCCAGGAAGAGCCATAATGCACAAATCACAAAGCAGATCTTAACTAAAAAAGCAATACGGAGAGAAAAAATCAGGTATGAGCTCAGTCTAGCCAGGAATATAAAAGGGGATAGCAAAAGCTTTTTTAGCTATGTGAAGAGAAAGAAGACAGTTAAGAACAATGTTGGCCCCTTGAAGAATGAATTGGGAGAAATTGTTATGGGAAACAGGGAAATGGCAACAGAATTTAATGCATACTTTAGATCTGTCTTCACCAGGGAGGACACAAGCAATCTCCCAGATGTATGGATGGGCCAGGGTCATAAGATATCAGAGGAATTGAGACAGATTGACATTAGGAAAGAAACTGTGATGAGTAGACTGGTAGGACTGAAAGCTAATAAATCCCCAGGTCCAGATGGTCTGCATCCGAGGGCTCTAAAAGAGGTGGCTCAGGAAATTGCGGATGCATTGGTAATCATTTTCCAATGTTCCTTAGATTCAGGATCAGTTCCTGAAGATTGGAGAGTGGCTAATGTTATCCCACTTTTCAAGAAGGGAGGGAAGGAGAAAGCAGAGAACTATCGCCCTGTTAGCCTAACGTCAGTCGTGGGGAAGATGCTTGAGTCCATTATTAAGGACGAAATAGTGGCACATCTTGATGGCAGTAATAGAATTAGGCCGAGCCAGCATGGATTTACCATGGGCAAATCATGCTTGACTAATCTGTTAAGAGTTTTTTGAGGGTGTAACAGGGATGTTAGATGAGGGTAAGCCAGTGGATGTTGTGTACCTAGATTTTCAGAAGGCATTCATTGGTGAGTAAAATCAGAGCTCATGGCATTGGGGGCAGGGTTTCAACATGGATAGAAAACTGGTTGGCAGATAGAAAGCAAAGGGTAGCAGTGAATGGGTGTTTCTCGGACTGGCTGGAGGTGACTAGTGGGGTGCCACAGGGCTCTGTATTGGGACCACAGCTCTTTACGATTTATGTCAACGATTTAGATGAGGGCATTGAAAACTATATCAGCAAGTTTGCTGACGATACTAAACTGGGTGGCAGTGGCATGCGAAGAGGACGTTAGGAGAATACAGGGAGACTTGGATAGGCTGGGTGAGTGGGCAGATAATTGGCAGATGTCATTCAATGTGAATAAATGTGAAGTTATCCACTTTGGAAGCAGGAACAAGAGGGCAGAGTATTGTCTGAACGGTGTAGAGTTAGGTAAGGGAGAAATGCAAGGGAGTTCATCAGTCAATGAAGGTGAATGAGCAAGTGCAACAGGCAGTGAAGAGGGCAAAAGGAATGTTGGCCTTTATTACAAGGGGAATTGAGTACAAGAGCAAGGATGCCCTTTTGCATTTGTACAGGGCCCTGGTGAGACCACACCTAGAATATTGTGTACAGTTTTGGTCTCCAGGTTTGAGGAAGGACATTCTGGCAATCGAGGAAGTGCAGAGTAGATTCACTAGGTTGATTCCTGGGATGGCAGGGCTGTCTTACACAGAGAGATTGGGCTTGTACACACTGGAATTGAGGAGATTGAGAGGGGATCTGATTGAAACGTTTAAGATAATTAAAGGATTTGATAGGATTGAGGCAGGAAATATGTTCCAGATGTTGGGAGAGTCCAGTACCAGAGGGCATGGACTGAGAATAAGAGGTCAGTTATTTAAAACAGAGTTGAGGAAGAGCTTCTTCTCCCAGAGAGTTGTGGAGGTGTGGAATACACTGTCTCAGAAGACGGTGGAGGCCAATTCTCTGGATGCTTTCAAGAAGGAGCTGGATAGATATCTGATGGATAGGGGAATCAAGGGATATGGGGACAAGGCAGGGACTGGGTATTGATAGTGAATGATCAGCCATGATCTCAGAATGGCAGTGCAGACTCGAGGGGCCGAATGGTCTACTTCTGCACCTATTGTCTATTGTCTAAATGTGTGTGTGTGTCTCTCTCTCTCATCTGTAGATGTTCCTGCCTCTGTGCTTCATCTCTCTCCCTCATTAGCAGCATAGCTATAGTAATAGTTCATAGTTCTCAAAGGTGGGGGGGGGGGAATGGTTAACTCTGCACCCCATTTCCATCAGGTCTGTTCAGCACTCATAACAAGGTAAACTGATTGAAATAAATGGAGACTAGATAAAAACGAATACTTCAGCTATGCAGACCTTTCTGAGAGTTAGGAATTAACTCTCCAAAGGTGATAGAAATTTGAAACACATCAATTGGCTACTTGCAAATTTTGAACAAAATCAAAATGGGTTCCATTAATCTAAAACATACTGGCAAAATATTGAACTTGTTCAAACCCATTTGGTTGGGGGGGGGGGGGGGGTAGAAACAGGCTTGGTTATCTACAAGGTGGTCAACTTTATTAATAGTTAAAATATAAGAAAAATGACTCAGATTTATTGGGAGCCCAAATTCTGTCAGTAAAGCAAAACAAAGATATTGAGATAGCACAGATACTAAAGAAACCTAGCACTTATCCAGCATATTGAAGGCAACTGCACAAGTGGCAAAGACAATTAAGTAACCTGTAGAACACTTGGCAGCATTCCAGTACATCTATTCTGCACTCCCTCCAAAGCCTTCACATCTCCCTATAACCAGAACTGAATGCAACATTCCAGATGTGGTCTAACCAGTGTTTTATAAAGCTGCAGCATAACTTCCCAATTCTTAAACCAAACACCTCAAATAATAAAAGACAAGTGCGCCATATGCCTTCTTTACCATCTTATCAACCTGTGCAGCCACTTTCAGGCAGTTATGGACTTCGAGCCCAAGATTCCTTTATATATCAACACTGTTAAGGATCTTGCCATTAACAGTGTACCGGCCCTTTACATTTGCTCTTCCAAAGTGTAACACCTCATATCTGGCTAGATTAAACTCCGTGTGTTATTTCTCTGCCTATACCTGCAACTGATCCTTTGTATCCCGATGTATCCTTTGGTAATCTTCTACTCTATCCACTACATTGCCAATCTTTGTATCATCTGTGAACTTGCTAACCCCCTCTCTCCTCCCCCCCCCCCCCCCCTCCACTCACATTTTCACCAAGTGCAGGTCAGAAACAGCACAGATCTCAGTACAGATCCCTGTGGAACATTACTGCCAGAGCTCCAGCTAGAATAAATCTCGCCAACCATTACCCTGTCCTATATCAAGTCGTCACTTTTATTGTCATTTCGACCATAACTGCTGGAACAGTACGTAGTAAAAGTGAGACAACGTTTTTCCAGGACCACGGTGTTACAGGACACAGTACAAAAACTAGACCAACCTACATTAAAAAAAAACAGAAAAAAAACCCTACACTACAGACCTACCCAGGACTGCATAAAATGCAGAAAACAGTGCAGGCATTACAATAAGTAATAAACAAGACAATAGGGCAGTAAGTTGGTGTCAGTCCAGGCTCTGGGTATTGAGGAGTCTGATAGCTTGGGGGAAGAAACTGTTACATAGTCTGGTTGTGAGAGGCCGAATGCTTTGGTACCTTTTCCCAGACAGCAGGAGGGAGAAGAGTTTGTATGAGGGGTGCGTGGGGTCCTTCATAATGCTGTTTGCTTTGCAGATGCAGCGTGTAGTGTAAATGTCGGTGATGGTGGGAAGACAGAACCCGATGATCTTCTCAGCTGACTTCACTATCCGCTGCAGGGTCTTGCGATACGAGATGGTGCAATTTCCGAAACAGGGAGTGATGCAGTTGCTCAGGATGCTCTCAATACAACCCCTGTAGAATGTGATGAGGATGGGAGCGTGGGAGATGGACTTTCCTCAGCCTTCGCAGAAAGTAGAGACGCTGCTGGGCTTTCTTTGCTATGGAGCTGGTGTTGAGGAACCAGGTGAGTCCCTCACCTGGGCAAGTCAACTCTGAATCCAAATGGCCACTTCACCATGGATTCCATGCATCTCAATCTTCGGAATGGGCCTACTATAAGGAACCTTGTAAAACCATGTATGCAACATTCATAACTCCATCTTTATAAATCATCACCATATCTTAGAAAGACACGGTCATGACTGATACACAAAAAAAAGGCCTAGTTGTGACAAAATGTTTTTGACACAAATCATTAACCACTCTCCTTTCAGTAGATGCTGCGTGAATTGCTGGGTCTATAGCATTAATTGTTTTAAAAACAAAACAAATTTCTTAAAACTTTGTTATCTAGGCACTGATAGGAGATGAAAATTACATGCAAAAGAAAATGCATTCTGTAACATCTCTAAGCACTGGCAGAGAAAAATAAATTACAACTTAAAGTTCCATAATTTAACAGGGTCTAAGTTTGGAAGAAGATCAAACTTTTAGAAATGAGTTATACAAGCGCCTAGCTCCATTCCCATATTTGTTCTGCAGTTGTATGGCTTTCATCAAGGGGAGACAGAAAAATAAAGCGGAACCATAATAAAAATATAGTCATCTCAATTCAGTATGTTCAACATCACCAAGGATTGTTGAAAGTGTTCACAAAAAAAAACCTGCAAGTTAAACTTGGATTTCACTTAGATAGCATTGCATATAAATGTTCAATCTCAGTAACTCTTCATATTTATGAAACACCCATTGAATAAGTCTCATTCATTATGATTACAAACCTTAAATCTTGACAGCTCTAACTTACCAGTGAGTAATCATAGTTCTGGTAGGGAAGACGCTGAAGGGCACTGGGCTCTGGGAGTTTTGGACCAAGTAGTTGGCGACGTATGGATACACCACGCTCTGGAGTTTCCATCATGTTCTCTAGTTTATAAGATGGAATGTGTTTGGCATTCACCAAAAGAATTACCTCAGCATCAGTAAGGTATTTTGCTCCTTGCTGTTAAAAAGCAGGGGGAAAAAAAAACCTCATTTCTTTACATTGTTCAATTTTAAGCACTCTTAAAATTACAATAAATCATTCTGCAGGTAGAGGGGAGAAAGGTAAAGACTAGCATTGAACTAACAAGTTACTGTTAACTATAGAACATAAATTTCAGTCTGGCTAAATGTTTATTTCAAAGCTTTCATCAATTCAGATAATATCCATATCTTTAATTGGCATTAAATTCCAGCAGCTCAGCTGTTAACAACTAGCTTCAACCAAGTTCACATTCAAATTAATTTTAAGCTCACAAACCCACTGCCCTCCTTCTGTCAACTTCCCCTCCCATCCCAATATAATAGAAACCAAAATGGTGGGGGGGGTGGGGGGGGGGGGAAAGAAAGGTTTTGTGGAACTCTTACCTCTGGGTTTTTAAGTATGGACAAGCATTCTTCAATTGGTCTTGGCTCTAACAAATACTCAGCATCTAGCTCCTCTGGTGTTCCCGAAGATGAAGAGCTAGGAGGAGTGAAGTCTCCCAACACAAACTTTGCTTTTGAGATACGATTGTTTGAGTTAGGGATGGAACACTCAATAGGCTTAATGACTTCATCTGTATAAAAAGTATTTTTTTTTAGTACAAGCAAAATTACAATGTCACATGTTCAAAAGGTATTAACAATAATACATAGAACAAAAATATGTAAAACTTGATATTGAAGATAATTTAATTTGCATGCATTTTTGAAACTCTTCTTAGGATCTTAGTTGCTTTAGCCAGGATCAAACTTTAGGGAATAAAGGAGATGGCAAATTCTCCAGGAAGTCTTTGCTAATTAGGAAATGTGTATTAAAAGGATAAGGGTTTAAAAGAGAAAGCTGAGATATGGTAGGGTAGGGATGCAAGACAGCAAAGTATTTTTAAAATTCTATCAGGCAGTCTCCCATTTCTGCTTTTGCCTCTTCCAAGAGAAACTTAAAAATTTTACTAACTATTGGTCAAGAAGCCAGGCTTTATTTTGCATAAGAATTCAATGTTATTGGCAATCAGTATCAGTAGGCTTGTCATTACACTTCAAGTAATGTGTGGTAACAGTCATGTATAGAAAAAGTTAATGGATTTCTTGCTATGCTCCCAATTAATGGTTGTGATCATTTTAAAAGCACAATTCTCACTGTGCTGAAGTTGGTACTGGTGTTAGAAATTATTCATGCGACAGAGAAAAAAAAACACATCCAAGCTGATAGAATTAGTATTATACTATGGTAATAATTAATTAGCCATAGAAGTTATTGTTTTGGATGGTCATAACAATTCAATAAAACTTTGAACAAATAAAATTAACTGGTATGTAATCCATAATTTGATTAATTCAGAGAATAGGACCATAATAATTTCATTATTTAAATTCAATTAGTCAAGCAGAAAATCTGCTAAAGCACTGCCCCTTTCCCATTAAAAAAAACACTATATTCTGCATTCTGTATATTTCCCCCCCTTTGTACTGACATGATGTATTTACATCTGGAATGATCTATCAGGATGTTACACAAGCAAAGCTTTTCACCATTTCTCTCAGCACTTAATATATAGTGCACATATTTAACCTTCACCTGTATTTTCTTTACTGGTTGGTTCCTCATTCACTGGACAGTTTGTCGGTAATCTAGTAGTTTCAATATTATTCCTGCAACAATCAGTATTCTTCATGTGCAAAGACGATGACATAGGATTCTTCAGTGAGAACGTCGACTCAGTCTCTGTCTTCTCAAAGAAAATGTATTTGATAGCAAGGAAGAGTGCTAAGCCAAGGGTGATTACTTGTTCAACATCCATACTGACCATCCTGTGCAATTTAAAAAAAGGTAAATCAAATAAAACTTAATCATACAGAAACGCAGAAAGGCTTCACAAAATCAATTATTTGATATCTATTGCACACTAACGGTTGCCAATCTCGTCAAAATGCTATTCCAATAGAACAGGCTTAGGAAAGAACAGAAGCTGTGGGCACAAGTCAGGTTAAGTGTCAAGCATTTCTTTCTTCATAGAATTTAACAGAGATAATAGCATTAAGAGAACATGAATAGAAGGCAACATATTAGCTCAATGTACCTATCATCTATAAAGCCTTCTGACTACCAAAGGAGAATAATACTGACTAGGCAAAAGAGATGGTGATGCACTTTAGGAAGACTAAGCCTGCACTGCTCCCTGTTACCATTGACAGTGAGGATGTGGATGTGGTGAGGTCCTACAAGTACCTGGGACTGTAGCTGGATGATAGACTTGAGTACAGCAACAACACAGAGGCTGTGTACAAGAAGGGCCTGAGTCACCTCTACTCCTTGAGGAGATTGAGGTCCTTTGGAGTATGCAGGCCTCTCCTTCACACATTCTACCAGTCTGTTGTCACCAGTACAACCTTCTATGCGGTGGTGTACTGGGGCAATGGCATCAACATAGGTCATGACAACAGGCTCAATAAATTGATTAGAAAGGCTGACTCTGTTGTAGGAGTCAAACTGGACAAACTGGAGGCTGCGGTAGAACAAAGGATCCTACGGAAAAACCTATGACAGCAGCGCTGCTCCAAAGAGCACTATACGAAGTCATTCTTAAGGCTAATTGATACTTCTGTGTCGAATCTAGAGCATAACTGCATACCCTAACGTGCAGCTCCCCAAAAATGCAACTATGCATCACAGCGATGCAGACAGCAACAACTATGATTGGTCTGCTTGGTAGCATTGCATTTCCTCCTACGCATTTCCGGTTGCTTCTGAACAATGAACCAGATCGTCAACTCTACCTGCCGACATCCAAAAATATTTGAAATGCATTTCCTCATCCATGTCTCTCAGTGGCTAGACAAGCACAGAAAATTCACCCTCCTTCTGCCTCAATCCGCTCAATGGTCGTACACACCATCTCCTCTGCCGTCTTCTCTCTTTTCTGTGTTGCAGCAATCTCAATAAAAGTAACTCTTGTTCAACGTTTATTAGCTCCAACTTCAACATGATGCGCTCAGTTTTAGTCGCCATTGTTTGAAGTACACAAAGAAACTCACAGTGGCATTGAAACCCTACTGCCAACTAGTGTTTTGGCAGTGAACACACCAACGCACAAGTATAATGCTCACAACGCATAGGTCACTTGTGTAGGCTACAGCGTAGAGCCTACACAGAAGTACAAATCAGCCTTTACCCTGGGCCAATAGGCTCTATACTGAGTTAACCTATAGCCAGGGAAGTGATGACCCCCTCCTATTAGACTGTGAGGCAACTTTTTCTTTAAATTCTTTCTTACTTCTTTAATATTTGTACATCTGTGCACTTGTAATGCTACTGTAACACTAATTTCCTTTGGCATCAATACAGTGTTTATTTATCTATCTACCATTAGTTTTCTCTTATGAGCTTGTGCTCAAACCCTGGAGCTCAGTGTCACAGTTGTCATACAACTTGATGGGCCACGAGGTCTTTCTTCCTCCTTGCTCTAAATAACTAAATATATAAAAGCAAGACAAATCTTGTCTTGTTGTCTTTCTAGCAATCCAAGCTGAAATTCACAATATTCTAAATTAATTTACAATATTTACACTCCTCTCAAGTGCAACTTTAAAATCCCAAGAGCAACATTACAGTGAAATTTAAGATAATTCATTTTCCAACCATAGTTTGGCATCTGGCTCAGCAGGTGATGTTTCTCACACTTCTTTGAAACTCAACAAGTTGACTGAGATATTTATAACTAACATCAAGAAAATAACTTGTTCTTTGATTTTTTTTAAAAAAGCTACAAATAACTCTTTTGAAGGTTTGAAGATTAGTTAATCCAATTGTGCAATTAACATACTCATTTTTAATGTCATTAAATCTACTTTCATACCATTCATTGTTCACCGCACAAGATGACAAGACCATAAGAGATGGGCCTTTCGGCTCATTGAATTTGCTCCGCCATTTTATCATGGCCAATTCATTTTCCTTCTCAATCCATTCTCTTACCTTCTCCCCATAACCTTTCACACCCTGACCAAGCTAGAAAAATTGACAACTGTTTTAAGGTTATGTGTTCAGTTACCTGGAAAGGTAGAACTGCCACAGTGGTACTTCTGGATCAATTCGTCTCGGCATACTTTCATCTAGCCCAGATGTTGACTTGGGCATTTGCAAGGTGCTGTCATCAGAAGCTGGTTCTGCTATCCAACGACTGTGAGCATGAACCAGTACCAATCCTAGTGACTGAACCACAAACAACAAAAATTCAGTAATAATTCATCTTTCACAATTACTGTTGTTCATCTTATTGATCACCAAAATTTCACTACAGCAAATTATTATAAAGGTATTCTAAGGGACAGGATATAAAAGTATTTAGACAGACAAGGCACAATTAGGAGTAGTCTCTGGCTCAGTATGTGGCAGGTCACGTCTAAGTAAGACAATAGAGTTTTGAGGAATTCACAAAGAAGGTTGATGAAGACTGTGGATGTTTGTCTATATGCATTTTAGCAAGGCCTTTGACAAAGTCCTATGTGGGAGGCTACCCCAAACAGTTCAGTCACTTAGCATTTGGGATGGAGTAGCAAATTAAACTGGTCCATTGTCATTTCTCATCTATATTAATGATTTAGGGGATAATATGGTAAACTGGTAAGCAAATTCACAGATGTCACCAAGACCAGGGTATAGTGAAGTAAGGAAGGAAACCAAAGTTACAAGGTTATCTGGACCAATTAGGAAAATGGGCTGAAAAGCAGCAGATAAATGCTAGGGCTTGGAGGTGTGTGATAAACAAAGGGATGTGGGAATACAGATTCACAATTCCTTGAAATTGGCATAACTAGGCAGGGTCATAAAGACAGTTTTTGGCACAATGACCTTCATAACATCCCAACTCCTTATTTATGTTGAAGTTTGTGAGGCCAAATTTGGAGCATTATGTGCAGTTCTGAACATCTATTGGCAGGAAAGATCAAAGTGCTTGGAAAATAATGTTGCTAGATCTTGAGGGTCGAGTAACAGGGAACAATTGAATAGATTAGGAGTTTATTCAATGGAGTGCAGAAGGTGAAGGAAGATCTGAGAGGTATAGCATACAAAATTACAAGGGTATAGATACAGTGAATGCTAGCAGCCTTTATCCACTCAGGTTGGGTGAGACTAGAACTAGAGATTATTGGCTTAAAGTGAAAGATGAAATAAAGTCCAAGGTAAAAGATGAAATATTTAAGTGCAGTCTGAGGGGTAACTTCTTCAGAGGGTGGTGCAAGTGTAGAGTAAGCTGCCAGAGGAAAAGGTAGACTGCAAGATCAATAGCAACATTTAAGAAAATTTGGATAGTTACACGGATGAGAGAGGCAAGGAAGGCAATGGTCCAGGTGCGGGTCAATGAGACTGTGCAGAAGATGAGACCAGAATGGACTAGGTGGGCTGAAGGCCCTGTTTATGTGCTATAGGACTCTTGACTCTATAGCAGCTGTTACTTAGTTTACATAAATTTAAAAAAACGAGTTCCAACTTATGCTATTCCAGATTGACTTAGTTTTACCACGTTCAAAAGTATTCAGGATCAAAGACAGATAACAGGCATCAAGGAGCTACCTTCAGAAGTAGAACTGCAATAATCTAACACAACTGCCTGACTGGGTCTTTAACACATAGAAAGCAAACTCAAATGAAGGATAACCTACTTGATCTTATCCTCAATATCCACCTACTGCAGATGTATCTGTCAACAGGAACATTTGTAGAGGTGACTAAATTAAGACTTGTTTGTTACGCAACAGGCATCCTCTGTCAAGCTATGAGATATTACAATTGTTCAGATGGGACAAATCGGGCAGCTTGAATTAGAGATCCTTGAATTTATGCGCAGCATCAGTAGCAATGTACACCATTTCAACCTGTAACCTTGTGGACCAGCATACAACTTGCTCTCCAAACTTATCCATTAAGCAGTCTACAACAAGTTCAAATTTAGTTATCATTCAACCATATATGAATATAGCCAAATGAAACAGCATTCATCCAGGAAAAGGTGCAAAACACATCAGCAGCACATAGCACAAATAGTACATTTGGTTACAGCTGCAGAAAAGCATACAGTCACAAAAAAAATATAGTTCAAGTGCTTGAGTATCATAACTGTAGAACTGATGGTAAATTGTCCTTGTCCAGCTCATTCTTCCACCAAGCAAACACCAGAGGGCAGCCCTCACGCCAATGCAGATTCCAGTGCGCCCTGCAGTGGCACTCCCACACTGCTTTGGTGTCTCCTCTCCTAGTCAGCTGCTGCCTTGGTCTAGACCTCGCTATAACCGAGGCATGACAGCTTCCCCACTGCCAGTCTTACCAATGACTTGCACTATTCAATGTTACCAATATCCAACAAGGTCTTGCGATCACATGAGATCAAAAGGCTGAAGACTAGCTTCTGTAACAGCAAGGAAGTGCTGGAAAAAGGTCAAGTATTCAAGGCTGAACATAATTAAGTGCTGCATGCGTTTTAGCATCCACATATTGGAGCCCACATCAGGCACTATGTTCAACTGGAAATGCCAAGTGGATAACCCATTTTGGCTTCCATCCAAGTTCCCCACCAAAACCAATACTCAAAGCAATTTGTTTCATTGCACAGGACATTAAACAGTAGCTGAGAGTTCCGAAAAAAAAGAAAAGCTATTCCGAGCAAGAAGCTGTGAATGGAACAGCGAAGGATTTCCAGAGGGAAGGCAGTTTACTGCTCGGGGTCAAAGAGAGGGAAGAATGCGCAGGCGCATGACATCAGCCAGTAGAGCGGGAAAAGTTTAAAAAGACTGCCACATCCAGCAGCCAGCGGAGTGAGTGATAGCAGAGTGATAGAGCTTTGGCAGTAACGAAGCAAGGTAGGTTTACCTGTGTTAATTGCTGAAAGGAAGTACATGTTTAAGGCCGGTTTTCTGTGCTCAGTGTCAGATGTGGGAGGTCCTGGAGTCTCCCAGCCTCCCAGACGGCCATATCTGCACCCAGTGTATTGAGCTGCAGCTCCTAAGGGACCGCGTTAGGGAACTGGAGATGCATCTCGATGACCTTCGTCTGGTCAGGGAGAGTGAGGTGGTGATAGGCAGGTGCTGGCACCGGGACCACAGGAGACAGATAAGTGGGTTATGGTCAGGAGAGGGAAAGGGGAGAGTCAGGTACTAGAGAGTACCCCTGTGGCTGTACCCCTTGACAATAAGTATTCCTGTTTTGAGTACTGTTGGAGGGGACAGAATACCTGGGGGAAGCAACAGTGGCCATACCTCTGGCACAGAGTCCGGCCCTGTGGCTCAGAAGGGTAGGGAAAGGAAGAGGAAGGCAGTAGCAATAGGGGACTCTAGAGTTAGGGGGCAAGACAGGTGATTCTGCAGACACAGGAAAGAAACTCCGTTAGTAGCTTGCCTCCAAGGTGCCAGGGTCCGGGATGTTTTGGATCGCATCCAAGATATCCTGCATTGGGAGGGAGAATCGCCAGAGGTCTTGTTACATATTGGTACCAATGACATAGGTAGGAAAAGGGAAGAGGTCCTGAAAAAAGACCACAGGGAGTTAGGAAGGAAGTTGAGAAGCAGGACCGCAAAGGTAGGAATCTTGGGATTACTGCAACACATGCGACAGTGAGTACAAGAATAGGATGACTTGGAGGATAAATGTGTGGCTGAAGGATTGGAGTAGGGCGCAGAGATTCAGATTTCTGGATCATTGGGACTTCTTTTGGAGTCGGTGTGACCGGTACAAAAAGGACAGGTTGCACTTGAATCCCAATGGGACCAATATCCTAGTGGGGAGGTTTGCTACTGGGGAGAGTTTAAACTAGAATTGCTGGCGGGTGGGAACCGAACTGAAGAGACTGGGGAAGAGGTTGGCTCACAAGTAAAGATTGGAGACAGTGTGTGAGGAAGGATAGGCAGGTGATAACAGAAGGAACACGCTCAGATTGATGGTTTGAGATGTGTCTATTTTAATGCAAGCAGTACTGTGAACAAAGCAGATGAGCTTAGAGTGTGGATCAGTACTCGGAGCTATGATGTCGTGGCCATTATGGAGTCTCGGATGGCCCAGGGACAGGAACGGTTACTTCAAGTGCCAAGTTTTAGATGTTTCACAAAGAACAGGGAGGGAGGCAAAAGTGGGGGCGTGGCACTTCTGATCACATTTAGTGTCATGGCTGCAGAAAACGTGGACGTCACAGAGGGATTGTCTACAGAGTCTCTTTGGGTGGAGGTTAGGAACAGGAAGGGGTCAATAACTCTACTGGGTGTTTTTTAATAGGCCGCCCAATACTAACAGGGAAACAGATCCTGGAAAGGTATAATGAGTTGTCATGATGGGAGATTTTAACTTCTCAAATATCAACTGGCGTCTCCCTAGAGTGAGGGGTTTAGATGGGGTGGAGTTTGTTTGGTGTGCTCAGGAAGGTTTCTTGATACAATGCGTAGATAAGCCTACAAGAGGAGAGACTGACTACTTGATTTGGTATTGGGAAATGAACCTGATCAGGTGTCAGATCTCAGTGGGAGAGCATTCTGGAGATAGTGACATAATTCTACCTCCTTTACAATAGCATTGGAGAGAGATAGGAACAGACAAGTTAGAAAAACATTTAATTGGAGTAAGGGGAATTATGAGGCTATCAGGCAGGAAACTGAAAGTTTAAACTGGAAACAGATGTTCTCAGGGAAAAGTACGGAAGAAATGTGGCAAATGTTCAGGGGATATTTGTGTGGTGTTCTGCATAGGTACATTCCAGTGAGACATGGAAAGGACGTCAGGGTACAGGAACCATGGTGTACCAAGGCCGTAATGAATCTAGAAAAGAAAAAAAAGCTTACAAAAGGTTCAGAGAGCTAGGTAATGTTAGAGATCTAGAAGATTATAAGGCTAACAGGAAGGAGCTTAAGAAGAAAATTAGGAGAGCCAGAAGGGGCCAAGAGAAGGCCTTGGCAGGCAGGATTAAGAAAACCCCCCAAAGGCATTCTACAAGTATGTGAAGAGCAAGAGGATAAGACGTGAAAGAATAGAACTTATCAAGTGTGACAGTGGGAGAGTGTTTATGGAAACAGAGGAAATAGCAGAGGTACTTAATGAATACTTCAGTGGTCACTGTGAAAAAGGATCTTGGTGATTGTAGTGATGACTTGCAGCAGACTGAAAAGCTTGAGCATGCAGATATTAAAAAAAGAGGATGTGCTGGAGCTTTTGAAAGGCATCAAATTGGATAAGCCGCCGGGACCAGATGAGATGTACCCCAGGCTACTGTGGGAGGTGAGGGAGGAGCTTGCTGAGCCTCTGGCAATGATCTTTGCATCATCAATGGGTATGGGAGAAGTTCCAGAGGATTGGAGGGTTGCAGATGTTGTTCCTTTATTCAAGAAAGGGAGTAGTGATAGCCCAGGAAATTATAGACCAGTGAGATTTACTTCAGTGGTTGGTAAGTTGATGGAGAAGATCCTACAGGCAGGATTTATGAACATTTGGAGAGGTATAATATGATTAGGAATCGTCAGCGTGGTTTTGTCAAGGGCAGGTCGTGCCTTAAGAGCCTGATTGAATTTTTTGAGGATGTGACTAAACACATTGATGAAGGAAGAGCAGTAAATGTAGTGTATATGGATTTCAGCAAGGCATTTGATAAGATACCCCATGCAAGGCTTATTGAGAAAGTAAGGAGGCATGGAGTCCAAGGGTACATTGCTTTGTGGATCCAGAACTGGCTTGCCCACAGAAGGCAAACAGTGGTTGTAGACGGGTCATATTCTGCATGGAGTTTGGTGACCAGTGGTGTGCCTCAGGGATCTGTTCTGGGACCCTTACTCTTCGTGATTTTTATAAATGACCTGGATGAGTAAGTGGAGGGATGGGTTAGTAAGTTTGCTGATGACACAAAGGTTGGGGGTGTTGTGGATAGTGTGGAAGGCTGTCAGAGGTTACAGCAGGACATTGATAGGATGCAAACTGGGCTGAGAAGTGGCAGATGGAGTTCAACAAGCTAGGTGTGAAGTGGTTCATTTTGGTAGGTTAAATATTATGGCAGTATCTTGTATTAAATGCAAGACTCTTGGAAGTGTGGAGGATGAGAGAGATCTTGGGGTCCGAATCCACAGGACACTCAAAGCAGCTGTGCAGGTTGACTCTGTGGTTAAGAGGTATATTGGCCTTCATCAATTGTGGAATTGAATTTAGGAGCAGAGAGGTAATGTTGCAACTATATAGGACACTGGTTAGACCCCACTTGGAATACAGTGCTCAGTTCTAGTCGCCGATAAAAAAAAATGTGGAAACCATAGAAAGGGTGCAGAGGAGATTCACAAGGATGTTGCCTGGATTGGGAAGCATGCCTTATGAGAATATGTTGAGTGAACTTGGCCTTTTCTCCTTGAAGCAACGGAGGATGAGAGGTGACCTGATAGAGGTGTATAAGATGATGAGAGACTTTGATCGTTTGGATAGTCAGAGGCTATTTTCCAAGGCTGAAATGGTTGCCACAAGAGGACACAGATTTAAGGAGCTGGGGAGTAGGTACAGAGGAGATGTCAGGGGTCAGTTTGCATGTTTGTTTGTTTTTTTGAAAACAGCAGAGTGGTGAGTGCATGAAATGGGCTGCCAGCAATGGTGGTGGAGGCAGATATGATAGGGTCTTTTAAGAGACTTTTGGATAGGTACATGGAGCTTGGAAAAATGGTGGGCTATCCTAATAATTTCTAAGGTAGGGACATGTTCCACAAAACTTTGTGGGCTGAAGGACCCGTATTGTACTGTAGGTTTTCTATGTTTCTATGTTTCAATCATAATTTTTCAATAATTGGCTGGTAAGTTTAAACTTCATATTTAACTGTGTTTTTAGTCAACCTACATTACTGGCAATGTAAAACAAAAATACCTGATATATTCTGTTTAGAAAAGAAAAAAGCACACAACTCCAATCCAGCTATTTACCAGTGAAGGTCGTGGAAGCTATTGTTAACATTGCCACCAAGGGACAAAACTCTACCTGAAACTCTGCTCACAGATACCCTATTTGGGTGTTATCAAACCCTTAGCCACACATCATATCATGTTTGATCCTAAAATGAATTAGTGAGACAAATACCAAAAGATGGTAAAGCAGTCATGGCATCATTTGGCTGAGTGTGGCATCAAGGGCCATGGTAAAGGCTGGTCATAAGGGGTAAGCTCTCTGATGACTAGATTAATACTTTGTACAACACTACATAGCCCAATTATAATGGCAGAGTTGAGTGCCACTGGAGGTCAATAATATCATCTTCGTAAGTCCTCAAAGCAATGCCCTAGTCCCAGCTACCCTGAGCTGATTAAATAACTTTCATTCTGTTGCCAGTTCAGAAACAGGATGTTTTTACAAACATTTAAATCAATTAAGAAAGCATGATACAGACCAGCATGCAGCAAAGCTTAGATAATACATAACTCTTGGGTTAATCTGTGGCACAAAAGCTATTTATCATTCAAGTGCCTGACAATAACATTTTCTCCAAGTCTAGCAACAAAACTGCAAATTCCACTCAAGTACTTCCGCTACAAAAATCAACATCCAGGCAGTCAATCATTCGATTAGAAATTCAAATGCAAATCGACAGAAACACTGACAAGGTCAAAGCCTGGGTGACTCACCTCCTTTCAGTCCGAATACTTCCACCATTTACACATAATTATTTTCTCTTTCCTGGAAAAGTTCAGCTCCAACAAATTTTTAAGAAATTGCATACCTTCCAGGAAAAGCAGCCCAATTAATCAGCATCCCGTTCACCAAAAATAAACCACATCCGTTGTTTGTACAGCATTTACAAAATGCATTGCAGCCCCTAGCCCACTTCAGCGTTACCACTCAAGCCTAGAATACTGTACATATCAGATGGATAGGAATATCATTTTGTGCAACTTCCCCTCATAACTGCACGTTCCTTATTTGGAAATGCAATATTGTTACATCATTATAACCATGTATACCCTCAAATTTACTCAGCAACACTACAAAAATACCTTCACCAGAAGCAGGTACAGGACAGGATGGGAGCTCTTAAAAAGGTAATTAGATACTGATTACAAGTCATAAATCAAACAATTTTAAAAAAAGCAATAATGTAGTGGCAGAACACCAGAAAATATCCATGACTAGATTGTTAGTTCTTAGGAAATCATCGTGCAATATTCTCAGGAGGCTGACACTGTTTCAACACAAACTTTGGCAAGGCAAATTTATCTGCTAGCCAATTACCATATTTTAACCAGTAAATAATAAGTACTGACCATGATGACTTTCACTCTCTGTGTTACAGGATTCGGTTTGTTATCCTCCTCTTCTTCCAAAACCCGAGCAAAATGTCCAAGCTGCCAGATTGGACGACCTTCACGACTTTCTCGGGAAAGCTAGGAGAAACTTGATATTTAATCATCGTGGTTCTTCGATTTTCAAGAAGCAGAGATCATTTATCATGATTGCATAAACAGTTCACATCTCACAAGCAAGCTAACTTTACACATTTGTCTGAAATAATGCTACTCCAGAAGGAGCTCATTAACAATCATTAAAATCCTGCCAGCACAATTGGAAAATCTTATGTCATTCTTACCTCTAATACCAGGGAGACGCAAGCTGGGAAAAACGTCATGAAGACAAGGTAGTTTGCCAATACTGACATACAGCCAAAGCAACACATGATTTCTAGCTGACGTACACCTAAAAGGAAGAGGTTAAAAGGCATTTACCTATCCTGATGTTCCTGTTAATATCCAATAACTTTTAATGCCAAAACTTTAAAAAATTGGTGTTGAAATGGTATGAAAAAATGTTTTTGTCTTCAACCCTCAATTCCCCCTTAGGAATATTTCAGAGAGATGCCAAGTTGATTACACATTCATAAAATTGCAGTTTCACACCTACACTTGGTCACAAAGTAGAACTTGGTAAGGTTTAATATATTTTAGCACATCCCTCTAAACTTCAAATTTTCAGCAACTTCCAATTAAATCAGTGTGGAAAAACACAAGGACAAGAAAATGAAGTTGGCAACTTACCAGACATAGTACCAACACCTATTACAAGACATTCCACAAGAGCATCAAGAGTGAAGGTAGGACCTAGAATAGCCATTCCACGTGCAATGTTTTCCCTTACTTCATCCTGGAGATCGAAATACATTTAGGAACGTTTATTCCCACAGAAACCCAGATTCTCAAACACTACAAATCTTCAAATTTTGCATTTTGTAGAACCAAAGTATTCTTGCATCAGAATATTATCAAACAGATTACATAATTATTTTGCCCATTGGTGCCAAGTATGGAACATATCAAATTTCATATTGCAATATATAAAAGTTGCTAAAATGACTAGAATTGTGATGCAATTAGGAATGGCAAGTTTGTTTAAATCATTTAATATTATTAATTAGAAAAAAAGCAGCATTTATTCTGGTTTACACATGAAATGAGAAACTCAAGTAAACTACAATATCAATTTTATCCTTAGCACACCTAATTAAATACCAAAATGAGAAGGAATAAAATCACATCATTACTAAAGGAATTGTATTGTTGTAGGCAATGCTCAGACTGCATATATCAAATAATTTTCATCAATCTTTTGTGAAAGATTTGCCAAGTATATATATCAGCACTTTACCTGGCAGTTGGAGCTCAATGCAAACTTGGCCAAAGCACTGGCTTTTGATAGATCAATCAAAAGCAAGAAGAAAGGCAAGGCTTCACTGAAAAAGGAATTTAGGAGTTAGCCTTGGTAGAAATGATCCTGCAAGTTTCAAAGATAAAATTCATAGATACTTTGAACTTGTAGCTTTCTGATTCAGATCTGGAGAATGCTACCAAAAAGCTGAGCTGGAGCCATTTAAGTACAAGAAAGAAAAGTGGTGGAGGCACCATTTTAAGAATGTCTACTATCTTCTTTACCAAAGGAACCCAGATGTTCTTCAGGCTTGCTTTCAAATAATTAACAATGCAATAAAAAGACTTAACTAAACTACACCTTGTCAACCTCAGACTAGCTAAATACATTTACCACATGCATCCAAAACAAAGATAGTTATGAAGGAAGTCTGAATACATATCTAAAATATTCAAGAAAAGCAAAATATATTTATAATAATTGTACTCACTTGAGACCAGTCAATTCTTTATCCAAAAAGTGGATTACAACTGTGCTGAAAACAAAGCTGGAGAAGATGGTGAAGAGACCAGCAATCCCTAAAGAAAGATCAACTTATAAATGCATTTGCAGGGTATAATGATAAAATAGATGCTGCATATGTCACATACAAGTATTAGTTCAGACTCAATGGAAATGTTAAATATTGTACTTGGACCTTACCTAGCATATATTTAGAACCAAGTTGGCGCAGATTCTGGAATTGGAAGTATATATACAAGATTGCAAAACAGCGAGTAATAGTCAGGATTATGATATCACTGCTCAATATCTCCTGAGGAAACAAGAACAATATTTTAATCAGAAAATATTTTTTGGCCCTGAACAGTTGTGAATACAAAAAAAATTGGAAAATAAAACCTTAGTAAGCTCAAGCATTTGTGAAGAGGATTTTATTGTTGGCATTTTATTTGATATTCCTTTATTGGAAGTGTCATTTTCCAATACACAAGGAAATGCTAGTTATCCAAAATTGTTGAAATCCTCTGTTACCACAATTTCTTTACCTCCATCTTATCAGTTGAGTGGGGGTGGACAATTAAGCAACAAATGAAAGGAAGCAGCTTGAACAGATTTCTATCAACAATGGTAGAGCCAAAAGTCCTAAACTCAAGATTCAAACTTTTGCATCCATGTTTAGTCAACACAGTGAATATTCCATCTTAGCTTCTTTCCCATGAGCCCAAGCACAACAGAAGCTAATCTTCTCACTTTCATCCGCAGGATTTGGTTACAGTACTGAGTTCAAGTGACAGGATAATGGATGCTATTTACTTGAATTAACAGAAATCATTTAACAAGGTGCCACACAAAAGGTTGTTAAAGAAGAGCAAATGATAATACAGAAAAGATACTAGCATCAACAGAGAATGGCTGACTGGCAGAAGGCAAAGTGTGGAAATAAAAGTTTTTTCCCCTTCGTTGGCTGCCAATGGTGACAACAATGGTTGTCACCAATGGTGACAAGAAGTAGTTGATGTTCAGCCTGCTATTTTTCACATTGCATGTTAATGCTCTAGCTACAGAACTGAAGGTTTTGTGGCTAAGTTTATGAATGATACAAAGATAGGGCAAGGGGTAGGTAGTGTTGAGGAAGCAGTAAGTGTGCGGACAGAAGTTGGGCAGAATAAGAAAAATGGCCAAAGCAGTGGCAGATGGAATATAGTGTAGTGAAGTGTATAGTCATGCACTTTGGTAAATATTCATTCATTTGCTAATATTCATTTCAAGAAGACCAGAATATTAATGCAAGGATGTAATGCTGAGACTTTAAGGCATTGACCATACTTGGGGTACTGGGAGCAGTTCTGGGCCCCATTTCCAAGAATGGTTGTGCTGACATTGGAGGAAGTTTACAAGAATGATCCCAGGAATGAAAGGATGAACATATGAGGAGCATTTGTTGGCTCTGGGTCTCTACTCATTAGAGTCTAAAAGAATGATAGGAATTTATTTACCCAGAAGGTAATGAATCTGTGGAAATTATTGTTATGGATGGCTCTGGAGGCCAAGTCATTGGGTATATTTAAAGCTGAGGACAATAGGCTCTTGATTAGTCAGGGTGTCAAAAGTTATGGGGAGAAGGCAGGAGAATGGGGATGAGAGGGAAAGTAAATCAGCTACACGTGAATGGCAGGGCAAGCTTGCTGGGACAAATGCTCTAATCCTGCTCCCATTTCTTATGGTCTAACTCAGGATCATCCATACTGCATTTGGTTTCTCCAATGTAAAGCACAAGGACAGAATTCAGTACACAAAAGCAACAATGCAAAGTGAATTACTACATCACCTGGAAAGGGTTTTTGAGTCCCTTGATGGTGATCGAAGTGATAAAACAATGTGTGCACCATTCCATGCAACAGTGAGAAAGGATGTTGATGGGAGTTTGCTGGCAGTGGGGATGGTGGTGGCATCACATTGAAGGTAGCAAAAATCACTTGAATGGGTAGGGTAGTGAGGTAGAATGCACGCAGAAAATAACCTGCCTTTGTTCTGGATGGGAGGAGAGACTACGTGAAGGTGCAGAGAAGAGTCCCATCAGCTTTGTTGAAGAGACAACCGGAGTTGATGAAGAATAAAAAAAATTGGGAATGCTCATGTGAAAGATGCTACCAGCACAATAATTAAAACATAGAGCAAAAGATCTGGAGAATGTTAATTGATTTTATTTCTTTCTAGAACTGCTGCTTAACCTGAAAGCTTGCAGCATTGCTTTTAGTTCAAATTTCCATCATCCAAATGAAAAACTGAATTGAAATAGAACAGAATTAAAAATAGGTTGAAACAAAAAGATTCTGAAATCTATCCCAGTAAAGTTATTCCTTCCACTTGTAAAACTCTTAGTAATACTAAACATGAAGAATTTACATTCATTTTCCTTAAGACTATAAAAAGTAGTTTTTCAGGAAACATGACTGAATTCAAAATCAATTTCATTTGTGAGACTTGAAATTGCATCTAAGAATGATCTCCAAGCTTTAAATCTATTTCAATTGTACATAAAATGTACCCTTGGCAAAAGGGTACAAAAATTTAAAAATTGATCAAAAATAAATCTGACATTAATTTGCTTAAATGAGGCATGGTAAAAATATCCCTTTATTATTTCTAATAGTGTGCTTACCTCTTCAATCTTTGGACATTCAAAATTCCACCCACAAATCTGATTATTACCAGTAAACATATTCATGGACATCATGCAGATAGTGACTGTAACCGTTCCCACAATCACCTCCCAAGGATGAGAGGCTACGAAAAGTCCATGCATGCGAAACAACCTGGACAACATTTTTCCTTTCCTGTACTTTAACCTGTAGAAGTATAATTAGTAAACATAATAACAAGTTAAAAATGTCAGAATTCCAGTAACTGATTATCATAAGGAAATTTGACATAATACTAACAAATATACTGTATTCTTGTTCTTAAGGATAATGAAATCTAATCTTTCCACAGCCCAAAGATAGGCAAGACATTGATTTCCAACCTCTATCTTACTCTGAATTAGTCACCAAGAAAGGAACACAGTTCAAATGGTTAGCTTCTCAACTGGTGAAATATTTTAATCTGCTTAGTGCATGTTCATGTAAACATTAGCACAAAAAGCTATCTTAAACTCACATGTACATTAGCAAATTTCAACATATCATTTGACTTCATAACTTTCGTTTTTGCTGATCTTTAAAGAAAACAAGTTTGTACATAGAACCTGGCAATTTGAGGCAACAAGACAATTCTTCAATTATTTGAAGCATTGTCAAACTTGTCAACATTTTCAGTAATCATTGCTAAAAAAACATTTTAATAATCCGTACACTTTTCCTAACCACTATTGATGGGCACTAAAAAGATTAAAAATAGCTCTGCACCAGAAACCAAAGTACAAAAGTGGAGTGCTACAAACTATTTTATTGACACAGTTGACAATAAATTCACCAGAAAAGGAGGTACTTTATATAATGAAGTCCATTATATATTCTTTTGTTGTTTTATAGTAAAGGTCATAGTGGGGAAAACTATAGGCCTACAGGACAGATGATACAAAATTTAAGCTGGGCTCCCAACCTTTTTTCCCGCCGCAGACAAACACCATAAAGCAAAGTTCAACACATCACAGTTGGAAACCTCCCTTTCCAAGAGTCCTCCCTGGACTCATCTTTTATGATTACTTTCAGAAGTACTTTCTATTATGGATGACACAAGAGTCCTATTATTAAACAATGACTCAATAATCACCAAGCAGTGGTTTGCTGTGCTCTGAGGGGTTTGTACATGTTTGTTTACAGAGTTATCAGAAGAGGACATATGTTTCTAAAAATTTGAGCCTGTGTTTGCCTGCATTATAACCTCCACAGTGTCCCAGTTAGTGGTGCCCTTCTTGATCCCTGTGGATCATGTCTTCATATCACCAGTCTGTAGTTCTCGTTTGGGGGAGCATTGAACAGACAGGGCATAAACAACTGAAACCAAGTTATCAATATTCTCCACCATCCTAATTCTGAATTGTCTTACTGCTAATTTCTCACCAACTATCAGTGACAAAAATAACTGCTTTTTGAACATAAACACATGCATCTGACACCATTTAAAATCTGTTTGCTCTGAGCACTGTTGTGTCTAATGGCCACACAAGAACATGCAATTGATGCTAGTTAGAAACTGATCGGCAAGTCTCCTGTCTCAATTAAACAGCATAATATCTCAAATAAATAAAAGGAACCTCGCCTATTTTCTCGATTAGTTTTAGCTTTAAGAATTGCCCCAAAAAGCATTTACCCTGATTAACCAATGGCCCAATTAACTGGAATTGACTGTACTGTCAATCTATGTACTGTCAGAAACCAGATCAGATTCACTATGTATACAACACAGAGTAGTTTATACTCATGGAGAAGCTGACCACTGTGTGTTAACCCAGTTTTGTCTTTAATGATACCTGCACTTTTTGTTTGTTATCTGTGTAGAGTCTATGCCCCTATTCCTTGTGAATAAGGGGACTTAATAGCATAACTCTGACAAGATTCTCTCCTTACCTTGTCCCATGAGAAGGCGCAGCACGGCAGCAGTGGCCTTTCAGACCTAGTGTTTTCTAATTTAAGTTTGATACACAATTTTTGATTCTGGCACATGGATAACAGAGCGGCTATCTACCATCGCCAGAAACTACTACAGTATAGAGATCGCCCAAAAACAAACCTTCACGAAGATCTGCTGGTTAAATTACGTGACCTCGGCTTGCGGAGGGGAATGGGCCTACAATCCTCGGAGTCGCCTGAAGCTGGAGACGCTGTAAGCAATGTGCAAGGAAGCAGAAGCAAGGCAAGCGGGCAGGGGTCCGTGCCAGGCAAAAAGCAAACCCTAGCCGGCCGGCTCTCCCGTCCATTCTGCTCTCCAATGTCCGCTGCCTGGACAATAAATTGGACTACATCCGACTCCAACGAAATACTCGGCAGGAGTACACAGTCTGTTGTGCGTATGTTTTCACAGAGACATGGCTCACTGATGGAATTTCGGACGCCGCCGTTCAGCTGGACGGGCTCGCCTTGTTTCAAGCAGACAGGGATGCAGCTCTCTCTGGTAAGACTCGCGGTGGTGGCTTGTATGTTTACATCAACACAGAATGGTGTAAGAACTCTGTGCTGGTTTCCATTGTTAGTGGAGTTTGTGGCTGTTAGATGCAGACCATTTTATTTGCCATGGGAATTCACCTCTGTCCTTATATTTGGTGTGTACATTCGCCCCAGTGCTAATGCTAAGGAGGCGCTCTGTGAACTCTATAGGGCTATTAGCAAACTGCAGAATGTACACCCTGCTGGACTGTTTATTGTCGCTGGTGATTTTAACCATGCGAACCTTAAGTCAGTGCTCCCCAAATTCCATCAGTATGTGGACTTCGCAACAAGGGGGGACAATGTGTTGGACCTTGTTTACACAAACATTCCCAGCGTGTACCGAGCAGAGCCCTGCCCCCACGGTCACTCAGACCACAGCTCTGTTATGCTAATCAGACAGACTTTATTGATCCCAAGGGAAATTGGGTTTTGTTACAGTCGCACCAACCAGAAATAGTGTAGAAATATAGCAATATAAAACCATGAATAATAAAATAATAAGTAATGGCCACAGGCAGGAATGACTTCCCATGACACTCAGTGTTACATCTCGGTGGAATGAATCTCTGGCTGAATGTACTCCTGTGCCTAACCAGTACATTATGGAGTGGATGGGAGACATTGCCCAAGATGACATGCAACTTGGACAGCATCCTCTTTTCAGACACCACCGTCAGAGAGTCCAGTTCCACCCCCACAACATCACTGGCCTTACGAATGAGTTTGTTGATTCTGTTGGTGTCTGCTACCCTCTGCCTGCTACCCCAGCACACAACAGCAAACATGATAGCACTGGCCACCACAGACTCGTTAAACATCCTCAGCATCGTCAGGCAGATGTTGAGCGGTCTGTTGGAGACTGAGGTCCTTTATCAGGTGCTCCAGAGCGGTTCAGAAGCAGGTGAAAACCTGGCCAGCAGGAGCCATCTCTACACTTCAAGACTGCTTTGAGCACACTGACTGGCACACGTTCAGGAAGACTGCAACTGATGGCGATTCCACCAACTGAGACGAGTACACAGCATCGGTGACCAGCTACATCAGCAAGTGCATTGATGATGTTACTCTGTCCAAGACCGTCACTATACACGCTAACCAGAAGCCATAGATGACCACAGAGGTGTGTGCACTGCTGAGGACCCGTGACTCCACCTTCAGAGCAGGCAACAAGACATCCCTAACAGCAAGGGCCAAACTGTCTCGGGCCATCAGAGGAGCAAAGCGTGGACACATCCAGCGAATCCACAGCCACTTTCAGGACAGCGGCGACACTCTGCACATGTGGAAGAGCATTCAGGACATCAACTACAGGACAACATCACCTGACTGTGCAGGTGATGCCTCCCTCCCAGATGTGTTGAATAACTTCTACACCCTTTTTCAGGCGGAAAATGACGTGGCAGCAAGGAAGTCCACCCCTCCTATAAATGACCAGGTACTGTGTCTCACCGTGGCTGATGTGAGAAGAACCCTCTGCAGGATCAACCCATGGAAGGCTGCTGGACCAGACAACATTCCTGGTAGAGTGCTCAGAGGGTGTGCAGACCAGCTAGCAGATGTTCTCACAGACATCTTCAACATCTCCCTGAGCAGCACCACCGTTCCAACGTGCTTCAAGGCCGCCATCATCGTCCCTGTGCTGAAGTCTTCAGTGTCTCACCTAAATGACTACCATCCCATTGCACTCACATCCATCATGAAATGTTTCGAGAGGCTCGTCATGAGGCATATCGAGACCCTTGTTGCCCCCCTCACTGGACCCCCTGCACTTTGCGTACTGTCCCAACCACTCAACAGTCGACGCCATTGCCATCACCCTCCACCTGGACAAAAAAAGACACATACGTTTGAATACTGTTCATAGACTTCAGTTCAGCATTCAACACAATCATCCCTCAGAAACTGATTGGAAAGCTGAGCCTACTGGGCCTTAACACCTCCCCCTGCAGCTGGACCCTAGACTTCCTGACTGGGAGACCTCAGTCAGTCTGGATCGGAAGCAGCATCTCCAACACCATCACACTGAGCATGGGGGCCCCCCCAAGGCTGTGTGCTCAGTCCACTGCTGTTCACTCTGCTGACCCACGACTGTGCTGCAACATACACTCGAACCACATCATCAAGTTCGCCGATGACATGACCGTGGTGGGTCTCATCAGCAAAACGAATCAGCTTACAGAGAGGAGATGCAGTGGCTAATGGACTGGTGCAGAGGCAATAACCTGTCTCTGAATGTGAACAAAAGAGATGGTTGTTGACTTCAGGAGGGCACAGAGCGACCACTCCCCACTAAACATCGACGACTCCTTGGTAGAGATCGTTAAGAGCACCAAATTTCTTGGTGTTCACTTAGCGGAGAATCTCACCTGGTTCCTCAACACCAGCTCCATAGCAAAGAAAGCCCAACAGCATCTCTACTTTCTGCGAAGGCTGAGGAAAGTCCATCTCCCGCCCTCCATCCGCATCACATTCTACAGGGGTTATATTGAGAGCATCACTGCCTGGTTCGGAAACTGCACCACCTCAGATCGCAAGACCCTGCAGCGGATAGTGAGGTCAGCTGAGAAGATCATCGGGGTCTCACTTCCTGCCATCATGGGCATTTATGCTACACGCTGCAGCTGCAAAGCAAACAGCATTATGAAGGACCCCACGCACCCCTCATACAAACTCTTCTCCCATCTGGGAAAAGGCACCGAAGCATTCGGCCTCTCATGACCAGACTATGTAACAGTTTCTTCCCCCAAGCTATCAGACTCCTCAATACCCAGAGCCTGGACTGACACCTTACTGCCCTATTGTCTTGTTTATTATTTATTGTAATGTTTGCACTGTTTTGTGCACTTTATGCAGTCCTAGGTAGGTCTGTAGTCGAGTGTAGTTTTTATTCCTGTGCGTTTTTTTATTTACGTAACTCAGTCTAGTTTTTGTACTGTCATAGAACATAGAATAGTACAGCACATTACAGGCCCTTCAGCCCACAATGTTGTGCCAAACCTCAAACCCTGCCTCACATATAACCCCCCACCTTAAATTCCTCCATATACCTGTCTAGTAGTCTCTTAAACTTCACTAGTGTATCTGCCTCCACCACCGACTCAGGCAGTGCATTCCACGCACCAACAACTGAGTGAAAAACCTTCCTCTAATATCCCCCTTGAATTTCCCTCCCCTTACCTTAAAGCCATGTCCTCTTGTACTGAGCAGTGGTGCCCTGGGGAAGAGGTGCTGATGGTCCACTCTATCTATTCCTCTTAATATCTTGAACGCCTCTATCATGTCTCCTCTCATCCTCCTTCTCTCCAAAGAGTAAAGCCCTAGCTCTCTTAAACTCTGATCATAATGCATACTCTCTAAACCAGGCAGCGTCCTGGTAAATCTTTTCTGTACCCTTTCCAATGCTTCCACATCCTTTCTTATAGTGAGGCAACCAGAACTGGACACAGTACTCCAAGTGTGGCCTAAGCAGAGTTTTATACAGCTGCATCATTACATCGCGACTCTTAAACTCTATCCCTCGACTTATGAAAGCTAACACCCCATAAGCTTTCTTAACTACCCTATCCACCTGTGAGGCAACTTTCAGGGATCTGTGGACATGTACCCCCAGATCCCTCTGCTCCTCCACACTACCAAGTATCCTGCCATTTACTTTGTACTCTGCCTTGGAATTCATCCTTCCGAAGTGTAACACCATGTAACATCATGTAACACCATGGTCCTGAAAAAAACGTTGTCTCATTTTCACTGTGTACTGTACCAGCAGTTATGGTCGAAATGACAATAAAAAGTGACTGGACTTGACTTGATTTACCTCTCTGATGTATTTAAACAAACAATAAGCATCTTTTGAAATTCACAATACTGTACCACAAATTATTAACATTTATCAATATGTCAGATCAAACACTACGTATTTTAGCTACTTATACTTTTGTTAAACTGGTTGGCGCGTATGCCATACAAGGATACCAGAGAGAAAAAAAACTGCATGTTTCTGGTCATGACTCAAAGCACAAGAACCCATGTTCTCTCTTGAAAAAGAATATGCAATGAATAAGAATCCATTGATCAGATGTTACCCATGGATATACAACTGCCATAGCCATAGAATCACTGAAAAATACAGCATAGAAACAGACCCTTCAGTCCTTCTCATCCATGCCAAGCCATTTAAACCTACCCCACTGACCTATAGTCATTGAAAAATACAGCATGGACAGGCCTTTCGGCCCATCATGTGAAATAAACTATTCTGAAATTAACAATAAATGAGGTAATACTTTAAGGAAATAGCAGAGCTAACAAGCTATATTTGAATCAAAGCTTAATCATGCTGCAAAAATATGGCAGACAAATACTGCAAGCAATATTTTATTTAAAGATACAGAGCTGTAACAGACCCTTCTAGTTCAATGATGACATGCTGCCCTATTACACCCATGTGACCAATTAACCTACTAAGTCACATGTCTTTGGAATGTTGGAGAAAACTGAAACACCCAGAAGCCCATGCAGTCTTTGAACCCAGATCACTGGCACAGTAATAGCTTTACACTAACCACTCAACTATCATGCCACCTCAAAAACTACTGAAAGGATTTTGTTACAGCAAATCAAATTGCCAGCAGTACCATGAAAACAGGGTGTGAGGCAGAAATAAATTTTGAACTTTTGAATGGAATTAATGATCCTACTCAGTGCACGTCAAGTTCAATAACTAAAATATTACCGAAAACTCCAAAAAACATCTATTAGCAGATAAAATAAATGATGCTTGATTTTTTTTTATAAAACTTGCCAAATTTTATTTTCCAGAGTGGATGGCACAGTAGTGCAGCCAATAGACCTGCCTCAACTCCAGTGACTAGGCTCCAATCCAATGCCATCTTTATGGGAATATGTATTTTTTCTGCGACCATATGGATTTTTCAGGAAGTTCTGGTTCTTCCTACGTCTCAAAGGTGTGCAGGTTGGGGTGGGGGGCATAACTGACCATTGTATATTATACCTAGTGTACAAATGACTGGCAGATTCTGAAGGGGATGACAAGAATGTGGGGTAAATAAAATGGAATTAGTGTCTGATGGTCAGCACCGTCCTGTGAGATCTATAGAAATTATATCTATTGTATATTTTCTTTCCCCTATCTAGCAAATGACAAAAATATAAAAGATACAAATTTTTCCAGTCATAAATTTACACGGGACGCATTTGACAACAGCAGGATATTCTTAATATAGCAAGTTGCATTCTGCTGAATCACATTGAAAACATATATATAAAATTGAGGATTCCGAATCGGAGAACTGTATTGAAGGAAATAGCCCACTACTGTTAATGCAAAACATAAGAATTTAATAATTTCACTTTGTTAATTCCAATTACAAACGGAGTCATTATTCCGTAATGATCGATAAGGCTCGGGAAAATCACAGCAGCTTTCAAATGCAATGCAAGTGTAAATGGCTACCATTTATTTCCCTGAAATGGGATTGTACCAAGAAAGAAAAATAGATTAAAGTATATTGCACAGCTATATCTTTTAGCCAGTTCTGAACGAGAATTTTGTCGAACATACATCAACACTGAATCGCTATATCCAAAATTCAGATATTTTGAAAACATTTAGCTTTACGTGCACTTGCCGCTATTTAAAGGGGCAATGAACATTGTTACCCGTTGGAATTGTGACGATGCAGATGCGGCACGCGATTTCAGGACACGGGTTTGAAGCAAACAGAGATGATATGCAAAAACTAATTACCAGAGGATACAGTGAATGAGTACCATTTTCAAGGCCCAGCGATACCGCAGATCCTTCCCGTTCAGATAGAGAGACAGCTGCAAGGTGGACTTTCTGGGGACGGGTTGCGGATGAGCCTCCACAACCGGGCCCGAGACATTAGAGTGAAGAGACAAGCAGCGACCAAGTACCCAGTACAATTACCAAAGTCTAAGAGGCATCAATTACCTCACAGACGCCGGCTTCCATCACAACCCTAGATAGGCCTGCCTGCCGCGGCGCCTACAAACAAGACAAGAGAGTCGCCTTACTCACCCAGGCTCAGAAGCGAACACTCAGTGAAGAGCCAAGACTCAAATCGGCCGCCGACCAGCTCCCGAGTGCGGTTACGGATCCAGCCGGGAGGCTACGACAAAAGATGGCGAGCACCTATCGTCCGATCCTAACCTCGCCCTGACTGGCTGAAGAAACGGAACGCGGATGTCACGCCTCTCCGGATTGGAAATCACTCGGACAGTCGGGATCTTGCGAGGTCGAAGAACCAATAAGCCCTGAGGTTTAGGTCTACGTCCGTCCTGATTGGTCCAAAGGAAGCAGACGCACGAGAACTTCCGATCTCCGGCAGGGGCATTATATCTTCATATTGAGTTAAGTCACGTTTCTACACTATCTAGGTGTCGGGGGAGGGAACGCCCTTCTTCGAACTCTGTTCGCTGCCAGTAAAGCAGTAATATAAGAACTGCAGCTGCCAAATACTGCATAGAAAGCACCGATAGTGCTCATAAATAGCTGAAAAATTTGAACCATTATGCCCGATGAGCGTCTCCGGGGAAGTCCCAAAGAAATCAACCTGACAAGGGGTTACCATAGAAACATAGAAAACCTACAGCACGATACAGGCCCTTTGGCCCACAAAGCTGTGCCGAACATGTCCCTATCTTAGAACTACCTAGGCTTTACCCACAGCCCTCTATTTTTCTAAGTTCCATTTAGCCATCTGGACGTCACTTAAATGACCCTCTCGTTTCCACCTCCACCGCCGTTGCCGGCAGCCCATTCCACGCACTCACCACTCTTAACCCTTACATCTCCAGGCGAACTTATTATTAAACAAACCACAATTTTGGCAAAGAACCTTTCTGCAGTCGATGTTTTTTTTTCTTCTGTTTTTAAAGTCAATTAACAAAGCAGTGCTTTTAACCTGATCGGTTGCTGCTGAGCCACAGAATATCTCATAATCGATCAAATCCTTCACTGCTGGATTCTCACTGCATACTGCACACGTCGGCTGGTTTTGTCAAGCTTAATGGTGTGAAATCGAGATTCCAAAGCATCAAATACCAACATCTGCTGGCTGTACGATGGTCCTATGCAGTTGCAGGTAATAGTCGTTCCAGACAATATTAGTTGGCAAAGTTAAAAACAGATGGGGTGCTAATCTGGCAGACTACTCCATCCTGGATTTTGAGAGTCAGTGGTGCAGTATTCATTCAGACAAATCAAAAACAGACATCCAAGCCACAGCTCAGCCTAGCTCCTTGATGTCATTTACCAGACTGACTATTTGAAAATACCTCAAAGTAATAAGCAGCCTGCATGCCATCAACTGGACAGACCATCAGTCCTGAGGAAGTACTTGAACCACCAAACCTGACAGGATTAGAGTAGTTCTACAGATTTAAAAAGAAGAGTACACTCACTCACTGGCTTGCTAAGAGAGGAGCATACAGGAAGATGACACAAAGGAGCTTAAGAATTAAATTAGGAAAGCCAGAAGGGGCCATAAGAAGGCCTTGGTGAGCAGAATTAAAGAAAATCCCAGGGCATTCTCCAAGTATGTGAGGAGCAAGAGGATAAGATGTGACAGAATAGGGCCAATCAAGTGTGTATGGAACCAGAGGAGGTAGCGGAGATACTTAATGAATACTTTGCTTCAGTATTTACTACAGAAAAGGACCTTGGCAATTGTAGGGATAACTTGCAGGGGATTGAAAAGTTTGAGCATAAAGACATTAAGAAAGAGAATGTACTGGAACTTTTGGAAAGTATCAAGTGGTATAAGTCTCTGGGACCGGACGGGATCATTTTCCACGCTACTGTGGGAGGCGAGGGATGAGATTGCTGAGCCTCTGGAAATGATCTTTCCATCATCAATAGGGACAGGAGAGGTTCTGGAGGATTGGAGGGTTACAGATGTTATTCCCTTGTTCAAGAAAGGGGGATAGCCCAGGAAATTATAGACCAGTGAGTCTTACCTCAGTGGTTGGTAAGGTGATGGATAAGATCCTGAGAGGCAGGATTTATAAACATTGGGAGAGGCATAATATGATTAGGAATAGTCAGCATGGCTTTGTCAAAGGCAGGTCATGCCTTAAGAGCCTGAGTGAATTTTTTGAGGATGTGGCTAAGTGCATTGATGAAGTTAGAGCAGCAGATATAGTGTATATGGATTTCAGCAAGACATTTGATAAGGTACCCCATGCAAGACTTATTGAGAAAGTAAGGAGGCATGGGATCCGAGGGGACCTTGCTATATGGATCCAGAATTGGCTTGCCCACAGAAGGCAAAAAGTGGTTATAGACGGGTGATATGCTGCATGGAGGATGGTGACCAGTAGTGTCCCTCAGGGATCTCAGACCCCTTCTCTTTGTGATTTTTATAAGTGATCTAGATGAGGAAGTGGCGGGATGGGTTAGTAAATTTGCTGATGACACAAAGTTTGGGGGTGTTGTGGGTAGTGTGGAGGGCTGTCAAGAGGTTACAGCAAGGCAAAACTGGCCTGAGAAGTGGTAGATGGAGTTCAACCCAGATAAGTGTGAGGTGGTTCATTTTGGTATGTCAAATATGATGGGAGAATATAGTATTAAAGGTAAGACACTTGACAGTGTGGAGGATCAGAGGGATCTTGGGGTCTCAGTCCATAGGACACTCAAAGTTGCTACGCAGGTTGACTCTGTGGTTAAGAAGGCATATGGTGCATTGGCCTTCATCAATCATGGGATTGAGTTTAGGAGCTGAGAGGTAATGTTGCAGACCCCACTTGGAGTACTGTACTCGGTTCTGGTTGCCTCACTACAAGAAGGATGTAGAAACCATAGAAAGGGTGCAGAGGAGATTTACAAGGATGTTGCCTGGATTGGGGAGCATGCCTTATGAGAATATGTTGAGTGAACTTGGCCTTTTTTCCTTGGAGCAGCAGAGGAAGAGAGGTGAGCTGCAGGGCTGAAATGGCTAACGTGAGAGGGCACAGTTTTAAGGTGCTTGGAAGTAGGTGCAGAGGAGATGTCAGGGGTAAGTTTATTTACACAGAGAGTGGTGAGTGTGTGAAATGGGCTGTCGGTGACAGTGGTGGAGATGGATACAACAGGCCTTTTAAGAGACTCTTGGATAGGTATATGGAGCTTAGAAAAATAGATGGCTATGGGTAACCCTAGGTAATTTCTAAAATAAGTATATGTTTGGCTCAGCATTGAGGGCTGAAGGCCCTTATTGTGCTGTAGGTTTTCTATGTTTCTATTTCCATCACACTCTGTCTGTTAAAAGGTTAGAAAGGCTTTGAAGAGGCAGGAAGTGAGTCCATTGCTGCAGGATACCCAGGTTGAGCTTCTGATCAGGGGTAACCTCCATATTATTTCCATGCCAGCATAGTAAACTTAATAAAAGATTGTCACATTTAATAGTCATAAAGTACCTTAGCACTTTAATCTACAGATCAAGACATTTTTGTGGGTAAGGAAAAGTTAAAGATGTTAATGCTGGAATTTTCAACAGTAAAATGTCAGAATTACAAAATAGACCGAGGTGTGACTAAAGAGGGGAGAGAATGAGGTGTGTGTGTGCTGAAAATGCTAGAGGAACTCAATAGGTCAGGCAGCATAAATGGAGGAGAATAAACAAAGTTCCAAGTCTATTTCCTGGGAGGCAGCTCACCTGCTCTTCTTGGACATTGATAGAATTGTTACTCTTTTGAAGTAGGTGGGAACTCCATCAATGAAAGATTGAAAATATCTTTGAACACCCCTGCCAGTTGGTTGGCACAGGTTTTCAGAGCTTTAGCAGGTACTCCTTCAGAGTCTGTTGCCATGCATGGATTCACATCTTTCAATTCCTGGCCATAGATCGTAGTATAGACTTGTCTCTAATTTTTAACCTCAAAAATTCAACAATAGAACTTCCTCTTTCTGTACTAGCCACTACATGTCTGATAACTAAAACTGGTGTGTACTTTCCAGAATATGGTTATACGCACATATTGGAAGAAGCAATAGTTAATTATAAATTCCTTTATGCAACAGAAGAGTACTATCTTACTCTACAATAAACCAATTGCTCGAGGGTGTCATAAAGGTACTATATTAACCAGCTGTTTCTATGTATTCATCCTATAGTTATTACTTCCTTTTCAGAAATGTATGAAAGTAGTCAGATTTACCATTGCAGTTTTATCAGAGTTTAACATCAACTGAATGAAGCTGAGCCTCCAATCATTATGTTATGTGAACATGATACAACTAAAATACTGCAAGGCTTTCTGCTCTTGAAATTTTCACTTCTGGGCTTTCATAGATTGCTTTTTATTTGTAGGTTTATCCTTTTTTTTAAAGCCTTTGTGCAATTTGTTGTTGCATTATTATTTCTTTTTAATCAAATTTATACATCAGGGGAGCTGTTCTCTGACTGGCCACTGCTCCTGCTGCATCAGGTATTCTTTTGAAGTACTTCATCTTCAAGGTGTGAGTGGGTGATCAAGTCCAAAAGCAGGCATGTCTTCATTGGAGATCTGCTCTTACACTGTGCTCAAACTCATGGAGTTGGGTTTATTGACAATGTGACAGTTACTTGGATTTGCCAAAGCTTTGCCTATGCATCTGTGATTCACCCAGGAGACAGACTTGGAACTTTGCTGAATCTTCTTGTCAGCCACTGAAACTTTTGGATCAAGCTTCCACTTTGGGTGTATTTTGAAAATTGTGTTGTCCTTCTGGCTTAAAAATTTGGTTTAAATTTCTGCCCAAACTCTTCAAAGATCAAAGTTCATTTATCATCAAAGTGTGTGTGTGTGTGTGTGTGTGTGTGTGTGTGTGTGTGTGTGTGTGAGAGAGAGAGAGAGAGAGAGACCATATACAACCCTGAGATTCATTTTCCAAGAAAAGGGAATAGCTTTTTTTTTACAGCAGACAGGGTGGGAAGAAGTATAGTCAAGATAACTGTGGGAATCAGTATGTTTATAAAAGATGTCAGTCGACAGTTTGTCTTCACAGATGGAAACAGAGAGATTGAGAAAGGGGAGGGAGGTGTCAGAAATGGACCATGTGAAGTTGGAGACAAAGTTGATTTAATTGATGAGCTCAGCATGGGTGCATGAAGCTGTGTCAGTGCAGTCATCAATATAGTGGAGGAAGAGATGTGGAACATTACTAGGGAATGACTTGGGACTGGATTGCTCCATGTAACCAATGCAAAGGCAGGCATTGCTGGGGAACATACGGGTGCCTATGACAACCTGTTGATTATGGAGAAAGTGTGAGGAGCCAAGGAAAACTTGCTGAGGATGAGGACCAGTTCTGCCAGATGGAGGAGGGTGCTAGTGAAGGAGAACTGGTTGGTTGTTTTGTTGTGAAGTGAAGAGTTTTAAGGCCTTCTTGATGGAGGACAGCAATGTCTAGAGACTGGACGTCCATGGTGAAAATGAGGCAGTCAGGGCCAAGGAATTGAAAGTTAGTGAGGAGATTGAGAGGATGCTAAGTGTCACAGATGTAGGTGGAAAGGGACTGAACCGAGGGGATAGAATGGAGTCGAGGTATGAGGACGTGAGTTCAGTGGGGCAGAAGCAGGCAGAGAGAATGCAAACACAAAGTACACTGCAGATGCTGTGGTCAAATCGACACATATAAACAAACTGGATGAATTCAGCAGGTCAGGCAGCATCCATTGAAATGAGCAGACCTTGGCCCGAAATGTTGACTGAGTTCAGCTTGCTTATACAGACAGAATGTACCTACTGGACAGTCAGATTTGTGGATATTGGGTAGGAGGTAGACCTTGTGGAGGAAGGGAACTATGAGTTTGGTAGCAGTGGATGGGAGTTCTCCAGAGTTGATGAGGTCAGTGATAGTGTTGGAGACAGTTTTATAATGGTCTGGAATGGGGACCTCTTCAAGGGGTAGGTATGAGGAGGTGTCTGAGAGTAGCTGCCTGGCCTCAGCAAGGTGGAGTCAGTCTGCCACACTACAAAAACACACGCTTTGTCTGTGGGTTTGATGGTAAGGTTGGGATTGGTGCAGAGAGTGTGGAGGGCAGTGCATTCAGAGGGGTTAAGGGTCAAGGAGCAGAAAGGAGTGCTGAAGTTAAACTGGTTGGTATCTCACAAAGGCTTTAAAATTTGAGATGAAAAGATCCAGAGCAGACAGAGAACCAGAGTGAGGTGTCCAAGAAGAGGAGGAGGGTTGGAGATGGGGGAAGGGGTCATCAGAGCAGGGCGTGGAATTCTTGCCAAAGAGGTGGGCTGCAAGATGAAGACGATGTTACAAGAACTTGGCGTCATGGCAGGCACGGAACTCACTGAGGTACAGGAGGAAAGGGACATAGGTAAGGCCCTTGCTGAGGACAGTATGTTTGGCCTCAGAGAGGAGAAGGTCAGAGGCAATAGTAAAGACATGGCAGGGATTACAGCTGGGATCAGAGGGGGGAAGGAGAGTTGGTGTTGCCAGAGGTTAGGTGACAAATGAGGGTTCAGGGAAGGTGATGAGGCAGTGATGAAAGCCTTGGCCTGGAGGTACTGGTGGCTGAGGTCCAGGCTGAACACAGAGATAGAGGCCTTGCAATTTGCAGTCTGAAGGCATCTGAGATTGTAGGACCAGAGGTGGCAGCGGTAGAACCTGAGGTCTGGATTCAGGAGCTCAGGGTCACTGGAACCGTTGTTGGCAACAATTGTGTCACTGGTCCAGAGACATCCAGGGCTGTCGGAGCCAGGGTTGGAATCAGCGAGATCTGTGGTCTGGGGATGTATGATCGAATTGAGGTCTGTGTGGGTGGCAGTAAAGACTGTGGTCTGGGGCCATCCGGGGCCCCCATATTGGATTTACTCTGCAAGTCTGATAGTACCTATGGGGAGAGAAACAGTATAGACTTTGAGCTGCATTAGTTTTACAGTTTAATAGCTCCAATTTTATGATAAATTAATTGAATAGATTAATTAATCATTTTAGTTATATCTTGGTGATATAAAGTCAGCTTTAAGGGTATCACTTAACAACATCACAATGATTGTTTTAACATAATTTTATTAATCTATCTTTTTAAATTCAGAATTTATGCATGAGGGAACTGACAGGAACTAAAGGATTTGGGGTTCTTGTCCAGAGATCCTTGAACGTAACAAGATGATTAGAAAAGGCAATTAGTAAGGTTTATTTGATATTGTATGTTCAAAGTATAGATCTAGTTGATGCAGACTTTTCCCTATCAATCCAATGGTTTGACCATAGATTGTAGTTAAACATTATTATTTATACACACTATTTATAGTTAGCACATTTTCATTACAGTTTTGTGAGAATAGCAGGGCTATACATAGTTTGCTTGCTAATTAAAGATGATGTATCTTATATGACAGTAGACATTATGTTACAGTTGTATAAGACATTGAGGAGACTGCTCTTGGACTACTGCGTACAGTTTTGGTCATCCTGTTATAGGAAAGAAATGGTTAAACTGGAAAGAGTGCAGAACAAATTTACAAGGTCATTGCTGGGACTAGAAAGTCTTAGTTATAGGGAGAGGTTGGCCAGGCCAGGTTTTTATTCTTTGGAATGTAGAAGAATGAGAGGTGACCTTATAGGAATGCTTAAGATTATAAAAGGCACTAGGTATACACGGACTTGTTGGATTGAAGGGCCTGTAGCCATGCTATATTGGTCTATGACTCTAATATTCTTAAAGCTTTTTTACTGAAGCAGGTTACCATATTTATTTACAAAACAGTTTCATGTAAATTTGCACCTTACAGCAATTGAAAGATTAAAAACTTGATGTTGCATTTTGATCAGAAGACCATAAAGTATAGGAGCAGAATTAAGTCATTCAGCCCATTGAATTTACTCTGCTATTTACTCATGGCTTTTTTTCAATCCCTTTTTCCTATTTTCTCCCTATAATCTTTCACCCTCTTACCAACTAAGGATCTAATAATCTCTGCCTAAAATGACTTGGCCTCTTTAGATTTCTGTGGCAACAAATCCCACAGATTCAACACTCTCTGACTGAAGAAATTCCTTCTTATCTCAATTTTAAAGGGACAAACCTTCATTCAGAGGCTGTACCAACACAAAGGGATCCAATATGACAGTGATGTCATTTCACTTTGAAGTACTGATACTGCACTAGATGTTGGACCTGAAAATCTCTACTGTATTTGATGCCCAAGTTGATAATGTTTTAAAAGTATTTATCGTGCATCTGATAACTTCATTTCATTTCGCAAGATCTTAAATTGCCAGTGTTAACATGGTTTTAAGCACACTCTAACAAGATCATGTTTTTAAAAAGCAAACATGAGGAAATCTGCAGATGCTAGAAATTCAAGCAACACACACAAAATGCTGGTGGAACGCAGCAGGCCAGGCAGCATCTATAGGGAGAAACACTGTTGACGTTTCGGACTGAGACCCATCGTCAGGACTAACTGAAAGGAAAGCTAGTAAGAGATTTGAAAGTAGGAGGGGGAGGGGAAAATGTGAAATGATCGGAGGGGGTGGGGTGAAGCTGAGAGCCAGAAAAGTGATTGGCAAAAGGGATACAGAGGGGCTTCCTTTCTTCCACCATCAACTCTGCTCTCAAACACATCTCTCCCATTTCCCGCACACCTGCCCTCACCCCATCCATCCACCACTCGGAGGCAAAATTAATGAAGTCAATAAGCTCAACATACGTGCAGGTGGCAGTGCCAATGCAGTCGTCAATGTAGCAAAGGGAAAGAGGGGAACGGATACCCATATAGGCTTGGAACATGGACGGTCCACAAAGCCAACAAAAGGATGGAGAGCTTTGAGACCTTCCTGGTGGGGGATGGAGGTATATAGGGACTGGACATCCATGGTGAAAATAAGGCGGTGGGAGCCAGGGAACTTAAAATCATTGAAAAAATTCAAAGCGTGAGAAGTGTCATGAACATAGGTGGAAAGGGATTGAACAAGGGGAGATAAAACAGTGTCAAGGTATGCAGAAATGAGTTTGGTGTGGCAGGAGCAATCTGAGACAATGGGTCTACCTGGACTGGTAGGTTTGTGGATCTTGGGTAGGAGGTAGAAGCGGGAAGTGTGGGGTGTGGGAACTATGAGGTTGGTGGCCACGGGAGATCCCCAGAGTTGATAAGGTTGGTGATGGTATAGGAGACAGTGGCCTGGTGCTCCTTAGTGAGGTGATGATCAAGGGGTAAATAAGAGGAGGTATCAGAGAGTTGTCGCTGTGCCTCAGCCAGGTAGAGGTCAGTACGCCAGACTACAACAGCTCCCCCCTTATCAGCGGGTTTTATAGTGAGGTTGGGATTGGTGCAGAGGGAGCGGAGAGCACAGCATTTAGAAGGAGTGAAGTTGGAATTGGAACATGGTGTGGTGAAGTCGAGATGGTTGATGTCCCATCAGTAATTAGCAATAAAGAGATCCAGAGGAGGCAGAAGACCAGAGTGGGGTGTCCATGAAGAGGAGGAGGGTTGAAGACAGGAGAAGGGGTCATCAGTGGGGGTAGGAGAGTCCTTGTCAAAGAAGTAAGCTCGGAGACGGAGCCAGCGGAAGAAGAGTTCAGCGTCATGGTGTACACGAAACTCGCTGAGGTGTGGGCGAAGGGTGACAAAGCCGAAGCCCTTACTGAGGACAGAGCGCTCTGCCTCAGAGAGTTGAAGGTCAGAGGGAATGGTATAGGCCTGGCACGGATGAGAGATGGGATCAGAGGGGGAGAGAGGCTAGTAGTGTCAGTGGAGAGGGAAGGGTTAGGGTGAGAGGAAGATGGAGCCTCTGAGGTCCCAGGAGCTGACGATGGGATCTGAGGGAGAGGGGTGTCGCAGTCGGTGGTTGCGCAATTGCTTTGAAGCTGTCCATGGTCTTTGGAACACGCATTGATGGTGCTGGATCCCGGGTTTTGAATATGCCCTAGGTTGCTGGGGCAGCCGAGATCGGTGGCTGGGCCCGGGGCCACGATATGAAGTCCATGCTTGCTAGCGATGGAGCCAGCAGGCTCTGGGGTCTGTAGATAGAAGATCTTACGATCCTTGCAGGACGTGATAAAGTAGAAGAAATGGCAATTGCATGCATGGATCCGATGAAGGATGAAATAACAGACAGCTCCATTGCAAACGGAGAAAAAGGTGTCCCAGATCATGTTTTATTTGCTGCATTTACTCTATAATATGGCTATTTCAGCAGCTGCTTGCAACTTCATCTGTTAGACCCAATCAATCACGCACAAAGCCACGTTGACTATCCCTAAGCAGGCCTGTCTATCCAAATAGTTATGTATTTGGTCCCTTGGAATACATTCCAATAGTCTACCCACTACTGATGTTGGGTTCATTGGCCTACAATTTCCCAATTTATTCTAAGAGTCTTTCTTAAACAATGGATACACATCAGCTATCCTCCAGCATCTCACCTGTGGCTAAGGACAATTTAAATTTCTCCGCTCGGACCCCTGCAGTTTCTACACTAGACTCACACAGGCTGAGGAGATTTATCCACCTAATTTGCCCCAAGCACCTCCTCTTCTGTAATCCATATACAGTCCATAACCTCACTGCTGTTTTGCTTATCTTCTATAGACACCGTGTTAGTCTCCTGAGTAAATACATTTAAAATTCCCCCCATCTCATTCAGCTGCATATATAGATGGCCATGCTGATCTTCAAGAAGACCAATTTTGTTCCTTGCTATTCTTTTGCTTTTAACATATTTGCAGACACCAAATATATAGAAAAGTATATTTTATATATTTGTAGAAGGTTCTCCTTCACCCTATCTGCCAGAGAAACCTTGTGTCTTCTTTTAGCCCTCCTAATTTCCCTCTTAAGTGTTCTCTTGCATTTTTATATTCCTCAAATATCAAATTTGTTCTTTGCTGCTTGTACCTGCTATGTACCCCCTTCTTCTTAACCAGGGCTCCAATAGCTCTCGAAAACCAAGGATCCCTAAACCTGTTAGCCTTGCCTGTTATCCTGACAGGAAACAGACAAACACTCCACTCTTAAATTTTCACTTTTGAAGGCCTCCCACTTACCAATCCTACCTTTGCCAGAAAACAAGCTATCCCAATTCACACTTGCCTTTCTCCAATTTTGAACCTCAACTTGAGGACCAGTGTTCTCTCTCTCTCACACACACCTTTGTCACCCATCCTGTCTTGTATTTCTATATATTAAGGAAATTTTCCTGAACACATTTAGCAAACTCTATCCCATCTATCTAATTTACAATGTAGAAGTCCCAGTCAATATATGGGAAGTTAAAATCACCTACAATCACAACCTTATTTTTCTTGCAACTGTTTGCTACCTATCTACAAATTTGCTCTTTTAAATCCTGCTGACTATTGGGTGGTCTACAATATAATCCCATTAACATGGTCATCCTTTTCTTATTCCTCTATTCCACCCACATAGCCTCAGTAGATGAGCCCTCCAGTTTGTCCTGTCTGAGCACTGCAATGATAATTTCCCTGACTAGTCATGATACCCTCCACCTTCAAACACACCTGTTCTATAATGTCTAACACAACAGAACCCCAGAACATTGAGCTGCCAGTCCTGTCCCTCCTGCAACCAAGTCTCACTAATAGCTACAATGTCATAATTCCACATGCTAATTCTTGCTTTAAGCTCATCTGCCTTACCTACAATACTCCTTGTATTGAAGTACTGTATACAGAACTTAGAACATTATTCCCACCATGCTCAACCTCGTGATTCCTGTCTTTGTAGGTAGGCTTAATGATATCTTTCCCCACAACCATTCTACTATCTGCCCTGGTATTCTGGTTCCCATCCTCCTGCAATTCTAGTTTCAACCCTTTTGGGGCAGCATTAGTAAACCTTCCCACAAGGATATTAACCCCACTCCAGTTCAGGCCAAACTGTTCCCTCTGTACAGGTCCAACCTTCCCAGGAAGACAGGCCAATGATCCAAAATCTGAAGCCTTCATTCCTGCACCATCTCTTTGGCCACATGTTAAATTGCATTATCTTCTTTTTTTTTGGCCTCACTAGCACATGATGTAACAATCCTGGGACTAACATCCTGGAGATTGTAGGAGTTTCTGTAACTCCTATCTTCAAGACTTGGCTCTTAATCACTACTTTGTTCTCGTAAACCTCCTGCTCATTAACCATATTAACTAACCCCTTCCTGTCCCTCCTCCTTGGAAATTAATGGTCAGGCTGTCTCTATGGCTAGGTCATTCAAATTGCTGGAGACTACCATTACCAATACATAGAAGTGGGAAAAGCAAGTTATGCTCATCACTAGGAAAGCCCAGCAGCAATTGTTCTTCCTACGCCAGCTTCAGAAACTTAACATCTCAGGATATAGCCTGATGAATTTTTATCCAGCCATCATTGAGAGTGCTGTGACCAGCCCTATCACTGTTTGCTTTCCCACTGCCTCCTCCCTCTTCAAGTCCAGGCTGCAACGAATGGTCCACTCAGCTGAGAAGATCAGTGGTTGTCAGCTACTGACAGTAAGAGACCCATTCATTACGAGAACAAAGGAAAGAGCTGAAACCTTTACTGCTGGCTTCATCTATCCCAGCAGTCACCTATTCACCAAATTGCATTTACAGAGATGCTACAAGTCCACCATCACCAGGACTACACATCTTCTCCTAAGCTTCTTTCCTATAGCTATCCAGGTTCTCAACAAAATTCACTAGGTGTAATACCTTAATTGTCCCTGTATAACATCTGTTAAAAGGTCTTTCCTGCTCTCCTTGTTCTGTTGATAGTTATTGAGTCTTTCACATTTATATAAGTTTGATTATTGTCGTTTCTGCATGCAACCATTCTGCTATTTGTTGATTGCTCATCACTGTTTGTGTTATTGTCTTGTAAATTGTTGGTTGCTAATGTCTGTTATGACACTGTCTTGTGTTTTACATTTGGCACCAAACCACAATCAATTCTGGTCAGTTTCACATACAGGCAATAAAATGATTCTGATTCTTATTCTCATTCTGATACTGGATTCTGAATTACTTGCACCATTCTCTCTTTTGGTGTTTCTGTAACTGCTGTTGAATAGTCTGCAAGCACTTTCAGTTCACCATCTTTAAATTTTATAACGTATCCTTGTTAATATTCCAATATTAGCTATGCTGCTTGTGAAGTAGTCTGAAAACTCCCATGTTCTCAGACTCAGTAAATATGTTTCCATTTTCTGTTGTTGGATTGTTTAATTATTTCTTAAGTTTAATATGCCTCTAGTGGCTATATGAAGTATAATTTTTGTTCCACATTAGGTAAGTGCTTTGTCATTGGTTAACTTGGTATTGCCGTATTCGAATGAAGGAGAAAGCCCTTAACTCCGAGTCTGTTTAGCAGGATTTCCTATTTTTATGAGGCTGAGCTCGACGCTCAAACCAGCATGAATGGAAAGCCGGCTGGATTCGAAATCAGGAGCCTTCGCTCCGAAGTCTGGCGTTGATGCCACTATGCCGGCCTGTATTCAAACGAGCACTTACTAACTGGTTGTCTCTAATCTACAAATTTGAATGGATTTTTTCTTATCCAGGTAGCATAAAATTGCTGTTTATGCTAGGCACCATCTTTAGTTTATCTTTTTCAACTAAGCCACCCTACTGCTCTCTGTTTCAAATTCCCTTTGTTCTATCAACTACTAATAAAATTATGGTGAAGCATCAAGTTCTATGCCTCTTTTCTGACTTCTAAAAGAACCTTGGATTAAGACACCAGAATCCAACTCTACCCTTTCTTGTTGTGATCTCCTCCTAAAATATGTTTGCCTGTGTTTGTTTTGATACAACATTCTGATATATGCCTGCCTCATTTCTTTTCAAATTTCTCTTTTAAATTTAATTAATTTGAGTCTAATATTGTGTCTCTTGCACATCACTAGCTTAACCTGGTGTTAACCTTGTGGTTAGGACTGTATATTTGAGCAAAATGTTTAATCAATCTGCATTGGAATCTAAAGTTTGTTGAGCTATCAATTATATGGCTTTTTAATACTCCTTTAATCTGTTCACAGTTCTATTAGTTGCTTTATTTGATTTTGAGTGATGACTTGGGATCAGAGCACACCAAACTTAGGGAAACAGATAAACCTGTGGTAAACTGTGGACATTATTGGTTTTCCACTGACTTCCATACATTTGATATGTAAATTTATCAAAGTTAAATAATTTTCCCTATTATTTTGGCAATATTCAATATTTTCTACTGAAATAGTATTGCTGGCCATTTCCAGGATTGGGTAATGCATAGATCAGATCTGGAAAAACTCAGCAAGTGAGGTGGCATTTAACATTGGGCACCAGACTTATTCCCACAAACGAGACTCCAGGATGGTATGTTGCCTCCCTGGTGCAAGGGTCAAGGATGTCTCTGAGTGGCTGCAGGACATTCTGGAATGGGAGGGTGAACAGCCAGTGGTCGTGGTGCACATAGGTACCAACGATATAGGTAAAAAACGGGATGAGGTCCTACAAGGTGAATTTAGGGAGTTAGGAGATAAACTAAAAAGTAGGACCACGAAGGTAATAATCTCTGGATTACTACCAGTGCCAAGTGCTAGTCAGAGTAGAAATAGGAGGATATTTCAGATGAATACGTGGCTTGAAAAATGGTGCAAGGGGGAGGGATTCAAATTTCTGGGGCATTGGAACCAGTTCTGGGGGAGGTGAGACTGGTTTAAAAAGGATGGTCTGCACCTGGGCTGGACTGGAACCAATGTCCTAGGGGGAGCGTTTGCTACTGCTGTTCAGGAGGCTTTAAACTAATGTGGCAGGGGGATGGGAACAAGTGCAGAGAAACAGAGGGGTGTAAAATGAGGGTAGAAGCAAAAAGTAGTAAAGTGAAAAGTAAAAGTGGCAGGCAGGCAAATCCAGGGCAAAAAGCAAAAAGGGCCACTTTTCAACATAACTGTATAAGAGCTAAGAGTGTTGTAAAAACAAGCCTGAAGTCTTTGTGTGTCAACACAAGGAGCATTCGTAACAAGGTGGATGAATTGAATGTGCAGATAGTTATTAATGAATATGATATAGTTGGGATCACAGAGACATGGCTCCAGGGTGACCAAGGATGGGAGCTCAACATCCAGGGATATTCAATATTCAGGAGGGATAGACAGGAAAGAAAAGGAGGTGGGGTAGCATTGCTGGTTAGAGAGGAGATTAATGCAATAGAAAGGAAGGACATTAGCCTGGAGGATGTGGAATTGATATAGGTACAGCTGCATAACACTAAGGGGCAGAAAACACTGGTGGGAGTTGTGTACAGGCCACCTAACAGTAGTTGTGAGGTTGGGGATGGCATTAAACAGGAAATTAGAAATGCGTGCAATAAAGAAACAGTAGTTATAGTGGGTGACTTCAATCTATATATAGATTGGGTGAACCAAATTGATAAGGGTGCTGAGGAAGAGGATTTCTTGGAATGTATGGGGGATGGTTTTCTGAACCAACATGTCGAGGAACCAACTAGAGAGCAGGCCATTCTAGATTGGGTATTGAGCAATGAGGAAGGGTTAGTTAGCAATCTTGTCGTGCGAGGCCCCTTGGGTAAGAGTGACCATGATATGGTGGAATTCTTCAATAAGATGGAAAGTGACATAGTTAATTCAGAAACAAAGGTTCTGAACTTAAAGAAGGGTAACTTTGAAGGTATGAGATGTGGATTAACTAAGATAGACTGGCAAATGATACTTCAAGGGTTTACGGTGGATATGCAATGGCAAGCATTTAAAGATCGCATGGATGAACTACAAAAAATGTTCATCCCAGTTTGGCAAAAGAATAAACCAGGGAAGGTAGTGCATCCATGGCTGACAAGGGACATTAGGGATAGTTTCAAGTCCAAAGAAGAAACATATAAATTAGCAAAAAAAAAGCGGCACACCTGAGGACTGGGAGAAATTCAGAGACCAGCAGAGGAGGACAAAGGCCTTAATTAGGAAAGGGAAAAAAGATTATGAGAGAAAGCTTGCAGGGAACATAAAAACGGACTGTAAAAGCTTTTATAGATACGTGAAAAGAAAAAGATTGGTCAAGACAAATGTAGGTCCTTTACAGTCAGAAACAGGTGAATTGATCATAGGGAACAAAGACATGGCAGACCAATTGAATAACTACCTTGGTTGTCTTCACTAAGGAGGACATAAATAATCTTCCTGAAATAGTAAGGGACTGAGGGTGTAGTGAGATGGAGGAACTGAGAGAAATACATGTTAGTAGGGAAGTGGTGTTAGGTAAATCGAAGGGATTAAAGGCAGATAAATCCCCAGGGCCAGATGGTCTGCATCCCAGAGTGCTTAAGGAAGTAGACCAGGAAATAGTGGATGCATTAGTGATAATTTTTCAAAACTCCTTAGATTCTGGATTAGTTCCTGAGGATTGGAGGGTGGCTAATGTAACGCCACTTTTTTAAAAAGGAGGGAGAAAGAAACCAGGGAATTATAGACAGGTTAGTCTGACATTGGTGGTGGGGAAAATGCTAGAGTCGGTTATCAAAGATGTGATAACAGCACATTTGGAAAGAGGTGAAATCATCGGACAAAGTCAGCATGGATTTGTGAAAGGAAAATCATGTCTGACGAATCTTATAGAATTTTTTGAAGATGTAACTAGTAGAGAGGATAGGGGAGAGCCAGTGGATGTGGTATATTTAGATTTTCAAAAGGCTTTTGACAAGGTCCCACACAGGAGATTAGTGTGCAAACTTAAAGCACACAGTATTGGGGGTATGGTATTGATGTGGATAGAGAATTGGTTGGCAGACAGGAAGCAAAGAGTGGGAGTAAACGGGACCTTTTCAGAATGGCAGGCAGTGACTAGTGGGGTACCGCAAGGCTCAGTGCTGGGACCCCAGTTGTTTACAATATATATTAATGATTTAGACGAGGGAATTAAATGCAGCATCTCCAAGTTTGCAGATGACACGAAGCTGGGCGGCGGTGTCAGCTGCGAGGAGGATGCTAAGAGGATGCAGGGTGACTTGGATAGGTTAGGTGAGTGGGCAAATTCATGGCAGATGCAATTTAATGTGGATAAATGTGAGGTTATCCACTTTGGTTGCAAGAACAGGGAAACAGATTATTATCTGAACGGTAGCTGATTAGGAAAAGGGGAGATGCAACAAGACCTGGGTGTCATTGTACACCAGTCATTGAACGGTGGGCATGCAGGTACAGCAGGCGGAGAAAAAAGGCAAATGGTATGTTGGCATTCATAGCAAAATGATTTGAGTACAGGAGCAGGGAGGGTCTACTGCAGTTGTAGAAGGCCTTGGTAAGACCGCACCTAGAATATTGTGTGCAGTTTTGGTCCCCTAATCTGAGGAAATACATTCTTGCCATCGAGGGAGTACAGAGAAGGTTCACCAGATTGATTCCTGGGATGGCAGGACTTTCATATGAAGAAAGACTGGATCAACTAGGCTTATACTCACTGGAATTTAGAAGATTGTGGGGGATCTTATTGAAACGTATAAAATTCTAAAGGGATTGGACAGGCTAGATGCAGGAAGATTGTTTCCGATGTTGGGGAAGTCCAGAACGAGGGATCACAGTTTAAGGATAAAGGGGAAGCCTTTTAGGACCGAGATGAGGAAAAACTTCTTCACACAGAGAGTGGTGAATCTGTGGAATTCTCTGCCACAGGAAACAGTTGAGGCCGGTTCATTGGCTATATTTAAGAGTAGCTTAGATATGGCCCTTGTGGCTAAAGGGATCAGGGGGTATGGAGAGAAAGCAGGTACAGGGTTCTGAGTTGGATGATCAGCCATGATCATACTGAATGGCGGTGCAGGCTCGAAGGGCCGAATTTCTACATTTAGATGTGCTTGACCAGAGTGTTTTCACAAAGGATATCTAAATGAGCTGTTGTCATGTCAGCTGCAGTGGTGAAACATTTACATGCAAACACGAGGAAATCTGCAGATGCTGGAAATTCAAGCAACACACATAAAATGCTGGTGGAACACAGTAGGCCAGGTACCATCTGTAGCGAGAAGCACTGTCAACGTTTTGGGCCGAGACCCTTCGTCAGGACTAACTGAAAGGAAAGATAGTAAGAGATTTGAAAGTAGGAGTGGGAGGGGAAAATGCAAACTGATAGGAGAAGACTGGAGGGGGTGGGGTGAAGCTGAGAGCTGGAAAGGTGATTGGCAAAAGGGATACAGAGCTGGAGAAGGGAAAGGATCATGGGACGGGAGGCCTAGGGAGAAAGAAGGGGGGAGGAGAACACCAGAGGGAGATGGCGAACAGGCAGAGTGATGGGAAGAAAGAGAGAAAAAAAGAAGGGGGAAAAAACTAAATATATCAGGGATTGGGGTAAGAAGGGGAGGAAGGGCATTAATGGAAGTTAGGGAAGTCAATGTTCATGCCATCAGGTGGAGGCTACCCAGCCGGTATATAAGGTGTTGATCCACATTAATGACTCCAAGGAGGAAGGGCCGATACTCCTGAGAGAGCTAGATCATTCGAGATGGTCTTCAAGGGAGTTCAGAATGTGGCGGGTGCTTTCCTGCAGACCGTGGGTTCAGTGTGTGTAAAGAGATACACCCCCGAATACTCCAGTATGAGCTCCAACATTTATGTACACATTGGACTGGTTTAACTGTAATGGGCCCTTTTAATTTTCTTTTCTTTTTCTGTAACTGTTTGTTAAAGTTGAAAATTTGGTACATATACCTTCTTTATAATTTTCTGCTGGTGTACGATCTATTATTTCTTGATGACTGATAACTGTGTATGGGCAGTATTTACATAGCATTCTCTGAAATTGCGGTTTATTTGATCAGAACATCATGACGATCCTGTTTGGTTGAACCCCAAATGATACCAACTCCGTTCATATATTATTTATGAAAGGTGGCCTTCTTACCACTGAAACACATGGCTGTTAGCAGAGATAGCTAATGAGCCAAGACTATATACAAGCCATGGTGAGAGGGTTACACCTGCTAAAAAGCAAAGCTGGCTTTCCCTCAGTCTTTATACCTCTTACAAGTTCTACCATGGCTTCTGCTTCTTGACAACTGGGCATAGAGCAGCTGTTGAAGACTTCCAGGTTTGTCACGCTATGGTCACACTAACAGATACCCATAATGGATCTCAGGCTGAACATGTGGAAGTGCTCCAGCAGTTTGAGGTGCCTTTTGTTTACAGTTCATGTTTCAGGACCATACAGGAGGAGAGTGAGAACAGCCTTGTACGTTAATCTAAGTGAAGATTTGGATATTGTGCTGGCTTAGCACATGTGATCACAGGCAGCCCAGGCTCTGACTAGCCTTGCAAATCCTGGCATTGATTTCTTTATCTAAGGAATCATCTCTGGCAATGACACTGCAGAGGTACTTACATTCCTTTACTACCTCAGTGTTGTGCCTTTGATAGCGATGGAAGGCAGTGCAGCAGCGGATCCCTCTGTTTTGTCTGGGTTGATGGTGAAGACAAACAGATGTGAGGCTTCTACAAGCCTGTCAATAACCAGTTGCAGATCCTTCTCCACGTGGACTAGTAGAGTGTAGTCTTCCACATAGCAATCTTCGAGGTTGACTCTTTTAACTGTTTTAGATTTGGATTTTAGGCATGGCAGATCAAATAATGATCCAACAAATCTGAACAGTAAGTACACACCGTGTTCAAAGTCCATGACCACGTGACTGAGTACACATGTGAAAAAGTGTTTGAACAGCATGGAGAAACAAGAATGAAAATGATATTTCATGAAAACAAAAATTATTTTTGGAGCTTGGAACAGCAGAACTCTGATAGACAATGATAATACTGACAGACCTGAGCAAAGATGGGTCCCCATGGCATGAGATTTATCTTGTTACAACATTGACTTTGCCATGTTGAGCGAGAAGCGACTGGCAGCAAAGGTTCTACTTCTGAGCCTAAGGGTGGTTACACCATCTTTTGGAAAGGTAAACCAGAAAACAAAGATAAAAATTATGAAGTAGGATTAGCCAACAAGCCCTTGCTCCTGTGTCAGCTACCAACACTGTCAACTTGCGTCAATGAATACTAATCACACTTCGCTTTGTGCTCAACCTCTCTCGCCACATCATGTTTACCAGTGCTTATGCAAATACTATGACATGCAGCGATGAAATCACAGAGATCGTTTATGCCAACCTTAGATAAATTATGAAAGCAACACCTCCAACTGATGTTCACCCTGATAGGTGACTTCAATGCCAGGGTAGGCAATGACGCCAACAACTGGAAAGGGATACAAGGACATCACAGTGCTGATAAACTCAACACCAATGGTTTACTGCTGCTCAGTTATGTGCTGAAATGATTTGGTTTTCACTAACACTATCACTTGAGACAAACTGAGAAATACAAAACAACATGGATGCAACCCAGATCCAAGCAATGGGATTTGATTGATTGCATCTTTTGTTGCAGGTGGGGCACTTGTGATTTTAAGATCACTAGATTAATGCATAGAGCAGAGTACTAGAATAATCATCGCTTGGTTAGATCAATCCTCTCCCTGCACATCGTCCAGCTGCACCAAAAGGAATTTGACAACCTCTTGATACTGAGAAGTCACAGCACCATAAACATCAAGGGCAATCTGTAAACAGCCATGCATTGGTGTCCCATAGGCCCCTGAATGGAGGCAAACCACAGAAGTGGGTTCAATACAGGCAAAGTCTGCCTTGGGATCAAAAAAGAGAGCTCATCCAGATTGGATTGACAAAATTGATGAAAATATCATGAGGATACTAGAAGAGAAGCCGAAGGCACTTCTCACATGGCTAAACAGTGCTTCTTCTATACCGAAACGTGATCACTTCAAACATCTTCAGAGGAAAGCACAAACTGCACTATACAGAATGTGAACTGAACGGTAGGAGAGAAAGGCAAAGGAAAAACAGTGCTCCACTGACACCAAAAACTTTAAGATGCTCTTCAATGCCTTCAAATCAATCTATGGGCCACACAAGCCATGCTCCGTATACTTTCTGTCAGTAGATGCCACAGTCCAGCTCAGAGAGAAAAAGAGCATTAACGACAGGTGGAGAGAGCACTTCAGCAATTTGTTCATCAGGATCTTTGCCGTAGACCAGGCTAAACTCCATCAGATCCCCCAGAAATCCACTGCTGACAGCCTCAACCTCCCTCTTACCCATGGTTGAGGTCAAACAAGAGATTGCTCACTTAAATAAAGCCTCTGGGAAGGAAGGAATCTCTGCCAAGATCTTCAAGTCAAAGGGCCCAGCTGCGCTAAGGGTCTTCCATGACATTCTGATGAATACCTGCGAAGATGAAGACATGCCCAATGAATTCAAAGACGCTTTGATTGTACTTCTTTTCAAGAACAAAGACAGCAAAGCTGACTGTGGAACTACTGCGGCATCTTGCTGCTGTCGACTACTGAGAAGATCCTAGCCCATATCATTCTTAACTGCCTAATCACCACCATATGAGAGAAGAACCTGCCTGAGACATGCTGCAAGTTCTGCCCTGGAAGAAGCACCATCGATATGATGTTCACTGGTCGTAAAGCTCAAGAAAAATGTATTGAGCAAAGCCTGGATTTATACATTGTTTTCATATATTTAACCAAGGCCTTTAACCCAGTTAATAGAGAAGCACTCTGAACAGTCTTTTCAAAGTTGGGACGCCCACACAAGTTCGTCAGTCTTACTCACCTCTTCCACAATGGCCTTGTCCTCCCACATGGAACCACAGAGCTGTTCAGTGTCCCAAATGCCATGAAGCAAGGGTGTGTACCTAATGCCTAAGGGAATGATAAAATCTTGATTGCAACAAAAAACAGGAAGTGTATCCTTTGGTTTAGATGCATGAAAAAGAGTAAAGTTTTAATTCAGAATTAAACTGTGTTCAACAAACCCTGTCAATTCCCCAATTGCTTTACACCTATGTCTCTGTGGCCAGCTCCAATGCCATATTCAAGTTTGCTGTGGGATGAATCAAAGGTGGTGACAAATTAGCATATAGGAGGGAGATTGAAAATTTGGCTGAGTGGTGTCATAACAACAATCTCTATTTCAATGTCATTAAGACCATGAAACTGTTTATAGACTTCAGGAGAAGGAAACCAGAGGTCCATGAGCCACTCCTCATTCGAGGATCAAAGTTGAAGAGGGCTAGCAACTTTAAATTCCTGGGTGTTACCATTTCAGAGAACCTGTCCTGGACCTAGCACGTAAGTGCAATTGCAGTGCCTCTACTTTCTTAGGAGTCTGTGGAGATTCGGCATGTCATCTTAAAAATTTGCCAGACTTCTAAAGATGTGTAGTGGAGAGTATATTGACTGGCTGCATCACAGCCTGGTATGGAAACATCAGTGCCCTTGGATAATGCCGCAAAAGTTAGTGGATTTGGCCCAGTACATCATGGGTAAATCCCTCTCAGCCATTGAACACATCTACGTGAAATGCTGACATAGGAAAGCAGCATCTATCATCAGAGATTCCCACCAACTGGGTCATGCTCTCTTCTTGCTGCTATCATCAGGTAGAAGGTACAAGAGCCTCAGGACTCCACACCACCAGGTTCAAAAACAGTTAACTACCCCTCAACCATCAGGCTCTTGGATAAAAGGGTATAACTACACTCACCTTCCCCATCATTGAAGTGTTGCGACAACCAATGATCTCACTCTAAGGACTATTTATCTTGATATTTCACATTCTCATTATTTATTGTTATTTATTTATATTTGCCTTTGCAGAGTTTGTTGTCTTCTGCACTCTGGCTGATCTTTCATTGATCCCGTTATAGTTACTATTCTATAGATTTGCTAAGTATGCCCACAAGAAAATGAATCTCAGGGTTGTAAATGGCAACATATGTACTTTAATAATAAAATTTATTTTGACCTTTGAACTTTGAATAAGAACATTTTGCAAGTAATGAAAAATGAACAAAGGCACAACATACTGGAAAAACTTGGGAATTTAAATAATTAAAGAAATTGTGCAAGTCTTCATGGAAAATTCCCCTCAGTTGTACATTGAGGGCCTTAATGCTGGGGATATTGGCCTCGCTAAGAACATTGATGATAAAATACTTACGCTTGCAAAGTTCAAAGTAAAATTTATTATCAGAGTACATATATGAGGACAGTAAATTTTTTTCTTAACTCCTGTATCTAAAATAGGAGTTACTTCATCAAACAGGAAGTCTTTCAAAATTGCTTTTAAATGGAATTAGATTACCTGCTTATGATTCATTATCAGATACTGCTTTAATTTTGAAATTAGTCAGGAAAGTTGTTGTTCAGAACAGGTAAACAGTTTTCCTGAAAGAAGCTTGTGTCCTTGTGTGCAGGCATTTCAAGGGGACAACATTTGATTATTTTACCATTGCCTGAAACATTGATATATACCAACATCTCCAGATTTTTAATGTCCTTTATATTGGTTTGGAGGAGATTTCATGTATGATAAGATGTTTGGATATGGCTGTGAATATACAAAGAAACAACTACACTATCCATAGGGTTGCCATGAGTTGATGATGACTTGATGGTACTCAACAACATACAAAGAGAATTATGAGATAATCTGCAGATTCTGGAAATTTAAAGAAACAGATACAAAATGCTGGAAGAACTCAGCACATCAGGCAGCATCTATGGAAAAGAGTAAATAGTCAGCATTTTGGGCCAAGACCCTTCATTAGGACTGGAAAAGAAGGTGAGAAGACAGAGTAAGAAGGTGGGGGGAGGGGAAGAAAGGAGTACAAGATGGCAGGTGATAGGTGAAACCCAGAGAAGGGGAGGGGATGATGTAAAGAGCTGGGAAGTTGATTAGTGAAAGAGATAAAGGGCTGTGGAAGGGGGAATCTGATAGGAGAGGACAGAAGACCATGCAAGAAAGGGAATGGGGAACAGCACCAGAGGGTAGTGATGGGGAGTGGGGAGTGGTGAATGGGAGAGGGGTATTATTGGAAGTTGGAGAAATCGGTGTTCATGCCATTGATTGGAGGCTAGCCAGATGGTATATACGGTATTGCTCCTTCAACTTGAATGTGGCCCCATCCTGGCAGTACATGAGGCTATGGATTGACATGTTGGAATAGGAAAAGGAAGTAGAATTGAAAAGAGTGGCCCTGGGAGATCCTGCTTTTTGTGGTGGAAGGAGCAAAAGTTCCCTTCCTCCTTCCCTTTCTTCAATGATCTTTTGTCCTCTCCTAACAAGTTTCCTCTTCTCCAGCCCTTTATCTCTTTCACCAATCAACTTCCCAGCTCTTTACTTCACCCTTTCCCCCTCCCAGTTTCACCTATCACCTACCACCGTGTACTTCTTCCCCCAACCCTCCACCTTTTTACTCTGACTTTTCCCCTTCCTTTCCAGTCCTGAAGAAGGGTCTCTGTCCAAAACATCACCTGTTTACTCTTTTCCATTGATGCTGCCTGACCTGCTGAGTTCCTCCAGCATTTTCTATGTGGTGCAAAGATAATTGGCTATTTGACAAGGGCATATCATGAAATGTTACTCAGGAGAAAGAGAGGGAACTTTAAAAATTTTTTTACACACTGACACTAATTTCACAGGGCTGATTTTGCAACAGTCAAGTTTAAATTGAAACATGTAGGTCGCATTAAGATAGTTTAATGCTCAGGAGAGGTAATACTTTGCATTGATTGCTTAGAGAAGGGATAAATTTAAAAAGGAGTGCCAGAAAATCTAAAATGTACAATTCTTTTCTAAAGAATACAAAGCATACAAACCAAAAGAGGTTAAATCAATATATGATCCATTAAGGGGTGTTAAAGGAGAGGACATTCAAATTGTAAGGTTAATTTCTCACAAAGATTTAGTAATTACTTTAAAATGGCCAGCAATGCAAGTAGTAACTGACTCCCAACTTAGAAAACAAGTAAATATTGATCAGAGCTCTGTATTATAATATTATATTTCTCTTATTTTTATAGCATTCGTTATTATGTGAAAATTGAGAAAATGATTGACATCCTTCTGAAGGCGAAGGAGGATCATGTATGGGATGGATAAGGTTAAAGAGGAACACACTGGAAAAGCAGTCATATTTATTTTTATCATGAGGATATATTTAACTGCATACATTACTAATAGCAGTTAATTGGGAAATTAAAGAAGCAGTCATGTGACCCAAAAATATTTAAACTCCAATATGACTCATTGAGGAATGATAAGGGAGAGGGCATTTAATCAACATGTGTCCTCGTACACAAGGCAGGAAGCTGGAAGTTGCTGGGATCAATAATACAAATTCTTTGTTCCTTTATAAAGACATGTAACAGAGTGATGGGAGCCACTGGATCAGTAATGCTGCCCAGATTTAGGGCACGAATGACAAGCCTTTTGAGAGCATGTGTTCAAATTAGTAATATTCTTCTAAAAAATTCTCTCTCATGCTATGGTAATTTTAAGCAGAGATTACCATTGATGAATGAATAAGTAACAATAATTATGGACCTCTTTTAAGGAAAGTGGACGAGTTCTGTTGCTTATTTACATTTATTTACCAACAAACATATAACAGATGAATTGAAATAAATGAAACGATTCAGAAAACCCTCTTTAAAATTATTAATATTTTTTAAAAGATGATGAAAAATAACAATTTCTAAAAAGTACTGTTATTTTACCTCATATATAAATGTAAGAAATGTGAATGTGAAATTGTTATCTTTTGTACATACAGTTCAGTGCAAAAGTCTTGGGTATATGTAAAAAAAATCTTGCAAAGTGAAGATGCTTTCAAAAACAATTATATTAAAACTTCCTAAATATCAAAAAATTCAGAAGATCAGTAAACAATAAAAAAACTAAATCAAATCAATATTTGATGTGAACACCCTTTGCCTTTAAAACTGCATTAATTCTCTTAGGTACACTGTCATGTGGTTTTATAAGGAAATCTGCTGGCAGATTGTTCCAAACAGCTTTGAGAACTGGCCAGAGTTCTTCTTCAGACTTCGGCTGTCTCACTACTTTTGTCTTTGCAGGTAATCCTAGGCAGCCTCAATGATGTTGATGTTGATCACCTTTTTGCTACATCTTAAACACAGTTCTCTCAGAGTGGATCAATCATAAGCACGTTTATTTCACTTGCAGCAAGGGAAGACTAGCAATACACAAGAGACAGTGATAGCTTTGAATAAACAGACAATACAGTCACTCCCTTAAACACAAGTTCAAGGACAGGGTGCATGCATTCTGTTCATCTGCTTAATCAGTGCATTTTGCATTGTTCCTGTAACACATCTGCTGCTCTGCAGTTTGTCAAGGACTCAGGTTCCTTTGATATTACGTTGCACGAACACTATTAGCAAAGCACCCTGGTACAATGCAGGTTCCATTTTGTTACTACAAGTAAAATACATTTCTGCATTGATATCAGGACTCTGCGGAAGCCATACTATCTGTTGCAGAGCCCCTTGTTCTTCTTTTCATTGAAAATACAGTATTCATAAACGATCAAGGAATAGAAGATAAACACACTTTACTCTCAGTGAGACTTTTGTGGCTATGAGTGAACATCCAGAATTCACTTACAAATGACAGAAGAAAAAATGTATGCAGAGCAAATCCAATGCCAGCTGGCCCAACCATTCACTATCTGAATCCTGAAGTGTTCACTAGGTCTGTGAGGCTGTCAAAACATATCATCCAACACTTTCTCACAACTGTCCAGCTGTCACCAACTGGCTTTGAGAAGTTTCAGATGAAAACATCTTACTGTTCTCTGGTTGTAAAAAAAATTCACTGCTTCATTTGACAGTAAAGATAATCATTATGTATCTCTTTATTATGGGTAGGGTTTAAAGAATTAAGAGCCAGCACTGCACATCACGTGCCAACAATATTTTTGCATGTTACCTTTTGGTCACATATATTGTAGATTCACCATCCTTGTTTTAGGGTTTGCAAATCAACACAACAACTAGAGTGAACTTGCAACTACACAGTTGTGTACATTGGAATTGTTGTCACTCCATTTGTGAAGCTAATGCTGAATGAAAACATTTACCTTAACTGAACATTTTGCTTGGTGTGTTTTTTACTTAACCAGGTACATCAGAGACTGCACTCCACTGTTTTTAGAATTGTTAATCTATAGCACCAGGTGTGGAGATGAGGAAGAATTCCTTCTATCATGAATCTTTGAAATTCTCCACCCAGACAGCTCTGAAGGGAGAGTCACTGAGTATGTGTAGGACTGGGATGACAGCTTTAAACCACAAGATGTCAAAACTGCTAAAATCTTAGAAATGTGATTTTGAGATCAAGACTGGATCAGCCAAGAGTTTACTGAATGGCAGATCAGGTTTGATTGGCCAAATGGACCTACTTCTACTCCGACTTATTTTCTTAAACCACTCCTAAGCAAACCTATATCATTGTCAATTGATGCACAAATATATTTGAGGATCAAAGCAATTTAAAGCAATTGGATAACTCAGTAAGATCTAAGAAGCACTTACCTTTGTGCAATTGAATATTTAGTTATCAGGTATAAACTTGGCAGGAGGATGGGAACTGGAGTGGTAGGGCTGATGGTGGGGCAGTTGGTTTACAAACAGAAGCAATGTGTAGTGAAACTGATAACAAGGACAGGCTGATGATAGGCCAAAATTGCAGTCAATGGTATGAGTTGCAATGTAAAAGGCAGACAAAATTGAAAAGGGTGATGAATATGTGACAGAAGCTGCTATACTGTATTTGAATACATTCAGTATATGGAATAAGGTAGATGAAATTGTAGCACAGTTAGAGTGGTAGGTATGATGTTGTGGGCATCACTGAATTGTGGCTGAAAGAAGATTATAGCTAGGAGCTTATCATCCAAGGATACACATTATGTTAAAAGGTACAGGCAGGTAGGCAGAGGGATAGGGTTGATCTGTTGGTAAAAAAAAGAAATCAAATCCTTACAAAGAAGTGACATAGGATCAGAAAGTGTAGAATTGTTGTGGGAGGACATAAGAAACTGCAAGAATAAAAAGACCTTTATGGAAGTTATTTACAGGCCTCTGAACAATAGCAAAGACATGGACTACAAATTACAAGAGATAGAAAATACATGTCAAAAGAGCAATGTTACAATAGTCATGGGGGAACTCAATACGCAGGCAGATTGGGAAAAATCAGGTTGGTGCTGGGTCCCAACAGAGAATTTGTAGAATGCTTGCAAGATTACTTTTAAGAGCAGATCATAGTTGAGCCTACTAGGGGACCAGCTATTCTGGATTGGGTGTTGTGCAACAATGAACCAGAATTGATTAGAGAGCTTAAGGTAAAGGAACTCAGTTATTATAATATGATAGAATTCATCCTGCAATTTGAAAGCGTTAGAAGCTATAGAAGTTTCAGTATTACAGTGGAGTAATAGGCATGAGAGAGGAGCTGCCAAAGTTGATTGAACGGGACAAGGATGACGGCAGTGTACCAATGACTGAAGTTTCTGGTAGCAATTCAGAAGGTGCAGGAGAGATACATCCCAAAGAAGGATTCTAAAGGCAGGATTACACAACAGTGGCTGACAAGGGAAGACAAAGCCAACATAAAAGCCAAACAGAGGGCATATGATAGAGCAAAAATTAGTGGGAAGTTAGAGGATTGGGAAGCTTTTAAAAACTAACAGAAGGCAACTAAGTCATAAAGAAGGAAAAGATGGAAACAAAGGTAAGCTAGTCAATAATATTAAAGGGGATAACAAAAGTTTCTTCAGATAAATAAAGAGTAAAGGAGAGGCGAGAGGAGGTATCAGGCTGTGGAAAGTGAGGCTGTAGAGATTGGGGAGAGGAAATGGCAGACAAACTGAATAAGTATTTTGCATCAATCTTCACTGTAAAAGAAACTAGCAATATGCCGGAAGTTCAAGAGTATCAGGGAACAGAAGTGAGTGACGTTGCCATTAATAGGAAGGAGGTGCTTGGGAAACAGAAAGGTCTTAAGGTAGATAAGTCACCTGGACCAGATGGACTACCGCCCAGGGTTATGAAAGCGGTAGCTGAGGAGATTGTGGAGGCGTTAGTAATGATCTATCAAGAGTCAATAGATTCTGGCATGGTTCTGGAGGACCGGAAAATTGCAAATGCCACTCCACTCTTCAATAGGGAAAAGAGGTAGAAGGAAGGAAATTAAAAGCCAATTAGTTTCACTTCACTGATTGGGAAAATGTTGGAGTCAATTTTTAAACATGTGGTTTTAAGGTAGTTGGAGGCATATGATAAAATAGGCCACAGTCAGCATGGTTTCCTTAAGGGAAAAATCTTACTTAACAAATCTTTCAGAATTAAACAAATAACCAGCAGGACAGACAAAGGAGAATCGATGGATTTTGTATACTTGGATTTCCAAAAGACCATTCACAAGGTACACTCATGAAGCTGCTTAACAAGTTGAGAGCCCAGGGTATTGCAGGTGTAACCCTCTCAGCAGGGCTTGTATAGAGACTTAGCTCGTTAGCTAACTCTGCTAACAGCCATGTGACTCAGCGGTGAGGCCACCTTTCAGAAATAATATATTATTGGGTTGGTATGATTTGGAGTTCAACCAAACAGGAACGTTGTGATGTTCCAATTAAATAAACTCCAATTTGAGTGAATGCTGTGTAAATACTGCCCGCACACAGTTATCGGTAGCCCAGAAATGACGGATTGTACACCAGCATAAAATTATAAAGAAAGTATATTTACCAACTTTCAACTTTAACAAACTGTTACAGAAAAAAAGAAAGGAAAAATAAAGGGGCCTATTACAGTTAAACCTGTCCAATGTGCACATAATATCTCAGCTCATATGGGAGTAGTGGTGGGTATATCTCTTTACTCACACGCTGGACCCACCACTTTCTGAACTCCCTTTGAAGACCATCTTAAACAAACTGGCTCTCTCAGGAGTATTGGCCCTTCCTCCTTGGAGCCATTCATTTGCACAAAGCACTTCTTGCAATGGGGACTCTCCTTCCAATGGCATTTTGCAGCATCTTCCTTTGTGCCCCGCTCTGTAGCTCCCGCCAAAACATCCGCCCACAGCTTTCTAGAACCTTCTTTCACATCACACAATCCTGACTGGCTGATACACATTCCTAAGTTGAACAACGTTCCTAAGCTGAAGCTAAAACACACCTAGCATGGCACACTGCTTTTATAGAAAACTGCTGATATAAACTACCTCACAGAATAGCAATAGAATCCTAAACAGGGTGTTACCCTTCTCCCCGCAAAAAATAATCATGTCCTCATGACTTCAGAATTTATTAAACCATTACTAATGACACAGTATTCAAATTAATTTTGAGACAAATTATAATTATGAAATTATAATTCATAAAAATGGATTATGAGAGGCATAGATAGGGTGGCTAGCCAGTACCTGTTTCCCAGGGCACGAATAGCAAACACCAGAGGGCATATGTAAAAAGTTAAGGGAGAGAAGTTTAGGGGAGATATCAGAGGTAAGTTTTTTACATAGAGGGTTGTGGGTGCCTGGAATGACTTGCCAGGGATGGTGGTGGCTAAAACATTAGGGGTATTTAAGAGCCTCTTGGACAGGCACATGGATGAAAGAAGGGCAGTGTGGGTTTAGTACTATTTTTTAAGGAATATATGGGTCGGCACAACATCGAAGGCTGAAGGGCCTGTACTGTGCTGTAGTATTCTAGTGTTCTAGTGTGATTTCTGGACCTCCCCAATCATTTGTCAATGGAAGTAACATATCTTACTACAGGGATGAATGCAACACTCTTGTTTCCCCAGTGCATCATATGCCAGCCTATCTGTGGTTTTCTTGTCTCAAGAGACCTTCTTGTCTCATTGTCAGCTTCTTTGGCCTCAGGTACTTCTTGTGACCTTCCCTCTCAATGAGAGGATGCCTCCCCCTGTCTATCACTCATACCTTCCAGCAGTTCATGTCCCTCTGCCCCATTACGGAACTGAACTTCTTTCAGTTTAAGCAGTTACTGCTGAACTTCTTCAACCTCCACTGGAGCTAACTGGTGAGATCTCTCTTGGAAAGGTGAATCTTCTGTCACTCCAATAGTGTGGCAAGTACTCTTGGAGCAACCAATATCAAACGTGTCAATAGAAAAGATATCTTTGCATTCCAACATCTTCTCAATTAATCTCCTTTTCCATTCTTCGGGTATAGGTGAGGCACCACTGTTGAATGACTTTAATGTTAACTTGCTTGATCCAGGAAACTTTCTCTTCTGTTTTTTCTCAAAAAAATAGACAATACTGTCACAGGAAAAAGATGGGCAATTGGCATTCCATGTCTGAGAATAACATCTCTTCCTGGGGTGCTCTTGATAATCACTGTCATCCTGTATGCGAAGATGGCCAAAGATTTCTGCATTTCAGGTCTCACTAGCACTCCTGCAGGTAAGCGTGACTCTTCTTCCTGATCATCAGAAGCATCTACCTGGATGGCTGAAGTGTTGAGCACTCTGGGAAATTTGGGGGTTCCCATCATTCTAGCTGTTCCTCCAGGACGTAACATGACAGGTTTAAACTGGGTGTACCATATAGTTCCTCATTTCTGCTCATCATCCTGTTTGGGAGGAACTTGCACTTTCTCAGAAGCATCTCTGAACACAGGATGAATGGATAAGGTTTTCAAAAAGTTCTCTCCATTTCTCTCCTTGCATGCTCCCACTAGCCTTCTCAAAATGGAAATATTTGTTCCCACAAGAATGGATGCTTCACTTTTTTCAACCAGATCTGTGCAGACCAACACTGGTGTGTCAATAACCTTAGTTACTCCAACATCTGTTTCTGAAAACTTCAGTTTCAACAAGTAACCAATGTGTGGGTGCTCATTAGTATTAAGCCTCCAAATCTCAAGGGTACTGAGTGGTATCAAAGGTAAATCCATCAAATACCAGTTGTAAAAGGATCTATAAAGCAAAGTAACTTGAGAGCCTGTGTCAAGTATGGTTCTGGCATATCACTTTCTATCCATATGGATACACCAGAGCTTGGTTCCACTAAACTTTTATGAAATACCATTTTGCACTTTAGTATTTCTCTTGATATACTGCTTGGAACATATCCTCTCTGAGAAACCAGCCCATTCCCTTACTGAGTCCCTCTGTAGTTTTCAAAGTTCAAAGTGAAATTTATTATCAGAGTACATACATGTCACCACAAACAACCCTGAGATTTTTTTTTCAGCAGGCATATTTGGCAAATCTATAGAACAGTAACTGTAAACATCAGGGACTGTAAATGAACTGTGCAAATGCAGATATAGATAAATAGCAATAAACAGCAAGTATGAAATGATAATACATCAATATAACAGAGTGTAGCTATCCCCTCTTGTTCAAGAGCCTGATGGTTGAGGGGTAGTAACTGTTCTTGAACTTGCTGGTGTGAGGGGTAGTACCTGTTCTTGAGCCTGGTCCTGAGGCTCTTGTACCTTCTATCTGATGGCAGCAGTAAGAAAAGAGCATGGCCTAGTGGTAAGTATCTTTGATGATGGATGTTGCTTTTCTACAGCAACATTTCAAGTAGATGTGCTCAATGGTTGGGAGGCTTTTACCCGTGATGTACTGGGCCAAATCCACTACCTTTTGTGAGTTTTTCCACTCAAAGACATTGATATTCCAATACCACGCCATAACGCAGCCAGTCAGCACGCTTTCCACCACACATCTATAGAGGTTTGCCAAGGTTTTTGATGACACGCCAAACCTCCACAGACTCCTAAGGAAGTAGAGGCACTGTTATGTTTTCTTTGCAATAATATATATTATGCCTCATTTCTTCTGTTTAATCAAGCACTGACTTACTTTTCAAGGATTTTCCTGTACCTCAGTCTCACTTGAAATGTCCATCTTCTCCACAATTGTAACAGAAAATATTGATCGCCTCTCTAGTCAAGAGATTCATTTCAGCAGCATTCTCCATCACGTCCATCGCATTTTGCTCCTCTCTAACTTCTCTAAGTATCTCAGTAAAAGATGGGGGAGGGCGCACCTTCTGAGTCATTTGAGTATGTAGAATAATCATGTCATATGACACACTCCCTTCAAAACTGCTCTATCCTCAAGCAATTTCTCTTAGAGAGCCAAATGCCCCCTTTGTGGCACAAACAATGCAACAATTTCTCTAACCTGAAAAGACAGGTAGGCAGATTCTCTCTTTTCTCCTGGAATGTGTGCCTCAACTTCATCCGAAAATTGGCTGCACTTTCAGCAAAACCAAAAGCATCTTCCAGAGCTTGCGGGTAATTAGCTGACATGGCTAATCATTTTTTTCCCTTTAGAAACTTCACTATAATCAGCCACCAGACCCTTTACTGTTTTTTCATAATTATCTGAGCACTGCCATTCATCCAGTAACTGAGATGTCTGCTCAGCCCAAGCTTCATATTCTTCTTCTCCATTGGGTGTGAGCTTGACTCCAGAGAACACTCCCAGCCTACAATAACTTTCGCTCTCCACAGGTACACTTTGGCATTTATTAACCAGTGATGTAATAGCTGAAACCAGCTCAGGGCCTATTTGACCTTTCACATCAGAGAACTCCTTTTCCCTCACTTTGCAGAAATGAGAACAACTTGTCTTTAAAGTCCTCACCCTCAACTACATGCCCTCCTTCTTTAGTGATATGGACTGGCATTGGCCCCACCTCTCCAGATGCCCCTATCTTATCAGGCAGAGCAATTTTAGTTACGTTACTGGTAGCCTGGGCTAACCAACATCTTTACCAGCTAATTGGTCAAAATACCATTCAATCAGTGTAACTTTTCCCAACACCTTTACAGAACTTTGTACTCTAAGTAGCAGCTCATCATGAATCTTCACATCCTCTCCACTCAGAACACAAGCATACCTTAAAGATCTCCTTTGAATTGCACCAAACCTTAATCCCTATGGCATCCATAATAAAGTACCTTAATTATGGCACACCTCACTTTCTACAAACACTCATTTAAACACTGGGGAATTTGACACACAAATAAACAGTGTAATCAGTCCTCACACAGCATTCCCAGACAAGCACCCCACAAATGTAACCTTCTCACCAGGGCTTGTCAGCTAACTCTGCTAACAGCCACATCACTCAGTGGTGAGAAGGCCATCTTTCATAAGCAATATACATCTAGGGTTGGTATGATTTAGGGTTCAACCAAACAGGAATGCCATTATGTTCCAATTAAGGAAATGTTGATTTGAGTGAGTGCTATGTAAATACTGCCCATACAGAGTATTGATAGTCAGAAATGATGGATCGTACAATGCCTATAAAAAGTAGTTCTCCCCCTCCTCGGAAGTTTTCATGTTTTATTGTTTTACAACGTTGAAACACAGTAGATTTAATTTGGCTTTTTTGGACACTGATCAGCAGAAAACAACTCATGACAAAGTGAAAAGAGATCTCTAGAAAGTGATGTAAATTAATTACAAATATAAAATACAAGATAATTGATTGCACAAGTATTCATCCCCTTTAATATGATACTAAATCATCACTGCTGCAGCCAATTGGCTTTAGAAGTCACATAATTAGTTAAATGGAGATCACCAGTGTACAGTCAAGGTGTTTCAACTGACTGAAGTAAAAGTATACCTATATCTGGAAGGTCTAGCTTTGGACATGTAAGTTGGCTGAGAAGGAACTCAAGGGGGCTGGTCAGAGGGATGGCTGAACAAGCTGGCTGGTGGTTTTGATGTTTGATTGATGGTGGTTTCCCTTACTTTTGGTTGGCTAGTTTGTTTAACTTACATATTTTATTAATTTATTTTCTTCTCCTTTATTCAGTCTAGTACATTGAAAGGGTTAGTTTGTAGCCTATGGCTGCAAAGGGGGGGGGGGTGTTGAGATTGAAGGAGGAGGGAGGGAGGGAGAGGGAGAGACACACACACACACACACACACACACACATTGTGGAATACTCCAGAAGTAAAGGTAACCAAAAGAGAGGTGCATCAAGTGAAAGACCTGATGTAAAAGGGACCACCCTTTTACCCAATAAACAGTGTAATCAGTCCTTAAACAAATTGAGGAAAATGGGTGACTCAGAGGAATTTGTAGTTCTGTATAAAATTAAAGGTCAGAAGGAAGGGGAAGGAGGATTTAGAGCCCTTAATCCTTTGAAAGTAGCATTAGAGAACCAAATAGGTAAAGGATTCCAGGCCAAGATCTTATACAATGGATTGCTGAAAATTTGTTGCAAAGATGTCGACCAATATAACAATGCTAAAAGGGTGAGAAAATTGGTTGTGAAAGTGGAGTATTATTCTGAAAGAAAGGAAGGGAGTTAGGGGGTAGTGTATAGTATTTGGTCTGGCATGACTGAAAAGGAAATTTTGGATGATCTTAAAAGGTGGTAGAGTGATTGAAGCCAAGTGATTAATATTGAGAAAAGGAGGTGATTTGGATTCTCCTGTCCAACTGGCTTTTGCAGGTGACGTTCTTCCAATTAGAGTCTATCTTGGGAGCATGTCTTATCAAGTTAGAGAATATATTAGACCTCCCTTGCGCTGTTATAATTGCCAGAGATTTGGACATGTTGCTAGTTCACGTCAAGATAAAAGAAGATGTGTGAAATGTGGCAAGGATCATGATATTAAAGCATGTACGGCAGCGGCACTGAAATGCGGTAACTGTGGAGGGGACCATGTAGTAGTGATCAGAGGATGTGAGTATCTGCAAAGCAGATTCAGGTTGTTAGTAACCAACAAAAATATATGCTGAGGCAGTAAAGAAAGTTGATACAGAGCAAAGGATAAGTAAAAAAATGATTGGAACAATGGGGAGTCAGCACATTCCGCATTCTCCAACTATTGTTCCTTCAGACATGTTGTTGATGACTAAAGAGTCTTTTTTGGTGTTTGTTGTTGATGTACTGGTCGGGGCTGAAACTGCAACCAAGAGGTCGGATATGATAAAAGTAGTTGTTGGAGCTGCAGAGAGATTCCTTGATATGAAACAGGTTTTACCAGAAAAATTACATGAGTATATGACAGACAAACAATCACTGAATACTTCCCAGTAATTGGCGTCAGAGTATGGGGGAGCTTTATGTGGATGATGAGGCCGATAATTAGTATTTGGATGTTGTTAATATTACAATGGAATGCAAGAAGTTTAATTGCAAATGGTCAAGAATGTAAAAGATACATTGGAATTTTCAAAGATAAGCCTGATTTGATCTGTATACAGGAGACATGGTTAAAGCCTCATTTAGATTTTGTGATCCCTGGATATGATAGTTTGAGAGCTGACAGAATGGGTAAATCTGGCCGAGGGTGTGCAACTTCCATAAAAACAGGACTTCAGTTTAGAAGACTTGATTTTAAATCTAACCTTGAAATTGTGGCTGTGGAGGTGATGCACTATCAATAACTCACTTTGAGACGTAAAGGCAAGATATCGGCTTTTATTGACTGGAAGAAGGAACAAGCAGTGGTTGACCACCATACTACATCCTGGAGACTGAGAGGCCAGGCTCAGACCTCAATCGCCTTTATACAGGGGTCTGTGGGAGGAGCCACAGGAGCAGTCAGCAGGGGGCGTGTCCAGACAGGTATATGTAGTTCACCACATTCACCCCGCCTTTGTTTTTTTTAAAAAAAAAGAGTCCCCATGTGGCGAAGTTTCTTACAAGTATATTTACAGGTTAAGTCTATCAGGTGGTCGAATCTGTCGCTGCGATCTATGTAGCACCGGCTGTGATTGCACAGGTGCTGGTGGTGCTTGCACCAGAGACGGAGGTTGTGCTGGTTCCGGTCTAACTGTAGGTGTCAGCCCACTAGGCGTCAGTGATCACTCATGCGTGTACGAGACGCCCTGTATATGAGTATCGTGAGGAGTCTGTGTAGGGCTTGGTGTGCGCGGTGTCACCTCGGGTACAGGGTTCATAGTTACCGGGGAGTGTTCGGGGTAGTGGTCTGCTGCTCCTGCGTGCGCCAGGTCACGGACGGAGACCGTGTCCTCCCGTCCATCAAGTAAGACCACGTAGGCATACTGGGGGTTCACATGTAGAAGGTGAATCCTCTCGACCAGCTCCTCATGTTTCCGGAGCAGCACTGGCCCCGGGGACGTCAGCCAAATTGGTAGGGTGGTTCCAGTGACAGACTTCCTGGGAAAAGAGAATAGGTGATCGTGAGGGGTGGCATTGGTGGACGTACATAACAGGGAGCGGGATAGAGTGGAGTGCCTCAGGAAGGACCTCCTGCCATCGAGAGACCGGCAACCCTTTTGACTTAAGGGCTAAAAGTGTGGCCTTCCACACTGTGGCATTCTCCCTCTCCACTTGTCCATTTCCCCAGGGATTACAACTCGTGGTCCGACTCGTAGCAATGCCCCTAGCTAGCAGGTACTGGCGCAGCTCGTCACTCATAAAGGAGGACCCTCTATCACTGTGGATATAGCAGGGATATCCGAACAGAGTGAAGAGCTGTCGCAGGGCTTTTATGACGGACGTGATAGTGGTGTCGGGGCAGGGGATGGCAAAGGGGAACCGCGAGTACTTGTCGATAATATTGAGAAAATAGACATTGCGGTCGATGGAGGGAAGGGGGCCCTTAAAATCAACACTCAGTCGCTCAAAAGGGCGGGTGCCTTGACAAGTTGCGCCGTTTCAGGACGGTGGAAGTGCGGTTTGCACTCAGCTCAGATTTGGCAGTCCCTGGTCATCGTCCTGATGTCCTCCAGGGAGTACGGCAGGTTCTGGGCTTTCACGAAATGGTAAAATCGGGTGACCCCCGGATGGCAAAGATGTGCATGAAGGGCGTATAGCTGGTCGAGCTGTGCGCTAGCACACGCTCCCCGGGATAGGGCATCAGGGGGCTCATTGAGTCTGCCAGGCTGGTACAGGATGTCAAATTTGTAGGTAGAGAGTTCTATTCTCCACCGCAAAATTTTATCATTTTTGATTTTGCCCCACTGTTGGTTGCTGAACACGAACGCAACCGAGCGCTGGTCGGTCAGCAAGGTGAACCTTTTGCCGGCGAGATAGTGCCTCCAGTGCCTAATAGCTTCCACTATGGCCTGGGCATCTTTCTCCACCACGGAGTGCCGAATTTCAGAGCCTTGAAGGGAACGAGAAAAGAATGCTATTGGCCTGCCTTTCTGATTGAGGGTAGCAGCAAGCATGAAATCGGAGGCGTCACACTCTACTTGGAAGGGAATGGTCTCGTCCACCACATGCATCGTTGCTTTGGCAATGTTCCCTTTAATGCAGCTGAAGGCCGCGCAGGCCTCAGCAGAGAGGGGAAAAGTGGTAGACTTGACCAGGGGGCGGGCCTTGTCTGCGTAATGGGGGACCCATTGGGTGTAATAGGAAAAAAAACCCAGGCATCGTCTGAGGGCTTTGAGAGTGGTGGGAAGAGGGAGTTCTAACAGGGGGTGCATACGGTCGGGATCAGGGCCAATGACCCCGTTTTCCACGACATACCCAAGGATAGCGAGTCGGGTGGTTCCGAACACACACTTGTCCCTGTTATAAGTAAGGTTCAGGGCTTCGGCCACTTGGAAAAATCATTGGAGGTTGGCGTTGTGATCCGGCCAGTTGCGACTACAGATGGTGATGTTATCCAGATAGGGAAATGTGGCCTTCAGTTGGTACTGGTCCACCATGCGGTCCATTTCCCTCTGGAAGACCGAGACACCATTTGTGACACCAAATGGGATGTGCAGGAAGTGATAGAGCCTGCCGCCCACCTCGAAGACGGCGTAGGGGTGGTCCTCCAGGCGGATGGGGAGCTGGTGATAAGCGGATTTCAGATCTATTGTCGAGTACACCTTGTGCTGAGCTATCTGGTTGACCATATCCGCGATGTGGGGTAGGGGATACACGTCAAGCTGCGTGAACCTATTGATGGTTTGACTATAATCCATGACCATCCTATTTTTCTGCCCGGTCCAAACAACCACCACCTGGGACCGCCAAGGGCTTGTGCTTGGCTCAATGATCCCCTCCCCGAGCAACCACTGCACCTCTGGCTGAATGAAGGCCCTGTCCTCCGCGCTGTACCTCCTGCTTTTAGTTGCCACAGGTTTACAGTCGGGGGTCAGGTTGGCGAACAGCGATGGGGGAGGGATCTTGAGGGTGGAGAGGCTGCAAGTGGTGTTGGTAGCGCAGCTGTCGGCATGGTGCTGGGCGGGTTCAGTGTGTGTGTGTGGTCAGTAGTGGGGTATATGGCAAAGTCCCACCAAACTGAGGATTCCTGACAGTGAGTGGTGGGAGGGGCCCGTCATATGCCATAGTCACACTTTTGAGATGGCTCTGGAAGTCCAGCCCCAATAGCACAGGTGCGCACAGTTGAGGCATGACCAGTAGCGCAAAGTTCCGATATTCTGTGCCCTGCACCACCAATGTCACTACACAACCCACCCAGATGTCTGTGGAATGCGGCCCAGAAGCCAAGGTGACCATCTGACTTACTGGCCATGTCACGAGTCCACAGCGTTGCACTGTGTCCGGGTCAATAAAACTCTCAGTGCTGCCCGTGCCAAACAGGCAGCTAGTCCTGTGCCCCTCCACCAAGATGTCCATCATTGACCTTGCAAGCTGGTGTGGGGCACTTTGGTTGAGGGTTACGGTGGCAAGAGTTGAACTGCCGTCTTGGTGCCTGGTAAACACCGGTGGGTCAGGGGCGGGGCATGTTGACGCTGACAAAGATGGCTGCCCACATCTGGGCATGCAAGATGGTGGCCCCCATGTCTCACACGCAGCGCTGCTTGACCCCGCTCGTGGTTTAGACTTACAGACCTTGGCGAAATGGCCCTTCTTCCCGCAGCTGAAGCAGGTCGCTTCTTGGGCTGGGCAGCATTTTCGGGGGTGCTTTTCGAGTCCGCAGAAGTAACACAGCTCCGGCTTTCGCCTGGCCGCAGCCGTGGTCAGGTTCGGGGAGTTCGTGGAATCACGACTGGCAGCGGTGTTGGTGAATTCGCTCACGGGAACCGGCGGCGGTGGGGTCTGAGGTGTCCATGGAACCGGTGGGGGATCGCGCGGCTGGACAGCGTCAGCATTGTACAGAGCAGCCTCTTGCGTGTCGGCCATCTCGATCGCCGAGCGTAAGGTAAGATCGGCATTTTCCAGCAGCCGCTGGCGCACATACACTGACCTTATTCCTGTAACAAAGGCATCTCGTACTTGCAGCTCCGCATGTTGTTCTGCCGTGAGTGTTTTGCAGTCACAAGTTCGGACGAGTGTCTGTAGGGCTTGGAGAAACTGGGCGCTCGACTCTGCAGGCTGCTGCCGTCGGGTAGCTAAGCGATGTCTTGCGTAGATGGTGTTCACCGGCTGCAGGTACTGTCTTTTGAGGGTGTCCAGTGCCCCTTCGTAGGTCGGCAGGTCCCTGATAAATGAATAAATTTTTGGGGTGACCCTCGAGAGGAGAATTCTGTGCATAACAGCGGGGTCAGTTGCACAAACCTCCTCCAAGTATGAGTGGAAGCATGCAAGCCAGAGTTCAAAGGCAAGAACTGCTTCGGGGTCTTGGGGGTCCAAATCCAATCTTTCCGGACGTAAAACGGTTTCCATGTTTTAAAACATCCAGTCAATAAAATTGATGCACCATCAATAACTCACTCTGAGACGTAAAGGCGAGGTATCTGCTTTTATTGACTGGAAGAAGGAACAAGCAGTGGTTGACCACCATACTACATCCTGGAGACTGAGAGGCCGGGCTCAGACCTCAATCGCCTTTATACAGGGGTCTGTGGGAGGAGCCACAGGAGCAGTCAGCAGGGGGCGTGTCCAGACAGGTATATGTAGTTCACCACATGAGGTTTGGAGCTCTTGTGGTCAAACAACTTTGATTAACTTCTATAATCCATGTAATAAGATGATGTCATCAGATTTTGATGGAATTAGGGATAAGGTAAGATCCCAGTAATCTGGGTTGGAAATTTCAATACCATAATCCTATGTGAGGTAGTGAAAGTAAAGATAGTAATGGAGCGGTGGTAGAGGAGTTTCTAGATAAATACAACATGGTAATTAACAACAGAAGGCCTACAAGATTTAATATTATAAAGAATACTTGTAGTCACTTAGACTTATCAATCATTTCCTCAAACTGAGCCAGGATTGGGGAATGGGATGTTATGGACAGGTACACACTAGGAAGTGATCACTATCCTATATTATGTAGATTTGATAGAAATTTGATAGTAGAAGTTGAGGAGAGGGCTGCTAGGTATAATTTTTCATTGGCCCTTTGGGATGAGTACCAGGAGAAAGCTGTGGATATAACAGAAGAGATTGATAGCGAGGGCTCCATAGACGAGTGGAATGAATCCCTCTGTTCTATAATTCATAAAGTTGCTCAGATGACTATTCCGCTACAGAATGTTCCTAAAGTTCGAGCATTAGTTCTGTGGTGGAATAAAAATTGTGATATAGCAGTAAGAAACAGAAATAGAGCTTACAGGAAATTAAGAAGGTACCCAGTGTCAGATAATGTTATGGAGTATAAAAAGGAAAGAGCAGTAGCATGGAGAGTAATTAAAAATGCAAAGAGGGATAGTTGGAGAAGATTTTGTGGTACCCTGGGTCCTGAGACACCTATAACGCAGCTATGGATGATCATTCACAGAATGTCAGGGATATACAGAAAACCATTTATCCCAGTTTTGCTGGAAGGAGATAATGAAGCTGTAACTGACAAGGAAAAGGCTGATGTGTTTGTAGAGGTGTTCCAAGCGCTACACAGTTCTGGAGAGCCAGGTGATTTGAGAAAGGAAATTATGTTCAAGGAAAGTTGGAAATTAGACAGGAGTTTGGATGATAATAGCACCATAAATTTGTTTTTCTCCCTTCAGGAAATGCAGGAAGCTGTCCAATCAGGTTCAAACACTTCTCCTGGTAGGGATGGACTGTTATGAATTGCTTAAGCATTTAGATGACTTTGTATTAATAGAAATGCTAGCTTTGTTTAATTCAATGAGGAAAGAAGGAAAATTACCAGTAGAATGGAAGCATGCAGTGGTAGTTCCAGTTTTAAAGCCAGGTAAAGGTGTGTCTAGTCCTAGTTCGTATCGGCCTATAGCTTTAATATCAGTGCTTTGTAAAACTATGGAACGAATGGTTACCAACAGACTTGTTTATTTTTTAGAAAATAAGGGCCATTTTGCTGCCTATCAAAATGGTTTTAGAACTGGAAGATAAACAATGGAATCTGTTGCCCTTTTAGATCATTATATTAAAAAAGCATTTCAAAATAGATAAGTAATGGTAAGCGTATTTCTAGATATTGAAAGAGCATATGACTCACTATGGAAGGACGGTTTATTAATTAAACTCTGTAATGCAGGAATTAGAGATATAATGTTTAATTAGATCAAAGATTTTCTTAAGTAAAGGACAATTCAAGTAAGAATAGATGGAACAAGCTCCAAGTCAGTTAAAATAGATAATGGTACCCCTCAAGGATGCATCATTAGTCCAGTTTTTAATGTCATGATAAACAATATCTTTGAGCAGGTAGGGACAGGATTTGGCAAATTGTTGTTTGCAGACGATTGTGCAATCTGGAAAAGAGGAAGAAACATCAAGTATATATTAAAGCAGGTACAAAAGGCTTTAAGATTAGTTGAAAACTGGGCAAATAAACGGGGTTTCAGGATTTCTGCTTCTAAGTCCAAATTTATGATTTTTGGCTTTAGAAGAAAGATTTGATTGTAAATTGTGTCTATATGATTCTCCATTAGAAACAGTCAAGATATTCAAGTTTTTAGGTGGCTGGTTTGATGAAAGACTTACTTGGAGGGTTCATTTAGATAAAACAATTGGAAATTGTGAGAAAGTTTTAAATGTTATGAGAAATATTGCTGGATGTGACTGGGGAGCAGGGTGGAAAACTACATACTTAATATATCTAGCTATGATTAGATCAGTAATTGATTATGGTTGTATTGCTTATGGTTCCGCTGCTACAGCAGTGCTCGGAAAAGTAGACTGTGCAGTCGAAAGTACTTAAGACTCTGCAGTTGAGCTTTCAGAACAACATCAGTCCCTACATAATGTGTGGCGATGGGAGAAGCACCTCTACATTTAAGATGAGTTAAGTTGGGCCTGCAGTATTGGGCAAAACTAAATCGCTTCAATTATAGCTGTCCATCAAAATGTCTTTTGCAGGAGATGTCGGAGCACCAAAGTAAAACTAAAAGATATCCTTTTTTAGATTTGGTTAATATCTGGGCTGTGAAATTGAAACTGATTGAGGAAGACAGAGCTGACCAAATTTGCTTGCCACCTGTTTCAGATGGTGTTTCTGTCTTTGCAACAGAATTATTAGCAATCCTCTGGGACTTATAGTGAATAGAAGACTCTCGACCACGCAGGGTTGTCATCTGTTTGGATTCTGCTGCTGCCTTAGAGGCTATAAAAGGAAATAAATCAAAAGCTTGTCCTGACATAGTTATTGAGATTCTCTTAGCTTTGTTTAGAGTAGGGAAGATGGGTTGTGAAGTCAGATTTACATGAATACCTAGGCATGCTGGGGTGGAGGGAAACCAAAATGTGGATGGCATTGCAAAGTCTTCCTTACAGAGTGGGCAAGTAGGAATTAGAAAACCCTTAGGCAGAGCAGAACTGAGAAGTAAGATTTAAAAAAAGGTATATAGAAGCAATGGCAGGAGGATTGGGAAAATTAATTAAAGGGAAGGCATTTCTTTTCTAGTCACCCACCAGTTAAAAAGGTCTCAGACTGTTATTCTTTAAATCGTAGGTGTCAAACTCAAGGCCCACGGGCCATATATGGCCCGCGAGATCATTTTAGATAGATCTATTATTTTAATTATTAATGGCCCGGCGATATGAAGCCTATGATTGTAAGTTAATACCAATCATAAAAATAATGCTTGCTCAGCAGTCTTCTTCATAAGAAACGGAATTTGTGAAGTGAAACACTTTGTAGTTATAGCAGAGACTGAGACACATGAGAACAGGCTGAAAAAATGGAGGCAAAGAAAGCTGCGTTCGCTCACGCCCGACTGATCCGGCCCGCATGAAGCTGCATTTTGCCCAATCCGGCCCATGACCTAAAATGAGTTTGACACCCCTGCTTTAAATCATAGAGATATTGTGAAATTAACAAGACTTGGGTTGGAGCATTGTGGGCTAAACTATTACTTAAAGATAATAGGAAGACACCCTACTGGACTATGTGACTGTGATAGTCCAGAGGCAGTTCCACATGTTTTGCTGAGTTGTAATCAATATAAAATTGAGAGAAGCATATTGTTCAAGAGGCTGTCTGACTTAAATTTGTTTTTCTGTTAAATCTTTGTTTAGCCACCAAGAGAACCACCATCTGATTGAAACGTTTATTATTCTGTTTCTACGTGCGACTAGTGTATACTCAAGAATGTGAGTTTCTTGAAACTCTGTAACTAGTTATACATCCTGTGGAGGGCAGTAATATGCCTACATGAGTCTAAACTGCTGGAAATGGAGGAGGAAGAAGAAGAAGGTCTAGCTATTGGTGAGTCAATATTCTGGTTAAAAAATGCACCATGCAGACAAAAGAAAGCTCCAAGTAACTCTGCAAAAAAAAAATATATTATTGAAAAGCACAAGTCAGGAGATGGATACAAGAAATTTCCCAAGTCACTGAATATCCCTTGGAGTACAGTTAAGTCAATCATGAGAAAAAGGAAAGAATATGGTACAGTTGTAAATCTGCCTAAAGCAGGCTGTCCTCAAAAACTGTGACCATGAAAGAAGGAGGTCACCAGGAGACCTATGACAACTCTGGAAGAGTTACAAGCTTCAGTGGCTGCAATGGGAGAGACTGTGCATACAACTGTTGCCCGGGTGCTTCACCAGTCGCAACTTTATGGCAGAGTGGCAAAGAGAAAGCCAATGTTGGGGGGAAAAAACTTAAATGAAATGTTGGCTAGAGTTTGCCAGAAGGCATGTGGGAGACTCTGAAGTCAGCTGGAAGAAGGTTCTATGGTCTGCTGAAACCAAAATTGAGCTTTTTGAACATCAGATGAAATGCTATAATTGACATAAGCCAAACCCAACACATCACCAAAAACACACCATCCCTACCATGAAGCATGTTGCTGGCTGCACCATTCTGTGGTGATGCTTCATTACAGCAGGCCTTGAAGACTTGTGAAGGTATGGGGCAAAATGAATGCAGCACAGTACAGGGAAATCTTGGAGAAAAACTTCATGCAGTCTGCAAGAAAACTGCCACTTGGGAGAAGATTTGTTTTCCAGCAAGATAATGACCCGAGGTTTAAAGCCAAAGCTACAAAGGAATGGCTTCAAACAACAAAGTTAATGTCCTGGAGTGGCCAAACAATCCAATTGAGAATTTGTGGCTGGACTTGTAAAGGACTGTTCACTCACAATCCCCATGCAATTTGACAGAACTTGAGCAGTTTTGTAAAGAAGAATGGTGAAATTTTTCAGTGTCTATATGTGCAAAGCTGATATAGAGACCAATCCACCCAGACTGAAGGCTGTATTGCTGCCAAAGGTGCATCTAGTAAATACTGACTTGAAGGGGGTGTGTAAGTATGCAATCAATTATTTTGTGTGTAATAATTAATAAATTTAGACCAATTTGTAGAAATTTGTTTTCACTTTGATATGAAAGAATCTTTTCTGTTGATCACTGTCAAGAAAAGCCAGATTAAATCCATTGCGAATCAATGTTGTAAAACAAAACATGAAAACTTCAGAGGGGAGAGAATACTTTTTATAGGCACTGTACACCTGCATAAAATTATAAAGAAAGTATATTTACCAAATTTTCAACTTTAACAAAGTTACAGGAAAAAAGAAAACTAAAAGGGCCCATTATAGTTAAGTCAGTCCAATGTGCACATAATGTTGCAGCTCATACTAGAATAGTTGGAGGCTTATCTCTTTACTTACGCTGGACCCACGGCCCGTGTGAAAGCACCCGCCACGTTTCGAACTCCTTTCAAAGACCATCTCAAATGAACTGACTCTCTCAAGAGCATTGGTCCTTCCTCCTTGGAGCCATTCATCTGCACAAAGCACTTCTTGTAATGGGATTCTGCAGCATCTCCCCCCTCCCCCCACGCTCTGCAGCTCCAGCCAAAAGATCCCAAATCAGACTACAGTTCTTCAGAAAACGCTTCCTCACAGCTCTCTAGAACCTTCTCTCACATCCTACAATCCTGACTGGCTGGCACACATTCCTAAGTTGAATAACATGGGTCCTTACTTTAGCCAACGCCAAAACACACTGGGCAGCTTGGCACAGTGCTTTCACAGAAAAACAGTATTATTTTCTCTAACTCACAACAGAGCAATATAAATCTTAACCAGAGCATTAACAGTAAAAATACTAGCAGGGATAGAGTTTTGGCTGATTGGCAGGAGGCAAAGAGTGGGAATAAAAGGAGCCTTTCCTGATTGGCTGTGGGTGACTAGTGGTGTTCCACAGGATTCTGTGTTGGGACTGCTTCTTTTTATGTTATATAACAATGATTTGGATGATGAAATCGATGGCTTTGTGGCCAAGTTTGGACTATATGAAGATGGGTCAAAGGGCAGATAGTGTTGAAGAAGCAGAGAGGCTGCAGAAGGACTCAGACAGAGTAGGAGTACAGGCAAAGAGGTGGCAGATGGTATACAATGTTGGGAAATGTACGGTCATACACTATGGTGGAAGAAATAAATGGGCAGAGTATTATTTAGATGGGGAGAGAATTCAAGATGCAAAGGGACTTGGGAGTCCTCGTGCAGGATTCCCTAAAGATTAATTTGCAGGTTGACTTGGTGGTGAGGAAGACAAATGCAATATTAGCATTCAGTTCAAGAGGACTATTATATAAAAGCAAGGATGTAATGTTGAGGCTTTAATAAGGCACTGGTGAAGCTCTTGGAGTATTGTAAACCGTTTTGGGCCCCTTGTCTAAGAAAGGTGTGCATTATATACAGTTCCACTACCCATGCTGCACAAGGTACCTGAAAGCCTCTATCATAAATATCATTGCCATCCCTGATAAAGATGTTCTTTTGGCAATAAAATTGTCAAGTGGTACTTTTTTTTTAAAAGTAGAAGTTGCCACATATTTTTGGCGACCAGGTGAACTGGTTTTCTGGACATGTCAGCACATTTCGAACAGTAGCTGTGAGCGGATGAGGAGCCTCTTGTTTCAGATGATTACATTCGGGACTATCGGTGCATTTGTGGAGAGAGCCGAGGACTGGTTGGAGTATAAGGAAAGGTTGGGACACTTTTTCAGTGCTAATGGAATTACTGCAGAGGCTAAGAAGTGCTCTATACTCCTGAGTTTGTGTGTGTGTGGCAAAGACTTACAAGTTGATAAGGAACTTAGCCATGTGGCGGAAACCGGGAAAAATTCCATATGGTGAACTGGACAAGCTCGCGGGGAACCACCACAATCCGAAACCTTCAGTGACAGTCCAATGGTTCCAGTTTCACAGCCATTTCAGGAAGCCAGGTCAGTCTGTGGCCAATTTTGTGGCCGAGCTTCGGCAGCTGTCAGAGCATTGCGATTTCGGAGCTGTGTTGGATAGATTAGTATGGCTTGTTGGGGGGAAACCCCACCGTTGACTTTCAAGACAGCCCTAGAGATTGCCCAAGGCATGGGGATGACTGCTAATAATGCCAAGGATATCCAGAAAGGACATGCGGGGTCGCAGTTGGCGGCAGTGCACCAAGTCAGGAGGGAGACAGGTAAACAAGCAAAGCGGGTGGAATGTTTTTGGTGTGGAGTGACGCACTATGCAAATTCAAAGATACTGTCTGCCATGCTTGTAGCAAAAAGGGACATTTAGCTAAAGAGTGAAGGAGCTTAAAGTGTAAGGCTAAGCCTGGGCAGGGGAAAGCTCAACAGACTCAGGCAGCCACACATCTAGAAGAAGCAGACGAGGAGGCAGCGTGTGCCTACAACATGTATGGAGTGGAAATGGATGAGGGACCACCTGAATCATATTATGCCATGGTTACTGTCAGGGGAAAGGACATTAAGTTTGAGATTGATTCAGGGGCAACTGCATCGGTCATAAGTGAAGAGACCTACAGGGGTCCAACCTGCCTCCCATCAGACCATCAAAGCTCAAACTCGGGACCTATACGGGGCAGCCCATACCTTATTTAGAGGTGTTATATGTGGATATTTCAGCTAGGGGCCAGAAGGCTGAAGCCAGGCTAGTGATAACTAAGGGCAGTGGGCGCAGTCTGTTGGGCTACAATTGGCTTCACAAAATCCAGCTCAACTGGCATGAAATTAATTATGCACACATGACAGAGGACATTCTGCAGCGGTATAGTGATGTTTTCAGGGACGAACTGGGCACACTGAAGGGCATGACTGTGAAACTCCTTGTCGACCCTGAGGCCACACCACATTTTTTTTTTAAGCCCAGGTCGATGCCCTAGACATGAAAGTCAAAGTCGAGGAGGAGCTGGAATGTTTACAGGGGCTGGGCATCATTGAGCCCGTCCAGTTTTCAAGGTGGGCAGTTCCCATTGTTACAGTTTTGAAGGCAGATAAAATGGTAAGGATATGTGGGGTCTACAAGTTTACGGTGAATCGGGTCTCTAAGCTGGAGGAGTACCCATTGCCATGGATGGATGACCTGTTTGCGATCCTGTCAGGGCATAAGCTGGTCACAAAGCTGGACGTGAGCCATGCCTACCAAGAGCTGCTGCTCGACGAGCGTTCAAAGGAGTATGTCACAATCAATACCCACAAGGGATTATTCAGATACAGTTGCCTGGTGTTTGGAGTGGCGTCTAGCCCCACCATTTTCCAAAGGACAATGGACTCTTTGCTGCAGGGGATTCCGCACGTAGCTGTGTATCTTGATGATATTTTGATCACGGGAGCCATGCAGGGGGAGCATCTGGCTAACTTAGAACAGATGCTGAAGAGGCTCTCAGACGCAGGGCTGTGATTGAAACGCAACAAATGTGTATTCCTGGCACCAAGTGTGACCTACCTGGGACACCAGATCACAGCTGAGGGGCTCTGCCCAGTGGAGGACAAAGTGAGAGCTATCAAGGAGGCCCCAAGCCCCAAGAGCGTCACTGAACTCAGATCATTTTTGGGCATGGTGAATTATTATGGGAAGTTTCTTCTGGACCTCAAAGATTTTGGCCCCACTGTGTCAGCTGCTTCACAATGACACTAAGTGGCGGTGGGGTGAAGAACAGGAGGAAGCTTTCAAGAAAGTGTAAGAACTCCTCCACTCAGCGAAGCTGCTCATTCACTATAACCCAGACAAAGAGATTACCCTTTCATGCGACGCTTCGTCCTATGGAGTCGGGGCAGTTCTCTCACACGTAATGGAGGACCGTTCAGAGAAGCCTATTGGTTTTGCTTCATGTACCCTGACGGCTGCTGAGAAGGGATATTCACAGCTAGACAAAGAATGTCTGGCTGCTGTTTTTGCGGTCAAATGTTTTCATCAGTACCTCTATGGATGTGCACTCACAATTTATATGGACCATAAACCACTGATGAGCCTTTTTAGAGAGACCAGATGCATCCCACCACTAGCCTCAGCCAGGATACAGCATTGGGTTCTCACATTGTCAGCCCACCAGTATACTATCGTGTACAGAGCGGGTGGGGATAATGCAAACGCCGATGCGCTGAGTCGACTCCCTTTACCTGAGATGCCTGTTACTACATGTGTGCCTCCAGAGACTGTGTTTTCATTGACGAGGCTGTCCACGACACCTGTAAAGGCGACCCAGATCAAGCAATGGACAGAGAGGGACTCAGTCCTGTCTCAAGTCAAGACTTTCCTTTTACAAGGTTGGCCCAGAGTCGTGGAAGGAGAGAAACTGAGGCCTTATGCCAAATGCAAGAAGGAACTGAGTCTGCAGAATGGCTGCATTTTCTGGACGGGCGAGGGTCATTGTGCCTCCCCTGGCCATTCACAGATTGTGGAGGAAATTCATGAGACTCATCCAGGGGGTGTCTCAAATGAAAAACCTTGCAAGATCCTATGTCTGGTGGCCAAGAATGGCTCAGGATCTGGAGAACAAGGTAAAATCATGCACACAATGTCAGACCAATCAGAACATGCCACCACCAGCTTCTTTGCACCCATGGGAGTGACCAGTCTACCCCTAGTCTAGGCTATATTTGGACTTTGCTGGCCCCTTTATGGGGCAGATGTTTCTTGTAATGGTAGATGCGCACTCTAAATGGATAGAAGCTCCCATCAGGAGCAACATCACAGCCCCCTCATCCATAGACAAACTCAGGCAAGTGTTTGCAGTCCACGGGTTGCCAGACACTCTCTGGTCACTGATAATGGCCCGACGTTCACCAGTGAGCTGTTCAGGGAGTTCATGCAGAAGACTGGCATTCATCACATTCGGACGGCCCCTTTCCACCCAGTCAAATGGTTTGGCTGAGCGGGCTGTTCAGACAGTGAAGGAAGGCCTGAAGCAGATGACAGGGGACTCTATTAGTACCCAGCTTTCACGTTTCCTGTTTAAATACCACCTCACACCACAGACTACAACTGCACGCACTCCAGCTTAGATGCTGATGGGGTGTAGGCCCAATTCAAGACTGGATCTGCTGCGACCAGACATAAAGGCAAAAGTGGAGAGAAAGCAGGAAAAGCAGGAGGGACATGATCAACAAGCGTGAGAGAGACAGTTAAAACCGGATGACAATGTCTATGTGAGAAACTTCAGCAGTAGCAATAATCAGCAATGGCTACCTGGGGCTATTCTTGAGCAGAGTGGTCTAGTCTCCTATGTTGTTAAGCTGACTGATGGGCGTGCTTTTCCTGCGTCATGATACAGGCTGAGAGGTAGACAGTTTCATGGAGTTTCCAAGGGTGAGACAGACTACTGGGAAAGCATGTCCACCAGTTACTTTGCCAGAGGGAGGGGCACTGGCAGAGGGGTCAGGGTCCCCTGAGGAGGATGGACATTCTCACGTAGACACACAGTCCCCTCTCATGTCCTCAACACCAGATCCACCCAAAACATCCTCACCAGTGGTGCCTGCCGGGTCACCGGGGGTAGTGCATAGATTGCAGCGCCCTTGCAAACTTCCTGACAGACTGAATCTTTGGATAGTTTTTTTGTTGTTAAATTGAATGTTGAATTTGCCATGTTTTTTTAGGTGTTTTGTATTGGTAACCAGTTGCTAATGATACCACTGTTTTTATTTCCCAGCTCTTCTATACTTGGGGAATGTTGGATTTTAAAGGGGGAGAAGTGTTGTAATGTGAGTATTATTAACAGTAAGTTAATACCAATCGGGAAGCTGTTGGTAACAAGATGCTGGTTCCACGATTGGCGGGGTTTTACTCCCAGCATGCTTTGTGTATAGTTCCACCACCCATGCCGCATGAGGTACCCGGAAGCTTCTGTATTGTAAATATCATTTGCCATTCCTGATAAAGGTGTTCTTTTGGCCATAAAATTGTCCAGTGGTCCTTTTTTTTTAAAAGTAGAAGTTACCACAAAAGGAGTTGCTGACATTGGAGAGAGTTCAAAGGAGGTTCAAAAAAATCATTCTGGGGTTGAAAGGCTTACCAAATGAGGAGTGTTTGATGGCTCTGGGCCTGTACTCAGTAGAATTCAGAAGAATGAGGATGGGTCTCAATGAAACCTATTGAGTGTTGAAAGACCTTGATAGAGTGGGCATAGATGTTTCCTATGGTGGGGGAATCTAGGACCAGAGGATACACTTCAGAATAAAGGGATGTCCATTTAGAACACAGATGAAGAGGAATTTTGTTAGCCAGAGAGTGGTGAATCTTTGGAATTCATTGCCACAGGCAGCTGTGGAGGCCAAGTCATTGGATATATTTAATGCAGAGTAGATAGATTCTTGATGTCAGGGTATGATGGGCTATCAGGAAATCAGGGCTGAAAGGGAAATCCATCAGCCATGATGAAATGACAGAGCAGACTTGATGGGCCAAATGGCCTAATTCTTTTCCTATACATTCTGGTCTTTTGTTGCATGCACATTGTTTTACTTGATTTGGGGGTTTCACACAGAGAAACTTTGAGCTCTCTTTAAATGGCAGATAAATCTGAAACGTTGCAGCTCCTTTAACGTATCGATCTATACAAGCAATCTTACTGCAGATCTGATGGCCAGACTCAGGAGAAAGCATTTCCTAAAAATCTCTGCAAAAGAAGAGGACAGAGACTTGAGTAACTGTGTATTTAAAGGATATATCTGTCCCTTAATCATTCGAAGTTTTTTTGACAGTGATTTCTGACTGACTAAGCTTTTCAGGCATTGATTATTTCTCTAATCAAGATGTTATATTGATTGCCACAGTAATGGAGAAAGAGGACTTGAGTACACACACATGCAAAAAGAAATTGTGCATCATTAAATTTGAATCACAGAATGATAACAAAAAGGGCACTGAGACCTCCTAATCATGATAATACTAAGTTCTCCAGCTTGTTTTTTTTTTACGTAGTTCAGTCTAGTTTTTGTAGTGTCAAGTAACACCATGGTCCTGAAAAACGTTGTCTCATTTTCACTATGTACTGAACCAGCAGTTATGGTCAAAATGACAATAAAAGTGACTTGACTTGATTATGTTAGAACATGAACATTTAAAAATGCACTTATCTGTAATAATGATAAACATAATAACTAATAAAGTACACAATATACTGAATAATTTACTAATATGCAATGTACAAAATAATATAACAGACTATTGTATTATGATGTTTTCTGCTGTTGCACAGATGAACTGTTGAATATGCTTATTGCATTTGGTTGGAAAGATTTTCTGTAACGACCCTTGTGACAGCGGAGCCAAATGAGCTGTTCGAAAGGGTAATTCGCTGCTTATTCAATAGGTCATAGAGAGGATGTTCCTGATTGTAATGGTTAGCAGTTTGTTTAGTGACCTCCTCTACACCACTAACTCAATAGAGTCTGGGTTGTAGCCAAGGACGGATCCAGCCTTTTTGATGAGTTTATTTAGTCTTTCTGCATCTCCAGCACCAATGCTGCTCCCTCAGCATAAAGCCGCAAAGACTGCACTTGCAACAATAGACGGTAAGAGATCTCTAGTATCCTGCTGCACCCATTGAAGGATTTCAGCTTCCTTAGAAAAAAAGTCTGTTCATCCCTTCTTGTAAACAGCCATAGTGTTGGTTTTCCAGTCAAGTCTGTTGTTGAGGTGAACACCCAAGTATCTGTACTCCACCACTGCAACAACTCCTCCCAGAATGTATACAGGACTTGTCAGAGTCCTCTTCCTCCTAAAATCAATCACCATCTCCCTGGTTTTGGCCACATTCAGGAGCTGGTGATTCCTCCTGCACCACTCCACAAACTTGTCCACCCTAATCCTCCATACTCTGCCTCCTACTCATTCTGATATACCCAACCACCACAGAGTCAGAGAACTTTTACAAGTGACAAGATTCAGATTTATACTGAAAGTCTGAGGTGTACAGTGTGAACAGAAATGGAGACAGGAAGTTCCTTGTGGCGCTCCAGTGCCTCTCCCCACCATCTCAGACTCAGTCATACAAACTGGGGTCAATCTGTTAGGCACTATCGAGGAGATAGTGGATTTGTATACGTCCATCCTTTGCAGCTTCTCACTCAAAAGTGGCTGGATTGTATTGAAGGCACTGGAGATATATAAAAAAAATGAGGTTCTCACAATGCCAAAAGCATCAGCCAGGTGGGAGTGAGCTCTCTGTAACAAGTAGATAATGGCATCATTCACTTCCACATGAGGTTGGTAGGCAAATTGTAGAGGGTCCAATGCAGAAACTCACCTGTGTTCCAAGGTAAGTCAGGCTAGCTTCTCTAGCATTTTGAGGCTTCAGTTGTCATCAATTGTTACTTGTTTTCTTCACAAATCCCTATTGTAACAGGCTGAAAGCTTGCTGACTGCTTTTTGGCCAAAGTCAGTCAAAGGGGGATGAGTGAGACGTCATACACTCAATGTTTTAGGATCAGCTTCCTCCCCTCTCCTGTCAGATTTCTGAATGGTCCATGAACCCTCAAGCTTTACCTCACTATTTCAAAGTTCAAAGTAATTTTATCATCAAAGTACACACAGAAATCTACAGCACATTACAGGCCCTTTGGCCCCCAACATTGCACCGACCATGTAACCTATTCTAGAAACTACCTTGAATTTCCCTATTGTATAGCCTTCTATTTCTCCGAGTTCCACGTACACCTGTAAGAGTCTCTTAAAAGACCCCATTGTATCTGCCTCTAACCTCGTTGGCAGTGCATTCCACGCACCCACCAATCTGTGTGAAAAATTTACCTCTGACATGCCCTCTTTCTCCCCCCCCCCCCCACCCCCCGGTACCTACTTCCAAGTACCTTAACACTATGCTACCTCATGTTAGCCATTTTAGCCTCGGGAGAAAGCCTCTGGCTATCCACACAATCTATGCCTCTCATCATCCTATACACTTCTATCAGGTCACCTCTAATCCTACGTTGCTCCAAGGAGAAAAAGCCAAGTTCACTCAACCTATTCTCATAAGGCATGCTCTCCAATCCATGCAACATGCTTGTAAATCTCTTCTGCACTCTCTATAGTATCCACATCCTTCCTGTAATGAAATGACCAAAACTGAACATCGTACTCCAAGTGGGGTCTAAGGTCTGAAATATTACTTCATGACTCTTGAACTCAATTCCACAGTTGATGAAGGCCAATATACCATACACCTTTTTAACAACACTGTCAACCTGTGCAGCAGCTTTGAATGTCCTGTAGATGTGGACCCCAATATCTCGCTGATCCTCCACACTACCAGGAGTCTTGCCATTATTATTATATTACATCTTCAAATTTGACCTACCGAAATGAACCACTTCACACTTCTCTGGGTTGAACTTATCTGCTACTTCTCAGCTCAGTTTTGCATCCTATCAATATCGCTCTGGAACCTCTGACAGCCCTCCAGACTATCCACAACACCCACAACTTTTGTGTCATTGGCAAACTTACTTACCCACTCTTCTGCTTCCTCATACAGGTCAGTCATAAAAATCACAAAAAGGAGGGGTTCTAGAACAGATCACTGCAGAACATCACTGGTCACAGTCCTCCATGCAGAATGTGAACCATCCACAACCACTCTTTGCCTTCTATGGGCAAGCCAATTCTAGATCCACAAAGCAAGGTCCCCTTGGATCCCATGCTTCCTTACTTTCTGAAGGAGCCTCATATGGGGAACCTTATCAAATGCCTTACAAAAATCCATATATACTACATCCACTGCTCTGCCTTCAATGTGTTTTGTTACGTCCTCAAAGAATTCAATCAGATTTGTAAGGCCTAACCTGCCCGTGACAAAGCCATGCCTCTCCAAATGCTCATAAATCCTGCCTCTCAGGATCCTCTCCAACAGCTTGCCCACCACTGAAGTAAGACTCACTGGTCTATAATTTCCTGGATTATCGCTACTCCTTTTTTGAACAAGGGAACAACATTTGCAACTATCCAATCCTCTGGTACTACTCCTGTCCCATTTAATGATGCAAAGATCATCGCCAGAGGCCCAGCAGTCTCCTTCCTCACTTCCCACAGTAGCCTGGGGTATATCTCGTCTGGTCCCAGTGACTTGTCTAACTTAACACCTTTCAAAAGCTCTAGCACATCTTTTTTCTTAATGTCTGTACACTCAAGCATTTCAGTCCACTGTAAGTCATCCCCACAATTGCCAAGGTCCTTTTTACTGGTGAATACTGAAGCAAAGTATTAAGTACCTCCGCTACCTCCTCTGGCTCTGTGCATGTTTCCACTCTCACTCCTGATTGGTCCTATTCTCACACGGCTCATCCCCTTGCTCGTCACATACTTTGCTTTGGGGTTTTCTTAATCCTGCTCGCCAAGGCCTTCTCATGGCTCCTTCTGGCTCTAATTTCATTCTTGAGCTCCTACCTGGCATCTTTGTAATTTTCTAGAGCTCTAACAGTACCTAGTTTCTTGAACCTTTCAGAAGCTTTTCTTTTCTTCACAACTAGATTTTTTTTACATCCTTTGTACATTATGGTTCTTTTACCTTACCATCCTTTCCCTACCTCAATGGAACTTATCTATGCAGAACGCCGTGCAAATGCTCCCTGAACATCTGCCACATTTCTGCTGTGCATTTCCCTGAGAACATCTGCTCCCAATTTATGTTCCCAAGTTCCTGCCTAATAGCAGCATACTTCCCCCTACCCCAATTAAATGTTTTCCCAAATTGCCACCTTCTATCCTCTCCAGTGCTATGGTAAATGAGATAGAGTGACCACCACCACCAAAATGCTTTCCCATCAAGAGATTTGACACCTGGCCCGGTTCATTTCCCAAAACCAGATCAAATACAGCCACTCCTCTAGTTGGCTTATCGACATACTGCTTCAGGAAACCTTCCTGAACACACCTAACAAACAACACCCCATCTCCTTGCTCTAAGGAGATGCCAGTCAATATTAGGAAGTTAAAGTCACCTCTCACAACAACCGTATTATTATTGCACCGTTCCGGAATCTGCCTCCCTATCTGCTCCTTGATGCCTCTGTCACTATTGGGGGGGGGGGGAGGTCTATAAAAACACAAAGTAGAATTATTGCCCCCTTTCTGTTTCTGACTTCCACCCACAATGACTCAGTAGAAAATCCCTCCATGACTTCCTCCTTTTCTGCAGCCGTGATTCCATCCCTGATTAGCAGTGCCACACTCCCCCACCTCTTTTGCCTCCCTCCCTGTCCCGAATGATCCCAAATTCATCCAGCTCCAGCCCCTTAATGGGACCTTTCATGAGTTGGAGTTGGCTGTACTTCCCACAGGCGTAATCATCAGGGAGATTATCAGGGTCTGTGAATTACCACATCCTACAGGAGGAGCATTCCACTGCCATATTTGCTGTCCTGCCGGTATCGTACAATGGGGTGTAACCTGTCTTCTAACCTGTTTTTTTTTGGGCTCAGCCTCTTCTTATCAAAGCCTGACACTCCTACTCTCACTGCTGGCCTATTCCCCACAATGGCTGCCCTGTTTGCCCCTTCTGTACTTTTATTTAATTTGTGGTTTCATTCTCCCATTGAATGTCTGAACACCCAGGAAGCTTTCCTTTTATACTAGTTTCTCTGACCTGCGAGTAAACACTTCGAAGTGCTGTGCTCCTGATGCTGATTGGACCTCTGGACATAAATGTCATCACGTATTACCCTGAGATTCACTTTCTTGTAAGCATTCACAGAAAATACACAAAGAAACAGAACAGAATCAATGAAAAGCTGTACACAAAGAAAGACAAACAAACTGCATAAATGGAGAAAGCAAGAAATAATAATAAACAAGTAATAAATATCCAGAACATGAGATGAAGAGTCCTTGAAAATGATCTTATAGGTTGTGGGACAGTTCGGTACTGGGGTGAGTGAAGTTGAATAGTTATCCAAATGGTTCAACAGACTGATTGTTGAAGGGTAATAACTGGCCTTGCACCTGGCGGTGTGGGACTTGAGCTCCTGTATATCCTTGCTGATGGCAGTACAAGAGAGACCATGACCAGGATGGTGGGGGTCCTTGATGATGGATATGGCTTTCCTATGACACTGCTCCTATTAGATGTGCTCAATAATGGGGAAGGCTTTACCCGTGGGTTGTATCCACTTTTTTGTAAGCTATTTTTTGTGTCCATTCATTTCCAATCCACCCAAAACTAAAGACCTTACGAATAAAGTGCTCCCAACCCTCCACTAATGCTGCCATTACTGAATGACTACTTTATGTCCTCGTGTTAACCAACAAACCATTGCTAACTGTAATCTGTGTAGATGTAAAGGTACTTCGCCTATTTCTATCAGTAATGCTGAAATTGAGAATGATTTTATAGCACAACGTCAGCTCAGTGCTCGAGCTGGGGCAGTATTTCCCAACACCCCCTAAAGCGCTTTCATACCTGTCAATGCCCCCCATAAAGCCACTTCAAACAAATCCGATTAAAACAATCAATATACATTGTTTAAATTTTGGAAAACTTGCCAAATCCACCATATTTCTTATGCGCAATCACTACTAACTGATTGGCGGGAATTTACCGGCCAGCCGCGGCCGCCGAGAGAGGGAAACGACGCTGTACAAGCGCGCATGCTCACTGCCGGTCCCGACCCGCTCGGTTGCCGGTGCTGCGGGGGTCGGGGTCGGACTGGGAGATGGCGAGCCGGCCGGTGTCGGATAGCGAAAGCGACGAGACGGTAGTGGAGGGCTCAGTCCAGGAGAGTGAAGACGAGGCGGAGGACCGACACCTGGACAGGTGTGCGAATGATGAGGAAAACGTGGCGCGGTATGGCGTGGTCCTGAGGAAGGGTCTCGGCCCAAAACGTCGACAGCGCTTTTCCCTACCGATGCTGCCTGGTCTGGGGCGCGGTATGCGTGTTAGGCCGCGTGCGATTCGGCTTCGCCCCTCGCCCGCCTTTCCCTTCATCTCTGACAGCCGCTAACCAACAGGAAAGTCTCGCCCATTCCATGCTTGCTATTTCTATTCCGCGGCTGCCTTGGAGTCACCCAGTTTCTCTAAAATATTTGCCTCTCCTTTATGTCTTCATCTTTCATGTATTAGACTTCTGCACTTGCTGAGAGCTAGGATATTGGGCTTCATATTTTGGCCGCCTTCCCTACCGAGACCATCCGTTTTCTAATAACCTTATACAGCATTACAGACTTTGCAACACCCACAATCTCAGCTGGTACGATGGAAATGTACAAGTGTCGACGTTTCGGTGCAACTTCGACTTTGGATTTGCAGAATTTCTCACCATTTGTCTGGCTTTGTGCTAACCGTTACTCTGAATTTCATGTCAGCAATAAATTTAATTGCACCCTGGTATATCTGCCAATAAACTGATCTGAATTTGAGGAAGTGGATTTTGCTCTTAATCCCTGAATTCCAAAGGGGCCATTTGGTCTAGGACACCGTTTTTTCAGGCCTTGTACCTGCTCTCTTGATGTGTACTCCAGTGGGATTTCATGTTCATCTTGCTGATTTTAAATGGAGACACTGAATGCAAAAAAGGATTCCTGTATTGGGGGCCATGTCATACATTTTTCAAGCATAATCCTAATTTTTCAATCATTGAGTTCATTTATTTATATTTAGTTATTGAGATACAGCATGGAAAAGGACCTTTGGGCTGCAGTGCCCAACAACCTGACTTAACCCTAGCCTAATCTCGGAACAACTTGCAATGACCAATTCACATACCAACCAGTACATCTTTGGACTGTGAAAGGAAACCCTGAGCACTCGGAGGAAACTCACATGGTCACAGAGAACATACAAACTCTACAGATAGTGGTGGGAACTGAACCCAGGTCACTTGTACTATAGAGTGTTGTGCTAACCACTACAGCACTATCAGTAAATTTATAGTATTTAAGGGAATTATTGGGGGGGGGGTGGGGTGGTTCCATTGCTTTAATTTTCCACCTTGCTGCTGCTTCTGACTTTGGTCTCCTAAAACTTAATGTCAAGAAATGTCATCTTGTGTTTCTACAAGGCAGTTTCAGCAGAGGATTTCTCAGCATTTTCTATTTGGTTATTAGCTTGCGTAGAGTTGTAGCACAAAATGGAGCCATTAAGCCCATCAGATCTAGAAATTTGAAATCAACTACTCTTAACTGCCCCCTTCCTTATGCTCCCCCATTTCTCATCTGATAGTAAGGAAATTGATGGGGAAGAAGGTCTACCTATGAGTTTTGTATGGGCTGCTGTTTGTGTAATTTGGTGGTTTATACATGGTGAAAGGTGAGATGCTGGCTATTGATTGATTGGAATCATTATATGTAGAGTCAGCAGATACAGCATGGAGGATTTGAGATTAACAGCAGTAATTGTTTCTGCTCCAAAGTGGAAGTGGAAATTGTATTGGACGGAATATGAACTGTTCGCTTCAAAATTAAGTCCAGTAAAGGTGCAGGCAGTTTAGTCCAACTAGTGACAATGATCAGGGTGATGAATAAATTTGTGGTGAGGTGATGCTGATTCTAAGTATATTCTTTGGTTTCCTTATGTTTAATTGGAGAAAGTAATATCTCTGAGAATTGAAATGTTAGCTTAATATGATGCATTATCAAACTAATCCAATATTTATTCTATACGTTATCTGTTTCTATCTGTTGTGTTGCCAAATGCTTTTATAACTATTAACAAAGATGGGGATTTTCTTTGTCTCTTGAGCACTATTATAAAGCAAGATTTCTAAATTAAGATGCTGTAGGTATCAGTAATCTAAAATTTAAAAAATGGAAATACTTAGATGCTAAAGAAATATCTGTGGATAGATACAGGATCAGTGTTTTGGGTCAATCCTGTTTCATCAGAACTGCAAATGTAGGGATTCTTCAGCTGAACTTGGGTAGAAAAATGGAGATTTTTGTAAGATTTCTGGTAAATTGTGATGAGATAGGTTAAATCTAGAGAGATGATTTGTATAGTATTGTATGGTTCATGATTAGTAAGTTTACAGATGACATTAAAATAGGTGGAATGTTGGAGATGAAGAAGATTATCAAAAATTACTGGGAAAGTTAAGTGGGCTGTGGAATGACAAATGGAGCTTAATTGAGATAAATGAAAGGTGTTGCAGTCTGGAAAGTCGAATGCAGGTGGAGCTATCACAGTGAACAGAGGAACCTTGGACTACACATACATGTTTCACTGAAAGAAGTCACAGGTAGTTGGTGAAGGCTTTTGCCATCTGACCTTTATAAATCAGGGCATTCTGTAAAAGCTGGGAGGTTTTGGTGCAGTTGTATAGGATGCTCATGAAGCCACTCTTAGAGTATTGCATTCAGTTTTGGTTGTGCTGTTACAGGAAATATTAAACAAGTAAGTGCAGAAAATATTTGCAAGGATGTTGCCAGGACTCAAAAGATTGAGTTATAGGCAGGCTAGATTCTTATTCCTCAGTGTAGGGGACTAAAGGGTGTAAAATCCATGATGGGCATAGGATGAAAACACTCAGTCTTTGTCATCAGATTTGGGAATCAAGAACTGGAGGGACCTGCGGAATGTATCATTGGAGTGAGCTGCCAGAGGAAGTGGGTTGAGGCATTGCAAAAACAGCTTTTAAACAACAGTTGGGTGGGTACAAGGATTGGAAAGGTCTAGAAGTTATGGGCCAAATGCTGTCAAATGGGACTAGCATGGATAGGGAACTTGGTCAGCATGAAACTGTTGGGCTGAAGACCTGTTTCTCTTCTTGTAGCTCTATGACTGCGATAATGATGCAAATCTACAATAAATAATGTGACAAAGGGATAGAGAATGCTTAATAATTTCTTAGGCACTTTAAGGTTTTTAAAAGAAGCAGAGTAATTCAGGTTGCTTTTTGCTGCAGGGAATTGCTTAGTTCCATCCAGGACTTTACTTATTGCCCGTTACATTGCTGGTGTTCGGGCAGCAGTGAAGATCCTCCATCTCTGTATATGTGGATTCTTCATTGCTGTTTCTGTAACATTATTTTTGACCAGTTGGGCTTGTTAGTCCTGAGCTGAATCCTTGAATCTGGAAGACCTTTGGTCCACCCTTAGTCTAGACTCCACCCTTTGACCTTTTTGGCATGGGTGACCCTATTAAGAGTCAAAGCACAAGGCCCTAACTCCAGCCAAAATAGCTTTCCAGGTCATTAAGACATGCAAGCCGCCAAACCCCATGAGAAAGCTGGGGTTCTCTTGGAGGATTCAGAACTTTGGCAAATACTTATGGAGTCTGTAAGCTGTCATTTGACAACATAATTTCTTAACACTCTCAGATATACCCTTTGTTTTATAGTTAAATATTCACTAAAAGTTTTTATAGAGTAATTGTTCCTTTGACAAATTTGTTAGACCTAACAATTCAGGCTTTCAAAGCAGGTAGCACAATTAGCTCAGTCAGGATCAATTTCCCAATGCTGGAATGTCAAAAAAAGAGGGCATAGATTTTTAAATAAGAGGAGGGAGTTTTAAGGAGAATTTGAAAGGGAAGTTTTTCTTACCGAGAGGATGGATGAGAAATAGAACTACGTAGTTGCCAGTGGAGATGATGAAAACACTTAAGGGACTTTTAAACAGGGATTTGAATAAGCAAGGCATTTAACTGAGGATTTGTGTAGAAATATACTGCTTTGTTGGGACAAAAATGATTGGCATAGGTATGGTATGCTGACATGCAGTTTTCTTCATGTACAATTTGATAGCTATTTAAGAATATAATTTGTATGCTTCTAATTATATTGCATCTTGTCTAATATTTCCCTTACTGTAATTTTATTTTGTTTTCATGTAGGATGCTATTTATTCACAAAAATGCTTTTCAGCTGTACCATTCAAGTGATTTCACTTCAGGGAAAGAAGCCCCATTTGGAGGTAATACGGTTGAGTTTGTATATTTTGATTTGTATATCATCTCTATTTTCTGTTGCGTACCCTGTAACTGGGTCACTTACCAGCAAAGATAGAGAGGGTCCGTTGAAGTCTGATGGTACTATTTTTAACAGTATTTATTGATGAAAATACACAAAATAATATCAATGCAAACATACAGATAATATACGTCATCAATACTAAATCTAAAAGTCCGGGTATAATAATAATCAATAAGAAATAGCTCTATCATTGTCTAGGGGATAATATATTGTCCGATGGAAATATAAAAGTCACTTTTAGTTGGTTCAAGCTACAGCGTTTTGGTTTGAGAGAAAGACGGGTTAAAACTTGCCCAGTCCTTTTATGATGTCAATCCTTCGGGAGTCGTTGGGAGTTGATTTCCCCGTTGTTAGCTAAAAACCGTTCTTCTGTGGTAAAGGCACACCGATTCCGGGGCAAATGGAACCGGATGCACGTGGCCTTCCCACCGGCTTTCGCTATTACGGGATCGCTAGCGTTTCTTCTGGTGCATCTGAGGGGCTGTACCCATAGTCCCTCTTTTATCCTGACTCACAGGGTCTCAGATGTCAATCAGGTTGGGATGATGCAATCCCTCCACCAACTTCCCCCTCGGTTCATTGCCTGGGGGCTTCGATGCATCGTACCAGATTCAATACACAAGTCCGTCTCCAAGAGACAATAGCTGGTATCAATGGCTCCACCTTTTCGGAGGCCAGAACACATTCCAACTCTTTGTGGATTCTGCATGTCTTTCTCTTATTTCCTGGGTCTCCTGAACTGACTTAATAGTGATCTTGCGATTCTCACAAAGGAGGGGGCCACCCCACACCCTTTGGCCCCTCAAAGCTGTGGTACATTCGCAACATTTCTGTGTTTTTTTTTCTGTTCACTTTCCTCCCACAAGAAGGCCTTGCTTTTATGGCCAGATTCACCAGATCAGGAATTCTCTTGTATCTGCTGTGAGCTCATTATATGTGTTAGTGTCAGTGAGCTGATAGCTTTTCTAGAAAGTGTGTATCCTCAGTTTTGATCTATCCTTTGGGGAAATTCAACTTCTTCTGCATACTTCCAATAAAAATACCAAAGCCCTTCACTCTTGTCTTGCAACTGCCCTTTTTGAAACATATTATTTGAAATGTACCACTGCCTGCAAAAGTGAATATTAACCTTTCCTATTTGTTCTAGGAAGTTCATCTCCTGTTATTCAGCTGATACCTAAAACCAAACGTTTTCAATTGCATATGAAAAATCAACAGCAGGTGAAAACTCTGGTATGAGCTGCGATATTGACATAGTCTTGTAGAACAAAGGATAAGTGATAGTAAATATGATTTTGTTTTATTCTGATTTTTAGTAGCTGAAATTAGAGGTAATTGGGAAAGGAATTTGAATTTTTATTTAAAGTTTCACTGGAATTTAAAAGCTCTTGTATATTTTTTTTCTTCTGTACCAATATGAGGATTTGAGAATTTTTTTTGCAATAAGTCATTCAGAATTCCTGAAATTTCTCTCTTGTTATTTCCAGTGTCAATTACACTTGATCTTAATAGTTGAGTCTTGTTTATCACCAATTTGCTGCGCAGGCAGGTCTTTTTTCCTCATGCTTCATAGTAGGTTCAGGCCTAATTGTGGGACTAGCATGATTGGGATTTCTGCCTCTCAGGAAGCTGGATAACAAGATATTAGCTTTTTAACCTACTCCAAGATCAATCTAACCCTTCCTTCCCACATAGCCCTTTTTTTCATCCATTTGTCTATTCAGTAGTTCCTTCAATGTTTAATTCTATTATGTACTACAAAAAATTGTGTGCTATATGGTAGAATTTGTCAAGACTTGATCATTAAGTACTTAGTGCATGAACATGGCATACACATAAGTTCCTTGCTGAGCCTCAGTGCATGTGACCTGCATGAAACTGCATGGAGACACCTTATCGTGAATAGAAACATTCAGTGCATGTTTGCTGTAGCTTGCTTTGGTGCAAGAATTGCTTTTGAATAGTGCCATACATAGAGAAGCAGGCTTCTGTAGTTCATTTGAAAGCTGTTTCTTTGTATGTAGAACATTGAAAACCTACAGCACAATACAGATCCTTCGGCCCACAATGCTGTGTCAAACATGTACTTACTTTAGAAATTACCTAGGGATACCCATAGCCCCCTATTTTTCTAAGCTCCATGTACCTGTCCAGGAGCCTCCTAAAAGACCCTATTGTATCTGCCTACACCACAGTCACCGGCAGCCCATTCCACGCATTCACCACTCTGCGTTTTAAAAAAAAACTTACCCCTGACATCCCCTCTGTGCCTACTTCCAAGCACCTTACATCTGTGCCCCCTCATGTTAGCCATTTCAGTTGAGGGAAAAAGGCTGCCTATCCATATGATCAATGCCTCTCATCATCTTGTACACCTCTGTCAGGTCACCTCTCCTTTGTTGCTCCAAGGAGAAAAGGCCAAGCTCATTCAACCTATTCTCGTAAGGCATGCTCCCCAATCCAGGCAAACCCCCTCTGCACCCTTTCTATAGTTTGCTCATTCTTCCTGCAGTGAGGTGACCAAAACTGAGCACGGTACCCCAAATGGGGTCTGACTGCGGTTCTGTCCAGCTGTAACATTACCTCTCGGCTCTTGAACTTAATCCCACAGTGGATGAAGGCCAATGCACCATATGCCACCTTAACCACACAGTCAACCTGCACAGCAGCTTTAAGTGTCCTATGGACTGAGACCCCAAGATCCCTCTGATCCTCCATACTGCCAAGTGTCTTACCTTTAATACTATATTCTGCCATCATATTTGACCTACCAAAATGAACCACCTCACACTTATCTGGGTTGAACTCCATCTGCCACTTCTCAGCCCAATTTTGCAACCTATCAATGTCTCGCCGTAACCTCTGACAGCCCTCCACACTATCCACAACATCCCAATTTTTGTGTCATCAGCAAGTTTACTAATCCATCCCTCCACTTCCTCATCCAGATCATTTATAAAAATCACGAAGAGAAGAGATCCCAGAACAGATCCCTGTGGCACACTGCTGGTCACCGACCTCTGTGCAGAATATGACCCATCTGCAACTACTATTTGCCTTCTGTGGGCAAGCCAATTCTGGATCCACAAAACAAGGTCCCCTTGGATCCCATGCCTCCTTACTTTCTCAATAAGCCTTGCATGAGTACCTTGTCAAATGCCTTGCTGAAATCCATATACGCTACGTCTACTGCTCTACCTTCATCCTCAAAGTCACATCCACAAAAATTTCAGTCAGGATTGTAAGGCATGACCTGCATGACAAAGCCATGCTGACTGCCCCTCCAAATGTTCATAAATCATGCCTCTCAGGATCTTCTCCATCAACTTAACAATCACTGAAGTAAGATTCACTGGTCTGTAATTTCTTGGGCTACTCCTTTTCTTGAATAAGGGAACCAACATCTTCAGCCCTCCAATCCTCCGGAACCTCTCCCGTCCCCATTGATGATGCAAAGATTGTTGCCAGAGGCTCAGCAATCTCCTCCCTTGCCTCACACAGTAGCCTGGGGTATATCTCATCTGGTCCCTGTGATTTATCCAACTTGATGCTTTCCAAATGCTCTAGCACATCCTCTTTCTAAATGTCTATATACTCAAGCTTTTCAGTCTGCTGCAAGTCATCCTGACATCGCCAGGGTCCTTTTCTGTAGTGAATACTGAAGCAAAGTATTCATTAAGTACCTACACTATCTCCTCCGGTTCCTTACCCACTTTTCCACTTTCACACTTGATTGGTCCTATTCTCTCACTACTTATAGAACATAGAATAGTACAGCACAGTAAAGGCCCTTTGGCCCATAGTGTTGTGCTGATCCTTAAACCCTGCCTCCCATATATACCCCCAGCTTAAATTCCTCCATATACCTGTCTAGTAGTCTCCGCCACAGACTCAGGCAGTTCATTCCACTCACCAACCACTTTCTGAGTAAAAAAACTTTCCTCTAATATCCCCCTTGAACTTCCCATCCCTTACATTAAAGCCATGTCCACTTCTATTGAGCAGTGGTGCCCTGGGGAAGAGGCGCTGGCTGTCCACTCTATCTATTCCTCTTAATATCTTGTATACCTCTATTATGTCTCCTCTCATCCTCCTCCTCTCCAAAGAGTAAAGCCCTAGCTCTCTTAACCTCTGATCATAATGCATACTCTCTAAACCAGGCAGCATCCTGGTAAATCTCCTCTGTACCCTTTGCAATGCTTCCACATCCTTCCTATAGTGAGGCGACCAGAACTGGACACAGTACTCCAAGTATGGCTTAACCAGAGTTTTATAGAGCTACATCATTACCTTGCGACTCTTAAAATGTATCCCACGACTTATGAAAGCTAACACCCCATAAGCCTTCTTAACTACCCTATCAACCTTTGAGGCAACTTTCAGGGATCTGTGGGCATGTACCCCCAAATCCCTCTGCTCCTCCACATTCCCAAGTATCCTGCCATTTACTTTATACTCTGCCTTGCAATTTATCCTTGCAAAGTGTACCACCTCACCCTTCTCCGGGTTGAACTCCATCTGCCACTGCTCAGCCCACTTCTGCATCCTATCAATGTCTGTCTGCGATCTTCAACAATCCTCTGCACTATCCACAACACCACCAACCTTTGTGACATCTGCAAACTTGCCAACCCACTCTTCTACCCCCACATCCAGGACGTTAATAAAAATCAGGAAAAGTAGCCGTCCCAGAACTGATCCTTGTGGGACACCACTAGTCACAACCCTCCAATCCAAATGTACTCCCTCCACCACGACCCTCTACCTTCTGCAGGCAAGCCAATTCTGAATCCTCTTGCTCTTTACATACTTGTAAAATGCCTTGGGGTTTTCCTTAATCCTGCTTGCCAAGGCCTTTTCATTGGCCCCTTCTGGTTCTCCTAATTTCATTCTTAAGCTCCTTCCTGCTAGCCTTATAATCTTCTAGATCTCTATCATTACCTAGTTTTTTGAACCTTTCGTAAGTTTTTTTTCTTTGACTAGATTTTCAACTGTCTTTTGTACACCACGGATCCTGTAACCTACCATCCTTTCCCTGTCTCATTGGAACATACCTATGCAGAACACCACGCAAGTATCATCTGAACATTTGCCACATTTCTGTCGTACATTTTCCTGAGAACATCTGTTCCCAATTTATGCTTCCAAGTTCCTTCCTGATTGCTTCATATTTCCCCTTACTCCAATTAAACACTTTCCTAACCTGTCTGTTCCTATCCATCTCCAATGCTATGGTAAAGGAGATAGAATTGTGATCTCTATCTCCAAAATGCTCTCCTACTGAGAGACCTGACACCTGACCAGGTTCTTTTCCCAATATCAGATCAAGTACAGCTTCTCCTCTTGTAGTCTTATCTACATATTGTGTCAAGAAACCTTACTGAATACACCTAACAAACTCCACCCCATCTAAACCCCTTGCTCTAGGGAGATACCAATCAATATTTGGGAAATTAAAATCTCCCAACATGACAACCCTGTTATTATTGCATCTTTCCAGAATCTGTCTCCCTATCTGCTCCTTGATGTCCCTGTTACTATTGGGTGGTATATAAAAAAACACCCAGTAGAGTTATTGACCGCTTGCTGTTCCTAACTTACACTCACAGAGACTCAGTAGACAATCTCTCCATGACTTCCTCCTTTTCTGTGGCCGTGATACTATCTCTGATCAGCAGTGCCATGCCGTACCCCACTTCTTTTGCTTCCCTCTCTGTCCTTTCTGAAACATCTAAAGCCTGGCACTTGAAGTAGTCATTCCTGCCTCTGAGGCATCCAGGTCTCTGTAATGGCCACAACATCATAGCTCCACGTACTGATCTACGCTCTAAGTTCATCCGCTTTCTTCATGATATTCCTCGCATTAAAGTAGACATATCTTAAACCATCAATCTGAGCATCCCTTCTCTATCACCTGCCTATCCTCCCTCTCTTTCTCTCTTTGTGAGCCAACCACCCCTTCCTCTGTCTCTTCAGTTCAGTTCCCACCCCCCAGCAATTCTGGTTTAAATTCTTCCCAATAGCTTTAGCAAACCTCCCTGCCAGGATATTGGTCCCCCTGGGATTCAAGTGCAACTCGTCATTTTTGTACAGGCCACGCCTGCCTCAAAAGAGGTCCCAATGATCCAGAAATCTGAATTCCCTGCTCCAATCCCTCAGCCAGGCATTTTTCCTCCACCTCACTCCATACTAATACTCACTGTCGCGTGACATAGGCAGTCAAGATCACTCCCTTTTGTGGTCCTGCTTCTCAACTTCCTTCCTAACTCCCTGTAATCTGTTATCAGGACCTCCTCCCTTTTCCTATCTATGTCATTGGTACCAATATGTACCATGACCTGGCTGTTCACCCTCCCATTTCAGGATGTCATGGATGGAATTAGAAACATCCTGGGCTCTGGCAACTGGGACGCAAATTACCATCCGCGTTTCTTTCATGCGTCCACAGAATTGCCTGTCTGACCCCTTAACTATAGAGTTTCCTATCACTGCTGCCATCTTTTTCCTTTCCCTACCCTTTTGAGCCAGAGGCACAGCCACTGTTGCTTCCCCCAGGTAGGTCAAGACCCCCAATAGTACTCAAACAGGAGTACTTATTGTAAAGGGGTGTGGTGAACTACATATACCTGTCTGGACATGCCCCCTGCTGACTGCTCCTGTGGCTGCTCCCACAGACCCCTGTATAAAGGTGATTGAGGCCTGAGCCCGGCCTCTCAGTCTCCAGGATGTGGTATGGTGGTCAACCACTGCTTGTTCCTTCTTCCAGTCAATAAAATTGATGCACCATCAATAACTCACTCTGAGACGTAGAGGTGAGATATTGGCTTTTATTGACTGGAAGAAGGAACAAGCAGTGGTTGACCACCATTCTACATCCTGGAGCCGATATCTCGCCTCTATGTCTCAGAGTGAGTTATTGATGGTGCATCAAGGGGGACAGTCCCAAGGGTACTCTCTAGTATCTGTCAGCTGCCCTTCTTTCTCCTGATTGTTACCCACTTACCTGTCTCTTGAGGCCCAGTGTGACTATTTGCCTATAGCTCCTCTCTATCACCTCCCTTTTCCTGACCAAATGAAAGTCACCAAGCTGAATCTCCATTCCCTAACCCGGCCCCTAAGGAGCTGCACCTCAACGCACATGGCACAGATGTGACTGTTGGGGGGCTGGGAGTCTCCCAGACGTCCCACATCTGACACCCAGTACAGAACACCAGTCTCACAGACGTACTTCCTTTTCCTATCCTTCACAAGTAACTTGCCTCGCCTTGACCTGTTATCTATCCTGCCCTCTCTCCCCCCTCCACCCCCTCCCCCTCTCTCCCCCCCTCCACCCCCCTCCCCCTCTCTCCCCCCCTCCTCAACCAAGCACCCACTCTATAAAGCTGTCTTCTTTCTAAACTCTCCCCATTGGTCTAACTCACTGACATCCATGTGCCGCCTGCACAGTTGTTCCTCAATTGTACTTGAGGGTAGCTACCTTCTTTCATCATCTCACCATGGACTAGTCCCTTTTACCCACATCAGTGTTCACTGGCTTCATCTTCCTAAGCTCCTTTTAGGGACAGTCTAGCCTCCCATACCATCAAGTCCAATCCAATCATGCTGTAACATGATAATAAAAATATCCAAATATCTGGACCTGATTTACACTACCTTACTTCCCCTTTTCTATTTTCTAATTATGATTTATAATTTAAATTTTTATTATATTTACTTCGATTTGTACTCCAGGGAGCACGAAGTGCAGAATCAAATATCGCTGTGATGATTGTACGCTCTAGTATCATTGTTTGGTGACAATAAAGTAAGGTAAAGCAATTAGAATCAATTTCAGTCAGGATGGTGTAGATAATGCATTTTGGCTTCCAGCATCTTCAAAGCAGCTATTATGGTGCTTGATTCAGTCTGCAATATGATGCTGCAATTAATGCTGTTGCCTCAACTCCAGGTACCTGAGTTTGATCCTGACCTTGGGAACTAGTTGTATGGGGTTGCACATTCTCCCTTCTTCATTTCATCAGTTTGTTCCAGTTTCCTCTCGCATCTCAATGATGTGCTGGTAGGATAATTGTTTACCATGTAAGTAATTGACAGAAGAATCAAAGGGCAATGATGGAAGTGGAGGAAATAAATTGTAAGGTTACAGAAAAATAAAAGGAGGATGGCACAGTTGGAATTCCTGTGTTGGGTGTGGGTAATGAGCTGAATCACAGCCTGTTGTATGTTGTAAGTACATTAGAAACAATTAAGACATGACAGACAGTAAATGCTGGAATCTGAAGCGAAAACCAAAGTGCTGGAGCAATTTGGTGGTTGAACTGCACCTGTAGAGACAAAAAGTCAATGTTTCAGGTTGAGACCCTACATTAGGACAGGTGTTCACTACTCAAACTGACAAATGCATGACAGTGACACAGCGAAACCTGACTGAACAAGCATCAGGCAACAAAAAAGGACATTTAAAGATCCAGATACTTTGTGGTTAAAAATACAAGAGCCATTCTAAAATAATAATCTACATGTGTACTTTGGCATATTAAAACAGAATAAAGTATTGTATCCGAATTGAGTTTTTTTGGTGATGCTTCCCCTGTAGCTTGCTTCCTATTTAATATTCAGATTCTCAATGTCAAAGTGTATCACTAGGCACATTGTGGTGATGGATTTTGTGGAAAGAGATGTCCCTTACCTCGCATTCTTTGACAGCAGGTTCTTTCAGTATCTAGGATTTGTAGAACTGTTGCAGTGATAGAGCAGTTCTTTTCAGCTTGTGGGATTTCTCTTGAATCAGAATCAGGCTTATTATCACTGAAATATGTCACAAAAGTTACTATGAGATATAATAAAAGTGCAGAAGAGGAAAGGTGAGGTAGTGTTTACAGGTTCATGCATCATTCAGAAATCTGATGTAAGAAGGGAAGACTATTCTTTAAAATGTTGAGTGTAAGTCTTAAGACTCCCGTGCCGCCTCCTTGATGCCCTCTGCATTCAGGAAAGGAAGTCCAATTGAGTGGGAACTCTGAACCATGATTAACTGTTCATGTATTATAGTATTTTTGTTCAGTCTTATCTAAAAATATAATAAATCAACACTAAAATAGTAGTTATTAATGTAAGATGTAATTTATCACTTCTCACATTTTATTTGCCGCATTATTATATGATCTCCATTCAGAACATTTCAAAGCATTTAGTATTTAAGCATTTTTCACACTAAGAGCTGAAAAAAAAATCATGTTGGTAGCCATTGCGTTTTCTTTCTCTTTGTAGGCTTATGATGATGCAACACAGTTGGGGCAATCACAGAGATTACTGAGGTAGGATTATATGTGATATTTATGTTGTGGCACGGGGAAAAAGTACACACCCAAGACAACAACTACTTTTTTGGGTTTTAATTCCTTTATCTATTTTAGATGTTTAAGTGCCAGAGAAGAATCTTAAAACAAAACGAACGAACTTTACAATCAGATCCAGCTGTTACAATCTCTGTTTAGTGTTCGATCCATACACTGGTGTGTACACCAATTGTGTATGCAGTATAAAAATACAAAGAAAATTGCAAAAAACTGATACAGTACTAATACGGTACTAATACAGTAGTAGCAATTCTGAAAGAACACAATACAAACAACATTAGAATCCCCCCCCCAACCCTGTAACTTATACATTGCAGTGAAAAATGTAAGCGAATACATCTCTCATCTAAGATGTCTACTACTTTTTAGTACACATGTGCTGAACTTCTGAACGGAGACTAAACATTCACGTGACGTGGTTACATGCACAATCAGTCATGATACAATAAAGTTTTTATTGTATACTTTTTATTGATAATGAATAGCATTCAATGGTCACCCGATTACATTTAGTAATCAGATATGTTTCTTCAATGTAGTTATTAGTGATTCTTCGGTATTGTTTACTTTTGAGTCATTGATTACTCTGGTGCTTGATGTCATTAAAGGTCAGTGATGGGTGGCCAGAGGTCATTTTGTTTCAGAAGGTTTCTCTTTGAGTTGCTTCTTATTTGTTTCAACCCATACCCATTCCTTTTCTAGCTGCCATAATTCCTTAATGGCATTGATAGTAGAGAATAATGTGTAACTGTATAACTTGTGATAGCTGTTCTCTCAAACGAAGTTCACTCAAACTTCAAACTTTGACCTGCAATATGCATACAGTGCTTGTGTTTGTGCGTGCATGGAGGCTGAGATCCAAGCTGTTGTTGTCATTCAAACACAAGAGGTTATTCGGCCTTATGCTCAGCATTTGCAAGACAAAATCCTGTACCCGCTGGACTACTTTGTCTCCCAACATGAAAGTTTATGGCAAGATCCTGGAAATAATGGACCACTTCCTATATCTTGGGAGTTGCTTACTTGTGTGAAAGATTGAGGATGAAATTCACTGTTGCTGATTAGAACAGCCCTTGGTCATTTTGATGTAAGCAATATTTGACAATAAAGACCTTCGATCTGACACAAAAGTAGCAGTAACCCTTTCCCTCCTAAAACATGTTTCTGAGACCTACAGCTGATTTCTCAAGTCAGTGGAAAGATATCATCAACATTACTTTGATCCTACCATTAAATATAACTTTATCAACCCCTCCCCCACCCATGCTTTCCCCAGGGATTGCTCTCTCCATGATTTCCTTGTCCATTCATCCCTCCCCACTAGTTTCCCTCCAGGCTCTTATCCCAGCCAGTGGTCAATGTGCTGCACCTGCCCACACACCTCCTCCTTCATCTCCATTCAGGATCCCAAGCAGTCCTTCCAAGTGAGGCAGCACTTCACCTGTGAATTTGCTGGGGTCATCTATTGGATCTGATGCTCATGGTGCTGTCACCTCCCTTAGATTGGTGAGACCTGTTGTAAATCGGGGGAACCACTTCGTCGAGCACCTTTGCTCCATCCACTTAAATGGGGACTTCCCAGTGCCAAACATTAATTCCAATTCCTATTCCTATTCTGCCATGTCGATCCATGGCCATCTCTTGTGCCAAGATGAGGTGGTGGAGCAAGACCTCGAGGTCTCTTGTGCCTCTGGGTGGAGGAGCAAGACCTTGTATTCCGTCCAGATACCCTCCAACCTGATGCCATGAATATTGATTTCTCCTTACTGTGACCAAATTCAGGAGGAGTGGCTCCTCTATTCCTCGCTCTGACCTTTCACTTCTCACCTGCCTATTACGTCTCCTTGGATCCTCTCCTTCCTTTTCTCCTATTGTTCACTCTCCAGCTCATGACCTTTCTCACCCATCTGGCTTCACATATCACCTTCCAGCTAGCTTCTTTCCCTCCTCCCTCCCCACCTGTTTATTCATGCATCTTTTCCCTTTCTCCTCAGTCCTGAAGAAGAGTCTTGGTCTGAAATGTCAAATATTTACTCTTTTTTATCCAGCATTTTGTAGGTTGCATCAATACTGCTTTCATAAAATCTTCAATTCAGTGGAAGGATAAGTTGATAAACACTTAAGTCTTTTCCAAGCTTAAATTACCTTCGCATTGAGGCTCTAGTTACTTCTGGTTTGTTATGCCTGGCACCAGTCATCTCAGAATAAATACTGTACAATATTCTTGTCAGAGGAAAAGATTCAACAAGGTTTTAGGCCTTGAATGTTCAAAGTGGAGAAGGGGAATTTGGGATGATATTTAGAACTTCAAGTCTGTGCAGCAGGAGAACACAGAAATCCTCTGTAAATGGCAGAAGCGATGCACCTCCTCACAAACAACTACTCACCAGCCGCCTTCAGGCATCTCTTGCCTCTTCTGTTTAATTGTCTGTGATTTCTAAAATGCCTACTTCAAAGTCTACATAACCAGTAAAAAAATTAATCCTTTATCCTGTGCAGCTGTTTAAGAGCAATAAAAGTTGATATATTTGAAATCTACTGGTTGTTAATGGAGTAGCAGTGTTTTTATACACTGCTATAGCTGCTATTCAACTTAATTTACTGTTTCCAACTTGTTTTGAAAACTTACTTTTAAACACAATATTGTTTTTCAATGAGGGGTACCAAAGTTACTATAAAAGAAGAGGACCCTCCTATAACTTTGGAATCTATTCTGGAGGCACTTTGGAAACATAAAAATGAACTTCCAGAGGAGTTCCAGTAGAAATTCCAGCAACTCTGCGCTGAATTTAAACGAATGGTAAAATTGGATTCTATTCAAAAAACTTTAAGTGTACACAATAAACGGATAAAAGAGATTGATGACCTGAAAAAGATCTGTGATAAACAGTCAAAGGTTAATGAAAAATTAAGATAGAAGATTATCGACTTAGAAAATAGTAGAAGAAATAATTTACTAATTCTGGGTTTTAAAGAGTTAATGGAAGGCAACCAGCCTTTGGAATTTTTTGCAAACCTTTTGGCTAAGTTACTTTCAAATATTTTAAAATCTCCACCCAAAATAGACTGAACACGTAGATTGCCAGTACCAAGACCTCCTCCAGGAGAATGACCCCATTCAGTGATAATTTGTCTTCACGACTTTCAAAGGATCCTTTAATTCGTGAATCTCATTGGAAAGGTATGATTGATTATGAAGGCCAGAAGATCAGAATTGTGGAGGATTTTTCACCTGAGGTGTTGAATGAATGCTTCAAGTTTTTAAAGGTTATGTTGGAATTGTATAATACAGGTTTTAAATCCTCTCTTCATTACTCCGCTCGTCTTAGAATCATTTTGAAAAATGGCTCTCAGAAATGGTTTTGTTCAACTCAAGAGTTGCAGGACTTTTTAATTTCTGAATCAGTATCAGAAGTTTAACTGTTTCCCTACATAAATCTATGTTGCATCTGCCTGATGAATCCTTTTTTTAAAGAATCAGCAATCTGTTCATTATTTTCTTTTATGAACAATTGTTTTTTTTTACTTTTGGCATACCTTCATATCTAATTTTTTTGTACTTTTATTTCTTGCTTAGAAAATTAAGGATTTAACATCAGTAAGTTTTCATTCCAAGTTAATATGTTCTGAATTTTCTTAGTTTTTAATATTTTACCTATATTTTTACAAGAGGGTTTTTAAAATAAGTTTAATTTTGTTCTGATTTTTGTTGCGTCTTGTTGGAATGCAGACAAAAATTTTTGGAGCTCAGCCAAAAATTGTTGGTAGGGTTAGCTGTTGACTGCTCTTTGGTCGACTTTCTCTCTTTGGGTGGGGTTGGGGGGTGGTTTTCTTTTTTTGTATCAGTTTGGTTCTCTTGGCTTCATTTGTTGCTTGGTTACTTTATTTGCATTGTTTGGATTTAATATACATTCCAGCGGTTTTTATTCTAACCTCTCTTTTAGGTATTATTTAAAATGGATCATACTATTAATTTACTTAGTTTTAATGAGAAAGGATTAAACCATCCTGTGAAACGTAATAAAATATTTAATTATATTAAGAAATTGAATGTCTCGATTTTTTTTACAAGAAACACATGTTCGTAAAGGTGATAGTTTACGTCTTTTCAGCCGTTGGAAGGACCTATTGTTTCATTCCTTCTTTCAGGCTAATGCCAGAGGAGTTTTGATTCTTATACACAATTCAGTTTCTTTCGTTCAACATAATGTAGTGTCTGATACCAATGGGCGTTTTGTTATAGTGTCAGGGAAATTAGATAGTAAATTAATGGTATTTGCTAATTTGTATGCCCTGAATATAGATGATCCAGGTTTTTTTAAATGCTTTTTTTCACTTTAACAGATTTAAGTCTGTATTCTCTGGTTTTAGGAGGAGACTTCAACTGTTGTTTACACCCTGTTTTAGATCTGCCTCCTTTATCCAATCTTTTCTAATGAAATGTGATATTGTTGATACTTGGCACTTTTTGCATCCAACAGATAGATAGTACTGATTTTTTTCTTATGTTCATCATACATATTCCAGGATTGATTATTATTTTGTTGATAGTCTGTTGATTCCATTGGTTCGATCCTGTGAATATAAAGAAATTGCTGTTTCAGATTATGATCCTGTGTTTTTATCTTTAAATCTTCTGGGTATCTCCCGAATAAACAGATTCTGGTGTTTTAATCCAACTCTGTTATCTGATAAGGATTTAAAAATTTTTTGGAGAGATTAATTTTTTTTTGAAGAGAATATGCTAGAAGAGACTTCTAGTTTTACTTTATGAGATGCTTTTAAGGCTTATATTAGAGGACAAATTTTTTCTTTTACCGCAAGTGTTAAGAAAAAAGCTAATGAGAGAATTGAATTAGCCAATCAGTTGAAACAATTAGACCAAAAATATGCTTTGGCTCCAGATCCTGTTTTATATAAAAGATGAGTTGAAATTAAAACTAAATATGATCTGCAATTGAAACTTAATTTTTAAAAGATAAAAGTCAGTTTTATGTTCATGGAGATAAAATGGATAAACTATTGGCTAACCAATTAAAGACCTTTATAGTTAAACACCAAATTAAAGAAATTTGTAAAGCTAATGGTGATAAAACATCTGATCATTTAGAAATAAACAATACTTTTAGAGAATTCTATTCTAAACTTTATAATTCTGATCCTTGTAAAGATAATACTGTAATGAATAATTTCTTAGTTTGATTAAACATTCTTTTGATGTTTAATCCATCAATTAAACTTTCTGATGATAATCGATAATTGCTTGATCAACCCATTTCTTATGAGGAAATTGCCGAAATTATTCACTCCTTGCTCTAGGGGAAGGCTCCAGGTCCCGATGGACTTTCTGGAGAGTTTTATAAGGCTTTTTCCTCTTTGCTTATACCCCACTTATATTCAGTCTTTTCGGACTCTTTTAAATTAGGTAGGTTGCCACAATCTTTTTAATGAAGCCTCTATTTGGCTTATTCTTAAAAAGAATAAGGATCCAACTGAATGTTCTTCTTATGGACCAATTTCCTTACTTAATATTGATTCTAACACTTCATCTAAACTTTTGGTTCATAGGATTGAAAATATTTTGCCATCTATTCTGATGATCAGACTGGATTTATCAAAAATCGATATTCACACTTTAATATTTGTTGTTTATTGAATGTTATTTATTCTCCTAAAGAGATATCGGAATCTGTGATATCCTTAGATGCTGAGAAAGCCTTTGATTGGGTTGAATGGAATTATTTATTTAAAACTTTAGAAAAATTTAACTTTGGGCCCGATTTTATTCAATGGATTATATTACTTTATCAGTCTCCCTCCATTCAGGTTCTTACTAACTCTCAGAATTCTAAACCATTTAAACTTCAACGTGGAACTGGATGTTTGACATCCAGTTCAGCATTCAACACAATCATCCCTCAGAAACTGATTGGAAAGCTGAGCCTACTGGGCCTGAACACCTCCCTCTGCAACTGGATCCTGGACTTCCTGACTGAGAGCCCTCTGTCAGTCTGGATCGGGAGCAAAATCTCCAACACCATCACTCTGAGCACAGGGGCCCCCCAGGGCTGCGTGCTCAGTCCACTGCTGTTCACTCTGCTCACCCATGACTGTGCTGCAACATACACAGTTCGAACCACATCATCAAGTTCGCTGATGACATGACCATGGTGGGTCTCATCAGCAAGAACAATGAGTCAGCTTACAGAGAGGAGGTGCAGCAGCTAAAGGACCGGTGCAGAGCCAACAACCTGTCTCTGAATGTGAACAAAACAAAAGAGGTGCTTGTTGACTTCAAGAGGGCACGGAGCGACCACTCCCCACTGAACATCAACACCTCCTCGGTAGCGATCGTTAAGAGCACCAAATTTCTTGGTGTTCACCTGGTGGAGAATCTCGCCTGGTCCCTCAACACCAGCTCCATAGCAAAGAAAGCCCAGCAGCGTCTCTACTTTCTGAGAAGGCTGAGGAAAGTCCATCTCCCACCCCCCCCCCCCACCCTCATCACATTCTACAGGGGTTGTATTGAGAACATACTGAGCAGCTGCATCACTGCCTGGTTCAGAAATTGCACCATCTCAGATCGCAAGGCCCTGCAGCAGATAGTGAGGTCAGCTGAGAAGATCATCGGGGTCTCTCTTCCCGCCATTATGGACATTTATAATACACGTTGCATCCACAAAGTAAACAGCATTATGAAGGACTCCTCATACAAACTCTTCTCCCTCCTGCCATCCGGGAAAAGGCACTGAAGCATTCAGGCTCTCACGGTTTCTTCCCCCAAGCTATCAGACTCCTCAATACCCAGAGCCTGGACTGACACCTTACTGTCCTATTGTCTTGTTTATTATTTATTGTAATGCCTGCACTGTTTTTGTACACTTTATGCAGTCCTGGGTAGGTCTGTAGTCTAGTGTAGTTCTTTTCTGTGTTGTTTTTTTACGTAATTCTGTCTAGTTTTTGCACTGTCATGTAACACCATATTCCTGAAAAAACATCTCATTTTTACTATTGTTATGAATGTACCACAGCTCTGAGGGGCCGAAGGGTGCGGGGTAGCCCCCTCCTTTTTGAGAATAGCAGGATCGCTATTGATTTGGGTCAGGAGACCCAGGAAATGAGAGACAGACATTTGGAATGTCTTGAACCCCCGGCGATATAAAGCTCCAGGAAACGGCCATTGTCTCTTGGAGACGGAATTGTGTATTAAAATACTGTGCTTCGTGGAAGCCCTCAGGCAAAGTGGGCTGGTTGGTGGAGGGATTGCATCATCCCAACCTGACTGGCATCTGAGACCCTGTGAGTCAGGATAAAGGAGGGTCTGTGGGAACAGCCCCTCAGATGCACCAGAAGAAACGCTAGCGATCCCGTAATAGCAAAAGCCAGTGGGAAGGCCACGTGCGTCCGTTTCCATTTGCCCCGGAATCGGTGTGCCTTGACCACGAAAGAACGGTTTTTAGCTAACAACGGGGAAATCAACTCCCAACGACTCTCAAAGGATTGACATCATAAAAGGACTGGGCAAGTTTTAACCCATCTTTCTCTCAAACCAAAACGCTGCAGCTTGAATGAACTAAAGTGACTTTTATATTTCCATCGGACAATACATTATCCCCTAGACAACGATAACGCTATTCCTTATTGATTATTATTATACCCGGACTTTTAGATTTAGTATTGACAACGTTTATTATCTGTATGTTTGCATTGATATTATTTTGTGTATTTTTACCAATAAATACTGTTAAAAATAGTACCATCAGACTTCAACAGACCTCTCTATCTTTGCTGGTAAGTGACCCAGTTACTGGGTACGTAACACTATGTACTGTACCAGCAGTTATGGTCAAAAAGACAATAAAAGTGACTTGCCTTGACTTTGCTTTTTGATGTTGCTTTCTGGGAATTTTTGTTTGATTTTGATGTTGCTTTCTGGGAATCTAATGATATACTGGTATTTTATGGAAGGGTATTACAAAGTTTCGCTTTATGCTGATGACCTTTTGCTCTACAGTTCTAATGTGGAGTCTTCTTTACCTTCTGTACTTTCTTTTCTCTCCTGCTTTAGTCAGTTTTCAGGATATAAACTTAACTTTCATAAGCGTGAACTTTTTCCTTTGAATAATTTGTTATTAGTTAATAATAACCTTCCTTTTAAAATCGTATCAATTTACTTATTTGGGCGTAACAATTACTAGGAATTATATATTCCTTTTTAAAGAAATTTTTTTTACACTATGTTAAGTTATGTTAAGTCACTCTCAAATTGGTCACCTCTCTCTTTATCGTTGATTGGCCAAATTAATTCTATTAAAATGAATATTTTGCCTAAATTTTTATATTTATTTCAGGTCCTACCTGTTTTTATTCCTAAATCCTTTTTTGATTCTCTGGATTCTATTATATCTTATATATGGAAAAATAAAATTTCTTGATTAAATGAAGTTTATCTTCAAAAAGCTAAAAAGAATGGAGGTTTAGCCTTACCAAATTTTAGGTTTTATTACTGGGCAGTCAACATACAGAATCTTAAGTTTTGGCTATATTATATTAATCGAGAGGACTGTCTGGTCTGTGTTTCTTTAGAAGCTAATTTCCCAATATATTTTCTATCATTTCTCGGATCCTCAATTCCTATATCTTTAAGTAATTTAACTGGTAATTTTGTAGTTAAACACACTTTGAGGATTTGGGTACAATTTAGAAAATATTTTGGTTTCTTGAGTTTTTCACTTTCAAGTCCCATTTTTTCTAACTTTTTTTAATACCATCTATGACTGATGTTTTTATAGAGTGGAATAGATTGGGTATTAAATGTTTTCAGGGTTTGGGTGTTGGAGATAGTTTCTCTTCATTTGAACAACTGTCAGCTAAGTATAGCCTACCCAAAACCCACTTCTCTTGATATTTACAAATTAGAGACTTTATGCGTTCTCAAGTACATACATTCCCTAAAAGTCCAGATAAACATTTACGATACAATTTTTAATTTGAAACCCTTCCATTATGGATCTATATCTAATATTTATGGTATGTTGTTGAGAATGTGAAATATTCCTTTAGACAAAATTAAAAATCTCTGGGAACAAGATTTACAGATTCCAATTTCTGAGGATATTTGGAATGAGGTTTTAAAATCAGTTAATACTTTATTGTTATGTGCCTGTCATTCCCTTCTACAATTTAAGTGGTTCATAGGACCCACATGACTAAAGGTAAGCTACCTCGTATTTATTCTGATATATATCCCTATTGTGATGGATGTAACAATGGAAAAGCTTCACTAATTCATATATTTTGGACTTGTTCAGGTCTTGAAAAATATTGGAAGGAAGTATTCCAAACTGTTTCAGTGCTTTTTAAAGTAAATTTTAAACCTAATCCTTTGACTGCCTTATTTGGTATTGTTGGAGGAAATGTTGTTATTTTGGAGAGACAGGATTTGCACATTTTGGCTTTTATTTCTCTGATAGCCAGGAGGGCATTGTTGCTTAAGTGGAAGGATGCTGCTCTGCCTACTTATTCTCATTGGTTAAATGATGTTATGTCATGTTTAAATTTAGAGAAGATATGCTGTTCAATTTCTGAACCTAGACAAGATTTTTTTTTAACATTGTGGGGACCTTTTTTGAATTATTTTCAAAATCTTTGATTTGCTATTAAGCATTGATGTTGGCTAATAATATGTTTTACTATATAATAAGGATTTTTTCCTTTTTTTAAAAAAAGACAAACAGCTTTTTTTTCTGGTAGTGGGTTTAGATTTCTTTGTATAATAAAATTATCTCTTTTCAATATTATGTTTAAATTTAATTTATATGGATATGGAGTAATGAGACTATATTTGTGATTCCAATATATTGTAATCAATGAATATTATATCCTCTGTATTCTTTTATGTAAGAAATCAATA